>NC_143048.1:2500-346250 GCF_057628025.1 Oncorhynchus mykiss
CAGACAATTAAATATTACAATTATTAGAAATCAGCCTCACACACAATGACTTTATATTTAATGATAAGCACTACTTACAGGTGGAGGGAACAGCTAGGGGCAAGAAATTTGCCACGGCATATGCAAACTTTTACATTGCTGAATGGGAGAGAGAGGCATTGGCCAAGTGCCCACATCAACCTACAATCTATTACAGACTTCTAGATGACATTATAGCCTCACGATATCCAACTATTCACTGAATTAATTAGCATTCTCAACAGTCACCACTCACTAAAGTTTATTTCAAACCAACAGATACACATGCTTTACTCCACAAACACAGTTATCACCCCAAACATACATTTAGAGGCATCGTTAAATCACAAATTATACAGTTTCATAGGATTTCCTCCTGCAAACAGGACCTGGGAAAAGCAATTCAAACATTATTTTAGGCACTCAGACAGAGAGGTTACTCTAAACAATATCTCAGAACCATAAAAAACAGCACCTTGGGGGCCCTCTCTCCCATTCAACCTACACACTCACATAACACAAGTCTGTCAATCACTCTTTTGGACCCCAACCTCCATTATAGAGGTTCCAGAGACATTTCCAAATCCTCCGCTTCCCCTGATTTCAACCCTGACCACAACCCTAACCTTAACCCTTACCCTAATTCGGGTTCGTATCCTGCTCCTGTCCATAACCATAATCCAACCACTAACGCTAACCAAAACCCCACCGCTAACCCTACCCCTAATCCTAATCATAACCCTCCTAGAACAGATTTTGAAATTGACCCCCCTCGGAACCACAATCTTCTTTCCTCCTCTCATTCCCCTTCTGAGCAGCAGACAATCCTCATCCCCCTAGTTACTACATTCTCACATAGGATCAGACCGTTACATCAGGTGTTCAAACACAATTTTTCCATCAACCAACAGGCATACACACCCCTCCAGCCGTATAGAATAATCTCAGCATTTAGGAGGAATAAGAGCCTCAAAGACATCCTCATCCAAGCTAAATACAGTATCAAGCCCCCAACCACCAAAATGACCCACTTCAGACCAAGAAAATGCATTTCAAACTCATACAGCAAGACCTCCACTCCAGTTTTAGACTCCATTTCACTCTACACTCCAAATGTCATATGTGTATAATCACTTGCACATTTGACAAAAAACACTACATTGGGGAAACCCAGTATACAATAGAAAATAGACTTAAACAGCATTCTATACAATATCAAACGGGCCCATTTACACACAGAACTAGTGACTCATTTCCAGGATCACCCCATCACTTACCTCAATATATCAGGATTACAGTCGTGTTCTGGGTGGACCAGTTACACCAACTTGCAGCGGAGGACACAAATCACTGGAAACAACAAAAAAAAAAGTTTCAGGACCCGTATCTCCCATTCCCCAAGTGGACGCAAACACGGCAAAAATCTACCGCATACACAGGATCCCAAATGGACAAAAACGCGATGGTAAGCGGGACAAAGTAGTAAGCCACCACAAGACCTCAAAACTCACAATTTCCATTTTCGAAAGATAAAGTTCATTATAAACATACCAGCTGCGTGCTTGCAGACGCGATAAAGACACGCATGTTAAAATATCAAAACAAAATATGTGACCAATGGCATTAAATTGGGGACAGGCCGAAAAGCTTGAAACATGTATGGCAATTTAGCGAGTTAACCCGCTAGCTAATTTGTCCTGTGATATAAACATTGCGTTATTTTTTTTACCTGAATTACACAAATTCCTCTACTCCGACAATTAATCCACACATAAAACGGTCAACTGAATCGTTTCTAGTCATCCCTCCATCTTCATCTTTGAATTTATATGGTAATTGTCATCATCACAAATCAGTTCTTCAATCAACCACGTGAGTGAGGAGATATCACGTGCATAGAAAGAAATCCCAGGGGGGACACGACCCCCTATCCTTGGAAAAATATGATTTTCCCCCCCCAATATATCACTGTAAACATATCTATGTAATTTCAATAATATGAATGAACGCAATGAAAGCACTTATGCTGATGATAGACACTTAATAGCGCGTTTTTAAGTTTCAAAAGATTGCGACCCCCGCCCTTTGCCTCACAATGGTTTGATCCACTGCAGGTCATTAGTTTTGTTGGAAGCGACGACCAGCAGCTAACTAACTACCAGCAAACCATCGCTAGCGGTCTTCAGCGCGGAAAGCTCTCGCCAGTTCGAACAACGCGACTCTAACCAGAGCATAGCGGACCTATTATTATTTATTTTTTTATCCCCGGATTACCAGCGGATTCCCACCGCAAACGGAACATTTTCAGCTGGGTCTTCACAACTAGCTAACTGCAACCCCGGATGATTACTCCTGGCTAGCGTTTCCATCCATTTAGCTTTGAAGCTAGCCCGGCCAGAGCCCATGTGCTACCACCGAAGCATACTCCTGGGCTACAATATCCGGACCCACGACCGGTCTATCGATGTCACCGCATGAAGAGGTATAAACAGACTCACCCCATCGCGACGTCCCCAAAGGCTAACTTTCTAGCCCTTGCTATCTCCTTGCTTGCTAATTCGGCCTGCTAACTGCTAGCTTGTTTAGCCCCGGTCCGCTAACTACCTTGTTAAGCCCCGGCCTACTAACTGTTAGCTTGTTAGCACAGGCCTGCTAACCGTCTGACTCAACGCGTCCCAACCACTCACCGGACCAAATATTTACTTTAGAACACATTCAAGAACCTCCAGAAGCTAACTAGCTACAAGCTATTTAGTCATTGTTAGCCACTGCTAGCGGCCTTTACCTTCTGCACAGCCAGCCAGTTTTCTTAACCTGGATAATACTCGCCAGTCATGCTTCTCTGCCCCGCCCACCGCTGGCCCCTGGACACTGATCACGTGGCTACATAGCTGATGCATGCTGGACTGTCCATCAATCACGGTACTCCATTTTGCTTGTTTATGTTTTATCTCTCGGCCCCAGCCGCACTCACGTGGTAATTTCGCTTAATTTGCAAAGAAATCCACATTAAGGACTATAAATGTGATGAAATATGACATTAACACCTTTAGCCAACCGCATTTTTTTTTTACTACAGAGGCTACCCGAACTGTGTAATTTAACAACATCTGTAGATCGCTAGCTACTGTAGCTATAGTATGCTGCATGCTGTGGGCAGGCAAGTTAGCATTGTCTATCAAATATTTTTCTGACAGAAATGGATAATATTCGATGTGTATGTATATATATATATATATAGCAAAGAAATGAAAATAATCAACTAGTAAAATGTGGTGATTTATGACAATAACTCGTCTAGCCAACCGAATTGTTTGACTACAGGAGTTACCCGAACTGTGTAATTTAACAACATCTGTAAATCGCTAGCTACTGTAAACAAGGTTTACAAAAACGCAAAAGTTTATTTGACTGCTAACAACCCTATAAAACCTTAGCTAACATCTATATCAACTCAAACTTGGAATTGTATACTGTTTAATTGTCTATTTATCTTCGTTTTTTGATGGCATGCGTCTGAAGTGTATGTAGTTGGATGCATTGTATGATATGTGACAACATGATTGTCATTGGGGCAAACGTGGCTTTCTATGATTTTAACTAAACTGAATTTAACTGCATATGAGCTAATAATCAACCTAACCCGGCACCCCCCTCCACACCACTGATATCGTTCTATACCCCCCCCCCCTCACTGCTGTCCTCCTCCTAGCAGACTTATCAAGCAAACGTAAGTTCCTTTATATGTATCTAATACTGTTATGCTGTTACTTGTCACTGCACTCCTCAGTCATGATAATAGTATTTTTCTTGCCTCCTAAGATGGAAAATCCTACTTTCCGGTTCACGCCTTCACAGGAGTTGGTCCTCAAGGCCACACCGCAGGCAGTTAAAGTGGCCGCTGACGGCCCCCCTGCTTCTGGTGCCCAGGGCCCTCCTGTGAGGGCTAAGAAGTGGGAGGAAGTGGAAGCAGAGGCTCGAGCCCGTGTCGTCTCCTAGGGAGGTGACCCCGTTGCAGAGATGGTCGTCCTAAGCCGGTGCACGGTTCAGTTCGGCAAGTACCGGGGTCAGATCTTCAAGTGGATGATGGAGAACGACGTGGGCTACATGATGCACCTGGTAACGGTGCATCAGAAGGAGAGGGAGCGAGAGCGCAGTGTTTCCCAGCATCCCCTGATGGCCAACAAGGACGCCTTGACTCGCACGCCTATCCGGCCTTCGCTGAGATGGTCAGGTTCAACCGGGCACATGAGGAAGCTAAAGTCCTGTCCTCCCAGCCAGGTGAGTTTGTTTAATTCTTCTCATTGTATGTAAGATGTAACTCTTTTGCTCTGACAGTTAATTGGTTCACGTGCTGATTTCAGGCCAGGAGGGCAAGGCCCTTGTCGGCATTGGGAAGTACAAGTGGGACACGCTGCAGGACCTGTATGAGGCTACGGGTGCAGACAGGATAAAGTAAGGGGCGAGCGTCTTTTGTGTTTTCTATGTTCATGTCAGTGTTTTTTATGCACCATTTTACATCTGAAATGTTCCCTCTGCTGTGTCTCACACAGATATGTCAGGAGCATGAGGACGCAGACACCCCGTTATCCTGGGAGTGCGATGGCAGCCTTGATTGATTACATTCAGCGCAGAGACCAGGAGGGGGTAGCTGCTGTGGCCGGGCACGCCGCAGCCAACACCATCCCCGCCAGTAACACCCGGCCCAACAGTGCGGCTTACGTAAGTGTTACATATCTTAAAGGAAAATATAATTCTACTTGTTCCACACAGTTGGAAATGGTGACATATTTGCTGTTTTGTTTTCAAAGGCCTCTTGGTCCTGCGATCTCTGCGTTCCTTTCAAGGCGCTCTCTCGCCCCAGGTGAACTGCAGGCGAAGATGAAGAAACTCATTGCTTCTCAGCCTGCAGTTCAAGGTGAGTGTCTAGTTTCACATGTAAGATAAAAATAAAAATGTTTCGATAAGCTGTGTAGCTCACAATCCTTTCTCTCTCCACGTGATATAGGGGTGTCTTTCCCTCGACCAGCACTGCCACCAACCGATATATCAGACGCAGAGCTGGTCAAAGCAGCTGCTGACATAGACACATGTATGTTTTTACATCACTATTAATTGACATAGGACATTTGATAATTATTCAGTTCAAGTTTTTGCTGACATCTATTAGTGTTTTAAATATTTTTCCCTATCATCAGCCCAAGGAAATGTATTGGTAAGAGTCATCTGGGTTTTAGAGGAGAGTCACTGCATGTATGCACTATTAATTATCTTACCTTGCCACTGTAGCTGTCATCCTGTCATCATGTAGCTGTCATCCTGTATGACTTTCTATTTTCCATTTTAATCACTAATTTCATGTAAGTTTTACACTCAAACTTGACCAACACTCATTTAATTATTTTGTTACATCCTATCACTGATTGATATTCATCTGGGCATGTTGGAATTGTGCTATTAACTTTCTCTGTTCATTCATGGAAGCATTTATTCATTCATTTAACCTATTTATTTCTGTGTCACTGCAAAAGCCGTATCCCTACAGCTCCACCCATCGCTCCCTCGGCCTCTGCCTCCAAATGACCGAGCCCCGGTCCCTGCCCCGGTTCCTGACCCGGCCCCTGCTCCTGCCCTACTAGGGCGGAGCGAAGAGGAGGATTTGCCCCGGCAGTCCTTCCTGCCTCCAAGGCCCGCCTCAGAAAGTGCTGAGGTAAATTCATCAACTGTAATTACTCCACATTGTTAAGATATTAAACATTGGACACAGTTGTCTTGTCTCCTGCATACTCTCTCCCTGTCTGTTTCTCTGAAACATTACCATCCCTTCTCCCCCATCACTCTCTCCTCTCACTCAGCTGCTGCTTCCAGAGAGTTGGCGTTCATCTCTCACCAAGGAGCAGCAGCAGTGGATCGGCCGCACGCTGTTCACCAGGAACAGCTTTGGGAGGTCGACACTCACCACTGACCTGGTCACGTGGTGGAACCCTCCCCAACCACGGCCGATCTACAATCAGCCACCCGCATCCCCCGACCCCTTCTTCGCATGTCAGCTGTTCCTTTGGATGCCCGTACGTATATGGGCATACAAGCTGGCATGTCCCCAGTCTGGGTGCAGAGGCACACTGTGCAAGGCTGGGCTCTACAAGACCATCCGGAGGGTCTTGGACATCGACCGCTGGTATCTCATGGCCACTGAGTACCTGGAATGCGGCCGGTGTAAGAAGAAGGTCGCGGGGAGGTCACGGGACCTTGTCAGTCAGCTGGACGCTCGGCATCGCTGCCAGTTTCCAGCAATATTGACATACAAGTAAGTTCACAAGGTTTTGTTAGTTAGTAATGAAGTTAAATGAATGCATGTCATTCATATGCTTTCTCTCACTCTCACACTCACTCTCACTCACTCTCTCGGCTGTCCTGTGACCTGCGGGTTGTGAGGATGCTGAGGTCGCGCACTTTGGGGACCAGTGAGTCACAGACCTACAGCAAGCTGTGTGAAAGTCACAGCGAGTCCTTGATGCGTAGTTGTATACGGTACCTCGGGGAGTGCAAGCAGTTTCTGGCATTGGGCGGCAGTTCACTGATCCACCGGAGATGCCCCCGGTGCCCTCACCCGTCTGGCTTCTGACAGTCTACAGCCATGACGTGCTATCGCGGCTGGACGAGGTGAAGGCCAGGGTCACCTCCGTCTTTGGGTCCATCTTAAAGATGGACTCTACCAAGAAGGTGAGTTTTCACTTAAAAATGTGAAGATGAGTCATGTCTTATTTATTTATTTTTATATCTATATTTAAATAATGTCTTTACCTTTCTGTCTTTGTGTGTTTGTCTCCAGGTGACTAAAAAGCTTGCGGGTACCGCTGCAGACACAGCCGCCTGGGTTACCAACGTCGGTAACGAGCATGGGCAGGTCCTCGTCAGTGTCCTCACTGCCGGTGAGGGCGAGGGCCTGCTCCCCATGGCGGCTGGTCTCATGGAACGGTACCGGCTCGCCGGGGTGGCGCCCCCCCCAGCTCATGTACGTGGACCGAGACTGCTGCTCCAGCTTTGGCGGATCAAAGACAGCTGCCATGTACAATGACTGGGACCAGCTGGTGGTTCGGCTGGACATCTGACACCTGATGCGGCGGTTCGCGTCAGGTGTCACCTCTGAGAGCCACCAGCTCTACGGTCCCTTCATGCGGCAGCTGTCAGCCTGCATCTTTGAGTGGGATGCAGGCGATGTCTGCCGACTGCTGGAGGCCAAGAGGTCTGAGCTGGAGGGGAAGCACGGGATGGTCGGCCTCACCGAGGCAGAGGTTTCGAGGAAGATCGGCAGGAAGGAGATTGCTGTCGGCGTCGTACGCGTGGAGCCGCGGAGACCGAAGTCCTTCTCCTCGAGACCTTCAACAGCGAGAAGGGGGTCGACACCCTGGGCATCCCGTTGCTGGACTCCATCCGCATCCAGGCGATCTGGAAAGAGCAGAGGCGCCACCTCCACTGCATACAGGACCCACCCGGTGTACAGCTGTACACCGAGACCGGCAAAATCACCAAGGGCGGCGTGATGTTGCCGGTTTATCGCTGCGCACGGGGCTCCACATCCTTGGAGTCATTCCATCTCCACCTCAACCGGTTCATCCCAGGTAATTGTCATTGTGGAGCTTAAAGTAATGCTTATTGTTTAATGTTAACAGCAACAGCTCTCCCACCCTAATCGTGCATTGTTCTCTCAGGTACCAGGGCAAATGCAATGCATTTCCAGGCATTCCTGTTGGATGGACTGATGAGGTGGAACGAGGACCGTGCGCAGGCAGCAGTGGAGGGGAAGAACAGGAAGCCCCTGCTCTCCTACAGTGGCTACCTGCAGCACATCCTTAACCTTAGCAGCAAAAGGGTGCTTGGCAAGGAACAGGTTAAGGACTACACCAAGCCTAGCGAGTACACAGGTAAGTCAAGTAAGAGAATGAACATTTACATCAGTTGCATTAATTACATCCCATTAACACTTCTCTACTCTGCTTTTTATTTTATAGGGGAACTCCTCGGAGTGGAGTACCTGTACTCGCAGACTGGCAGAGTGCTGCAGGATGTCAGCGGGGACCCTGACCTTCCGGAAGAGCAGCTGTCGATCAGCTCGACGAGGGCTTTCAGGAGGAGGATGTAGACCAGACAGTCCACATCCCTCATGTCCCTCGTGTGAGCGCCCCGTCCTCCAGCTCGGCGGCACCTCTGTCAGGGGAACCCGCTGACGCACCCAGGTCTGGGCCATCCAGTCCCACCGCCCCTGAAGACGGAAGCTCTCCTGAGGCCCCTGGTCGACACAGTTCTCCTCACCCTGACCACTCCTCTGATTCAGAGGTAATTATACTTGACCTTTTGTGTTGGTAAAAAAAATACATGCTATTGCAACAATTCAGAGACTGGCGGATTAATACTTTTCTGTGGTTGATCATTGTTTATTTGCAAGCAAAAATATATAACCGTGAGCTTGCAGTTCCTACAACTTCCACACGATGTCGCCAATAACGTCATTTTCGTTGACAAAAATCCTTTGTGTAATGACAAATACGTTTTTGTAAACAAATGACGTTATTGGCTACATCGTGTGGAAGTTGTAGGAACTGCAAGCTCACGGTTATATATTTTTGCTTGCAATAAACAATGATCAACCACAGAAAAGTATTAATCCGCCAGTGTAATGACAAATCATTACACAAAGGATTTTTGTCAGCACAAATGACGTTATTGGCGACATCGTGTGGAAGTTGTAGGAACTGCAAGCTCACGGTTATATATTTTTGCTTGCAATAAACAATTCAGAGACTGGCGGATTAATACTTTTCTGTGGTTGATCATTGTTTATTGCAAGCATCCTTAACCTTAGCAGCAAAAGGGTGCTTGGCAAGGAACAGGTTAAGGACTACACCAAGCCTAGCGAGTACACAGTTAAGTCAAGTAAGAGAATGAACATTTACATCAGTTGCATTAATTACATCCCATTAACACTTCTCTACTCTGCTTTTTATTTTATAGGGGAACTCCTCGGAGTGGAGTACCTGTACTCGCAGACTGGCAGAGTGCTGCAGGATGTCAGCGGGGACCCTGACCTTCCGGAAGAGCAGCTGTCGAGCAGCTCGACGAGGGCTTTCAGGAGGAGGATGTAGACCAGACAGTCCACATCCCTCATGTCCCTCGTGTGAGCGCCCCGTCCTCCAGCTCGGCGGCACCTCTGTCAGGGGAACCCGCTGACGCACCCAGGTCTGGGCCATCCAGTCCCACCGCCCCTGAAGACGGAAGCTCTCCTGAGGCCCCTGGTCGACACAGTTCTCCTCACCCTGACCACTCCTCTGATTCAGAGGTAATTATACTTGACCTTTTGTGTTGGTAAAAAAAATACATGCTATTGCAACAATTCAGAGACTGGCGGATTAATACTTTTCTGTGGTTGATCATTGTTTATTGCAAGCATCCTTAACCTTAGCAGCAAAAGGGTGCTTGGCAAGGAACAGGTTAAGGACTACACCAAGCCTAGCGAGTACACAGTTAAGTCAAGTAAGAGAATGAACATTTACATCAGTTGCATTAATTACATCCCATTAACACTTCTCTACTCTGCTTTTTATTTTATAGGGGAACTCCTCGGAGTGGAGTACCTGTACTCGCAGACTGGCAGAGTGCTGCAGGATGTCAGCGGGGACCCTGACCTTCCGGAAGAGCAGCTGTCGAGCAGCTCGACGAGGGCTTTCAGGAGGAGGATGTAGAACAGACAGTCCACATCCCTCATGTCCCTCGTGTGAGCGCCCCGTCCTCCAGCTCGGCGGCACCTCTGTCAGGGGAACCCGCTGACGCACCCAGGTCTGGGCCATCCAGTCCCACCGCCCCTGAAGACGGAAGCTCTCCTGAGGCCCCTGGTCGACACAGTTCTCCTCACCCTGACCACTCCTCTGATTCAGAGGTAATTATACTTGACCTTTTGTGTTGGTAAAAAAAATACATGCTATTGCAACAATTCAGAGACTGGCGGATTAATACTTTTCTGTGGTTGATCATTGTTTATTTGCAAGCAAAAATATATAACCGTGAGCTTGCAGTTCCTACAACTTCCACACGATGTCGCCAATAACGTCATTTTCGTTGACAAAAATCCTTTGTGTAATGACAAATACGTTTTTGTAAACAAATGACGTTATTGGCTACATCGTGTGGAAGTTGTAGGAACTGCAAGCTCACGGTTATATATTTTTGCTTGCAATAAACAATTCAGAGACTGGCGGATTAATACTTTTCTGTGGTTGATCA
Source organism: Oncorhynchus mykiss (assembly GCF_057628025.1). NCBI lineage: Eukaryota > Metazoa > Chordata > Actinopteri > Salmoniformes > Salmonidae > Oncorhynchus > Oncorhynchus mykiss. The sequence goes on from NC_143048.1 coordinate 12,797, forward strand.
TTGTTTATTGCAAGCATCCTTAACCTTAGCAGCAAAAGGGTGCTTGGCAAGGAACAGGTTAAGGACTACACCAAGCCTAGCGAGTACACAGTTAAGTCAAGTAAGAGAATGAACATTTACATCAGTTGCATTAATTACATCCCATTAACACTTCTCTACTCTGCTTTTTATTTTATAGGGGAACTCCTCGGAGTGGAGTACCTGTACTCGCAGACTGGCAGAGTGCTGCAGGATGTCAGCGGGGACCCTGACCTTCCGGAAGAGCAGCTGTCGAGCAGCTCGACGAGGGCTTTCAGGAGGAGGATGTAGAACAGACAGTCCACATCCCTCATGTCCCTCGTGTGAGCGCCCCGTCCTCCAGCTCGGCGGCACCTCTGTCAGGGGAACCCGCTGACGCACCCAGGTCTGGGCCATCCAGTCCCACCGCCCCTGAAGACGGAAGCTCTCCTGAGGCCCCTGGTCGACACAGTTCTCCTCACCCTGACCACTCCTCTGATTCAGAGGTAATTATACTTGACCTTTTGTGTTGGTAAAAAAAATACATGCTATTGCAACAATTCAGAGACTGGCGGATTAATACTTTTCTGTGGTTGATCATTGTTTATTTGCAAGCAAAAATATATAACCGTGAGCTTGCAGTTCCTACAACTTCCACACGATGTCGCCAATAACGTCATTTTCGTTGACAAAAATCCTTTGTGTAATGACAAATACGTTTTTGTAAACAAATGACGTTATTGGCTACATCGTGTGGAAGTTGTAGGAACTGCAAGCTCACGGTTATATATTTTTGCTTGCAATAAACAATGATCAACCACAGAAAAGTATTAATCCGCCAGTGTAATGACAAATCATTACACAAAGGATTTTTGTCAGCACAAATGACGTTATTGGAGACATCGTGTGGAAGTTGTAGGAACTGCAAGCTCACGGTTATATATTTTTGCTTGCAATAAACAATTCAGAGACTGGCGGATTAATACTTTTCTGTGGTTGATCATTGTTTATTGCAAGCATCCTTAACCTTAGCAGCAAAAGGGTGCTTGGCAAGGAACAGGTTAAGGACTACACCAAGCCTAGCGAGTACACAGTTAAGTCAAGTAAGAGAATGAACATTTACATCAGTTGCATTAATTACATCCCATTAACACTTCTCTACTCTGCTTTTTATTTTATAGGGGAACTCCTCGGAGTGGAGTACCTGTACTCGCAGACTGGCAGAGTGCTGCAGGATGTCAGCGGGGACCCTGACCTTCCGGAAGAGCAGCTGTCGAGCAGCTCGACGAGGGCTTTCAGGAGGAGGATGTAGACCAGACAGTCCACATCCCTCATGTCCCTCGTGTGAGCGCCCCGTCCTCCAGCTCGGCGGCACCTCTGTCAGGGGAACCCGCTGACGCACCCAGGTCTGGGCCATCCAGTCCCACCGCCCCTGAAGACGGAAGCTCTCCTGAGGCCCCTGGTCGACACAGTTCTCCTCACCCTGACCACTCCTCTGATTCAGAGGTAATTATACTTGACCTTTTGTGTTGGTAAAAAAAATACATGCTATTGCAACAATTCAGAGACTGGCGGATTAATACTTTTCTGTGGTTGATCATTGTTTATTTGCAAGCAAAAATATATAACCGTGAGCTTGCAGTTCCTACAACTTCCACACGATGTCGCCAATAACGTCATTTTCGTTGACAAAAATCCTTTGTGTAATGACAAATACGTTTTTGTAAACAAATGACGTTATTGGCTACATCGTGTGGAAGTTGTAGGAACTGCAAGCTCACGGTTATATATTTTTGCTTGCAATAAACAATGATCAACCACAGAAAAGTATTAATCCGCCAGTGTAATGACAAATCATTACACAAAGGATTTTTGTCAGCACAAATGACGTTATTGGCGACATCGTGTGGAAGTTGTAGGAACTGCAAGCTCACGGTTATATATTTTTGCTTGCAATAAACAATTCAGAGACTGGCGGATTAATACTTTTCTGTGGTTGATCATTGTTTATTGCAAGCATCCTTAACCTTAGCAGCAAAAGGGTGCTTGGCAAGGAACAGGTTAAGGACTACACCAAGCCTAGCGAGTACACAGTTAAGTCAAGTAAGAGAATGAACATTTACATCAGTTGCATTAATTACATCCCATTAACACTTCTCTACTCTGCTTTTTATTTTATAGGGGAACTCCTCGGAGTGGAGTACCTGTACTCGCAGACTGGCAGAGTGCTGCAGGATGTCAGCGGGGACCCTGACCTTCCGGAAGAGCAGCTGTCGAGCAGCTCGACGAGGGCTTTCAGGAGGAGGATGTAGACCAGACAGTCCACATCCCTCATGTCCCTCGTGTGAGCGCCCCGTCCTCCAGCTCGGCGGCACCTCTGTCAGGGGAACCCGCTGACGCACCCAGGTCTGGGCCATCCAGTCCCACCGCCCCTGAAGACGGAAGCTCTCCTGAGGCCCCTGGTCGACACAGTTCTCCTCACCCTGACCACTCCTCTGATTCAGAGGTAATTATACTTGACCTTTTGTGTTGGTAAAAAAAAATACATGCTATTGCAACAATTCAGAGACTGGCGGATTAATACTTTTCTGTGGTTGATCATTGTTTATTTGCAAGCAAAAATATATAACCGTGAGCTTGCAGTTCCTACAACTTCCACACGATGTCGCCAATAACGTCATTTTCGTTGACAAAAATCCTTTGTGTAATGACAAATACGTTTTTGTAAACAAATGACGTTATTGGCTACATCGTGTGGAAGTTGTAGGAACTGCAAGCTCACGGTTATATATTTTTGCTTGCAATAAACAATGATCAACCACAGAAAAGTATTAATCCGCCAGTGTAATGACAAATCATTACACAAAGGATTTTTGTCAGCACAAATGACGTTATTGGCGACATCGTGTGGAAGTTGTAGGAACTGCAAGCTCACGGTTATATATTTTTGCTTGCAATAAACAATTCAGAGACTGGCGGATTAATACTTTTCTGTGGTTGATCATTGTTTATTGCAAGCATCCTTAACCTTAGCAGCAAAAGGGTGCTTGGCAAGGAACAGGTTAAGGACTACACCAAGCCTAGCGAGTACACAGTTAAGTCAAGTAAGAGAATGAACATTTACATCAGTTGCATTAATTACATCCCATTAACACTTCTCTACTCTGCTTTTTATTTTATAGGGGAACTCCTCGGAGTGGAGTACCTGTACTCGCAGACTGGCAGAGTGCTGCAGGATGTCAGCGGGGACCCTGACCTTCCGGAAGAGCAGCTGGTTCTCAACCTTTTTTTGGGATACTGGAACCACTGCATATAAGGTTTTGAGCAGTCCTCAGTCCACATGGTATGTAAAGTTAGTGGAAACCTTGTGGTACTGAATACATTCATTATACTTTTTAATTTCACGGACCCCTAGGTGTCCATGGACGATGTAGTTTGGTCCTATACGGTTTGAATGGAATAGAGGAGATTTCACGTTGTAACTTTTATGTTGCAGTTTTTGTACATGAGTTGTATTTTGGTACTGTCAACACAAAGCACCTAGCAATGTATTGGGGATGTGTGTTTTACCTTGCTCCTGTGTAGAAAGAACAACTTGTCAGATGCATTGGAGACTGATGTGTTCCTGTCCTGTCTATTCACAATACTATTGCAGATCAACATAAAGCCTAAAATACAGCCGTGGTGTCGCTCTTCATTTCTTGGTTTTCCTGTGGTATAAGAAACCTGCTACTCTTTGGCATATGATTGTTGTCAATAAGTGTGTTAGCTAGCATACACCGATGTAATTGTCACTTAAGCCAGTTGAGTATAAGTTGTCAGTTGTCTTCGACAACCATCAATATCGTTAAGCCCTGCACAACTAACGTGCTGTTTCCCATTTAACAACAGCAACAGAAATAAGAGTTGCTCAACTGGGAAAAATGGCTGATGTGATTTACCCGGATCACTGGATGCGTGTGAGTTTGGGTGAGTGTAACCGATGTGAAATGGCCAGCATCGCCTAATGTAAATAATGTGTGTACAATGTTTTAAACATAACTGTTCAAACTAGATGATAGTAGGTACACTTGTGGACAATTTTCAGCAGGTTGCAGCAATTGAACTACAGAAATAACCACTTTTCAACAAGACAACGTCTAAAATCGTGTTTGGTTGCACTGGAAGTACATTTTATACAGAACTGTTCAAACTAGATGATAGTAGGTACACTTGTGGACAATTTTCAGCAAATTGCAGCAATTGAACTACAGAAATAACCACTTTTCCAAAAACAAGGTCTAAAATCGTGTTTGGTTGCACTGGAAGTACATTTTATACAGAACTGTTCAAACTAGATGATAGTAGGTACACTTGTGGACAATTTTCAGCAAATTGCAGCAATTGAACTACAGAAATAACCACTTTTCCTCAAAACAAGGTCTAAAATCGTGTTTGGTTGCACTGGAAGTACATTTTACACAGAACTTTTCAAACTAGATGATAGTAGGTACACTTGTGGACAATTTTCAGCAAATTGCAGCAATTGAACTACAGAAATAACCACTTTTCCACAAAGCAAGGTCTAAAATCGTGTTTGGTTGCACTGGAAGTACATTTTATACAGAACTGTTCAAACTAGATGATAGTAGGTACACTTGTGGACAATTTTCAGCAAATTGCAGCAATTGAACTACAGAAATAACCACTTTCCCAAAAACAAGGTCTAAAATCGTGTTTGGTTGCACTGGAAGTACATTTTATACAGAACTGTTCAAACTAGATGATAGTAGGTACACTTGTGGACAATTTTCAGCAAATTGCAGCAATTGAACTACAGAAATAACCACTTTTCCACAAAACAAGGTCTAAAATCTTGTTTGTTGCACTGGAAGTACATTTTATACAGAACTGTTCAAACTAGATGATAGTAGGTACACTTGTGGACAATTTTCAGCAAATTGCAGCAATTGAACTACAGAAATAACCACTTTTCCACAAAACAAGGTCTAAAATCGTGTTTGGTTGCACTGGAAGTACATTTTATATACAGAACTGTTCAAACTAGATGATAGTAGGTACACTTGTGGACAATTTTCAGCAAATTGCAGCAATTGAACTACAGAAATAACCACTTTTCCACAAAACAAGGTCTAAAATCGTGTTTGGTTGCACTGGAAGTACATTTTATACAGAACTGTTCAAACTAGATGATAGTAGGTACACTTGTGGACAATTTTCAGCAAATTGCAGCAATTGAACTACAGAAATAACCACTTTCCCAAAAACAAGGTCTAAAATCGTGTTTGGTTGCACTGGAAGTACATTTTATACAGAACTGTTCAAACTAGATGATAGTAGGTACACTTGTGGACAATTTTCAGCAAATTGCAGCAATTGAACTACAGAAATAACCACTTTTCCACAAAACAAGGTCTAAAATCGTGTTTGGTTGCACTGGAAGTACATTTTATATACAGAACTGTTCAAACTAGATGATAGTAGGTACACTTGTGGACAATTTTCAGCAAATTGCAGCAATTGAACTACAGAAATAACCACTTTTCCACAAAACAAGGTCTAAAATCGTGTTTGGTTGCACTGGAAGTACATTTTATACAGAACTGTTCAAACTAGATGATAGTAGGTACACTTGTGGACAATTTTCAGCAAATTGCAGCAATTGAACTACAGAAATAACCACTTTTCCACAAAACAAGGTCTAAAATCATGTTTGGTTGCACTGGAAGTACATTTTATACAGAACTGTTCAAACTAGATGATAGTAGGTACACTTGTGGACAATTTTCAGCAAATTGCAGCAATTGAACTACAGAAATAACCACTTTCCCAAAAACAAGGTCTAAAATCGTGTTTGGTTGCACTGGAAGTACATTTTATACAGAACTGTTCAAACTAGATGATAGTAGGTACACTTGTGGACAATTTTCAGCAAATTGCAGCAATTGAACTACAGAAATAACCACTTTTCCACAAAACAAGGTCTAAAATCGTGTTTGGTTGCACTGGAAGTACATTTTATATACAGAACTGTTCAAACTAGATGATAGTAGGTACACTTGTGGACAATTTTCAGCAAATTGCAGCAATTGAACTACAGAAATAACCACTTTTCCACAAAACAAGGTCTAAAATCGTGTTTGGTTGCACTGGAAGTACATTTTATACAGAACTGTTCAAACTAGATGATAGTAGGTACACTTGTGGACAATTTTCAGCAAATTGCAGCAATTGAACTACAGAAATAACCACTTTTCCTCAAAACAAGGTCTAAAATCGTGTTTGGTTGCACTGGAAGTACATTTTACACAGAACTTTTCAAACTAGATGATAGTAGGTACACTTGTGGACAATTTTCAGCAAATTGCAGCAATTGAACTACAGAAATAACCACTTTCCCAAAAACAAGGTCTAAAATCGTGTTTGGTTGCACTGGAAGTACATTTTATACAGAACTGTTCAAACTAGATGATAGTAGGTACACTTGTGGACAATTTTCAGCAAATTGCAGCAATTGAACTACAGAAATAACCACTTTTCCACAAAACAAGGTCTAAAATCGTGTTTGGTTGCACTGGAAGTACATTTTATATACAGAACTGTTCAAACTAGATGATAGTAGGTACACTTGTGGACAATTTTCAGCAAATTGCAGCAATTGAACTACAGAAATAACCACTTTTCCACAAAACAAGGTCTAAAATCGTGTTTGGTTGCACTGGAAGTACATTTTATACAGAACTGTTCAAACTAGATGATAGTAGGTACACTTGTGGACAATTTTCAGCAAATTGCAGCAATTGAACTACAGAAATAACCACTTTTCCACAAAACAAGGTCTAAAATCATGTTTGGTTGCACTGGAAGTACATTTTATACAGAACTGTTCAAACTAGATGATAGTAGGTACACTTGTGGACAATTTTCAGCAAATTGCAGCAATTGAACTACAGAAATAACCACTTTTCCACAAAACAAGGTCTAAAATCGTGTTTGGTTGCACTGGAAGTACATTTTATATACAGAACTGTTCAAACTAGATGATAGTAGGTACACTTGTGGACAATTTTCAGCAAATTGCAGCAATTGAACTACAGAAATAACCACTTTTCCACAAAACAAGGTCTAAAATCGTGTTTGGTTGCACTGGAAGTACATTTTATACAGAACTGTTCAAACTAGATGATAGTAGGTACACTTGTGGACAATTTTCAGCAAATTGCAGCAATTGAACTACAGAAATAACCACTTTTCCACAAAACAAGGTCTAAAATCGTGTTTGGTTGCACTGGAAGTACATTTTATATACAGAACTGTTCAAACTAGATGATAGTAGGTACACTTGTGAACAATTTTCAGCAAATTGCAGCAATTGAACTACAGAAATAACCACTTTTCCACAAAACAAGGTCTAAAATCGTGTTTGGTTGCACTGGAAGTACATTTTATACAGAACTGTTCAAACTAGATGATAGTAGGTACACTTGTGGACAATTTTCAGCAAATTGCAGCAATTGAACTACAGAAATAACCACTTTTCCACAAAACAAGGTCTAAAATCATGTTTGGTTGCACTGGAAGTACATTTTATACAGAACTGTTCAAACTAGATGATAGTAGGTACACTTGTGGACAATTTTCAGCAAATTGCAGCAATTGAACTACAGAAATAACCACTTTCCCAAAAACAAGGTCTAAAATCGTGTTTGGTTGCACTGGAAGTACATTTTATACAGAACTGTTCAAACTAGATGATAGTAGGTACACTTGTGGACAATTTTCAGCAAATTGCAGCAATTGAACTACAGAAATAACCACTTTTCCACAAAACAAGGTCTAAAATCGTGTTTGGTTGCACTGGAAGTACATTTTATATACAGAACTGTTCAAACTAGATGATAGTAGGTACACTTGTGGACAATTTTCAGCAAATTGCAGCAATTGAACTACAGAAATAACCACTTTTCCACAAAACAAGGTCTAAAATCGTGTTTGGTTGCACTGGAAGTACATTTTATACAGAACTGTTCAAACTAGATGATAGTAGGTACACTTGTGGACAATTTTCAGCAAATTGCAGCAATTGAACTACAGAAATAACCACTTTCCCAAAAACAAGGTCTAAAATCGTGTTTGGTTGCACTGGAAGTACATTTTATATACAGAACTGTTCAAACTAGATGATAGTAGGTACACTTGTGGACAATTTTCAGCAAATTGCAGCAATTGAACTACAGAAATAACCACTTTTCCACAAAACAAGGTCTAAAATCTTGTTTGTTGCACTGGAAGTACATTTTATACAGAACTGTTCAAACTAGATGATAGTAGGTACACTTGTGGACAATTTTCAGCAAATTGCAGCAATTGAACTACAGAAATAACCACTTTTCCACAAAACAAGGTCTAAAATCGTGTTTGGTTGCACTGGAAGTACATTTTATATACAGAACTGTTCAAACTAGATGATAGTAGGTACACTTGTGGACAATTTTCAGCAAATTGCAGCAATTGAACTACAGAAATAACCACTTTTCCACAAAACAAGGTCTAAAATCGTGTTTGGTTGCACTGGAAGTACATTTTACACAGAACTTTTCAAACTAGATGATAGTAGGTACACTTGTGGACAATTTTCAGCAAATTGCAGCAATTGAACTACAGAAATAACCACTTTTCCACAAAACAAGGTCTAAAATCTTGTTTGGTTGCACTGGAAGTACATTTTATACAGAACTGTTCAAACTAGATGATAGTAGGTACATTTGTGGACAATTTTCAGCAAATTGCAGCAATTGAACTACAGAAATAACCACTTTTCCACAAAACAAGGTCTAAAATCGTGTTTGGTTGCACTGGAAGTACATTTTATACAGAACTGTTCAAACTAGATGATAGTAGGTACACTTGTGGACAATTTTCAGCAAATTGCAGCAATTGAACTACAGAAATAACCACTTTCCCAAAAACAAGGTCTAAAATCGTGTTTGGTTGCACTGGAAGTACATTTTATACAGAACTGTTCAAACTAGATGATAGTAGGTACACTTGTGGACAATTTTCAGCAAATTGCAGCAATTGAACTACAGAAATAACCACTTTCCCAAAAACAAGGTCTAAAATCGTGTTTGGTTGCACTGGAAGTACATTTTATACAGAACTGTTCAAACTAGATGATAGTAGGTACACTTGTGGACAATTTTCAGCAAATTGCAGCAATTGAACTACAGAAATAACCACTTTTCCACAAAACAAGGTCTAAAATCGTGTTTGGTTGCACTGGAAGTACATTTTATACAGAACTGTTCAAACTAGATGATAGTAGGTACACTTGTGGACAATTTTCAGCAAATTGCAGCAATTGAACTACAGAAATCACTTTTCCACAAAACAAGGTCTAAAATCGTGTTTGGTTGCACTGGAAGTACATTTTATACAGAACTGTTCAAACTAGATGATAGTAGGTACACTTGTGGACAATTTTCAGCAAATTGCAGCACTTGAACTACAGAAATAACCACTTTTCCACAAAACAAGGTCTAAAATCGTGTTTGGTTGCACTGGAAGTACATTTTATACAGAACTGTTCAAACTAGATGATAGTAGGTACACTTGTGGACAATTTTCAGCAAATTGCAGCAATTGAACTACAGAAATAACCACTTTCCCAAAAACAAGGTCTAAAATCGTGTTTGGTTGCACTGGAAGTACATTTTATACAGAACTGTTCAAACTAGATGATAGTAGGTACACTTGTGGACAATTTTCAGCAAATTGCAGCAATTGAACTACAGAAATAACCACTTTTCCACAAAACAAGGTCTAAAATCGTGTTTGGTTGCACTGGAAGTACATTTTATAAAGAACTGTTCAAACTAGATGATAGTAGGTACACTTGTGGACAATTTTCAGCAAATTGCAGCAATTGAACTTCAGAAATAACCACTTTTCCTCAAAACAAGGTCTAAAATCGTGTTTGGTTGCACTGGAAGTACATTTTATACAGAACTGTTCAAACTAGATGATAGTAGGTACACTTGTGGACAATTTTCAGCAAATTGCAGCAATTGAACTACACAGAAATAACCACTTTTCCACAAAACAAGGTCTAAAATCGTGTTTGGTTGCACTGGAAGTACATTTTATACAGAACTGTTCAAACGAGATGATAGTAGGTACACTTGTGGACAATTTTCAGCAAATTGCAGCAATTGAACTTCAGAAATAACCACTTTTCCTCAAAACAAGGTCTAAAATCGTGTTTGGTTGCACTGGAAGTACATTTTATACAGAACTGTTCAAACTAGATGATAGTAGGTACACTTGTGGACAATTTTCAGCAAATTGCAGCAATTGAACTACAGAAATAACCACTTTTCCACAAAACAAGGTCTAAAATCGTGTTTGGTTGCACTGGAAGTACATTTTATACAGAACTGTTCAAACTAGATGATAGTAGGTACACTTGTGGACAATTTTCAGCAAATTGCAGCAATTGAACTACAGAAATAACCACTTTCCCAAAAACAAGGTCTAAAATCGTGTTTGGTTGCAACTGGAAGTACTTTTATACAGAACTGTTCAAACTAGATGATAGTAGGTACACTTGTGGACAATTTTCAGCAAATTGCAGCAATTGAACTACAGAAATAACCACTTTTCCACAAAACAAGGTCTAAAATCGTGTTTGGTTGCACTGGAAGTACATTTTATACAGAACTGTTCAAACTAGATGATAGTAGGTACACTTGTGGACAATTTTCAGCAAATTGCAGCAATTGAACTACAGAAATAACCACTTTTCCACAAAACAAGGTCTAAAATCGTGTTTGGTTGCACTGGAAGTACATTTTATAAAGAACTGTTCAAACTAGATGATAGTAGGTACACTTGTGGACAATTTTCAGCAAATTGCAGCAATTGAACTTCAGAAATAACCACTTTTCCTCAAAACAAGGTCTAAAATCGTGTTTGGTTGCACTGGAAGTACATTTTATACAGAACTGTTCAAACTAGATGATAGTAGGTACACTTGTGGACAATTTTCAGCAAATTGCAGCAATTGAACTACACAGAAATAACCACTTTTCCACAAAACAAGGTCTAAAATCGTGTTTGGTTGCACTGGAAGTACATTTTATACAGAACTGTTCAAACGAGATGATAGTAGGTACACTTGTGGACAATTTTCAGCAAATTGCAGCAATTGAACTTCAGAAATAACCACTTTTCCTCAAAACAAGGTCTAAAATCGTGTTTGGTTGCACTGGAAGTACATTTTATACAGAACTGTTCAAACTAGATGATAGTAGGTACACTTGTGGACAATTTTCAGCAAATTGCAGCAATTGAACTACAGAAATAACCACTTTCCCAAAAACAAGGTCTAAAATCGTGTTTGGTTGCAACTGGAAGTACTTTTATACAGAACTGTTCAAACTAGATGATAGTAGGTACACTTGTGGACAATTTTCAGCAAATTGCAGCAATTGAACTACAGAAATAACCACTTTTCCACAAAACAAGGTCTAAAATCGTGTTTGGTTGCACTGGAAGTACATTTTATACAGAACTGTTCAAACTAGATGATAGTAGGTACACTTGTGGACAATTTTCAGCAAATTGCAGCAATTGAACTACAGAAATAACCACTTTTCCACAAAACAAGGTCTAAAATCGTGTTTGGTTGCACTGGAAGTACATTTTATAAAGAACTGTTCAAACTAGATGATAGTAGGTACACTTGTGGACAATTTTCAGCAAATTGCAGCAATTGAACTTCAGAAATAACCACTTTTCCTCAAAACAAGGTCTAAAATCGTGTTTGGTTGCACTGGAAGTACATTTTATACAGAACTGTTCAAACTAGATGATAGTAGGTACACTTGTGGACAATTTTCAGCAAATTGCAGCAATTGAACTACACAGAAATAACCACTTTTCCACAAAACAAGGTCTAAAATCGTGTTTGGTTGCACTGGAAGTACATTTTATACAGAACTGTTCAAACGAGATGATAGTAGGTACACTTGTGGACAATTTTCAGCAAATTGCAGCAATTGAACTTCAGAAATAACCACTTTTCCTCAAAACAAGGTCTAAAATCGTGTTTGGTTGCACTGGAAGTACATTTTATACAGAACTGTTCAAACTAGATGATAGTAGGTACACTTGTGGACAATTTTCAGCAAATTGCAGCAATTGAACTACAGAAATAACCACTTTTCCACAAAACAAGGTCTAAAATCGTGTTTGGTTGCACTGGAAGTACATTTTATACAGAACTGTTCAAACTAGATGATAGTAGGTACACTTGTGGACAATTTTCAGCAAATTGCAGCAATTGAACTACAGAAATAACCACTTTCCCAAAAACAAGGTCTAAAATCGTGTTTGGTTGCAACTGGAAGTACTTTTATACAGAACTGTTCAAACTAGATGATAGTAGGTACACTTGTGGACAATTTTCAGCAAATTGCAGCAATTGAACTACAGAAATAACCACTTTTCCACAAAACAAGGTCTAAAATCGTGTTTGGTTGCACTGGAAGTACATTTTATACAGAACTGTTCAAACTAGATGATAGTAGGTACACTTGTGGACAATTTTCAGCAAATTGCAGCAATTGAACTACAGAAATAACCACTTTTCCACAAAACAAGGTCTAAAATCGTGTTTGGTTGCACTGGAAGTACATTTTATACAGAACTGTTCAAACTAGATGATAGTAGGTACACTTGTGGACAATTTTCAGCAAATTGCAGCAATTGAACTTCAGAAATAACCACTTTTCCTCAAAACAAGGTCTAAAATCGTGTTTGGTTGCACTGGAAGTACATTTTATACAGAACTGTTCAAACTAGATGATAGTAGGTACACTTGTGGACAATTTTCAGCAAATTGCAGCAATTGAACTACAGAAATAACCACTTTTCCACAAAACAAGGTCTAAAATCGTGTTTGGTTGCACTGGAAGTACATTTTATACAGAACTGTTCAAACTAGATGATAGTAGGTACACTTGTGGACAATTTTCAGCAAATTGCAGCAATTGAACTACAGAAATAACCACTTTTCCACAAAACAAGGTCTAAAATCGTGTTTGGTTGCACTGGAAGTACATTTTATACAGAACTGTTCAAACTAGATGATAGTAGGTACACTTGTGGACAATTTTCAGCAAATTGCAGCAATTGAACTACAGAAATAACCACTTTTCCACAAAACAAGGTCTAAAATCGTGTTTGGTTGCACTGGAAGTACATTTTATACAGAACTGTTCAAACTAGATGATAGTAGGTACACTTGTGGACAATTTTCAGCAAATTGCAGCAATTGAACTACAGAAATAACCACTTTTCCACAAAACAAGGTCTAAAATCGTGTTTGGTTGCACTGGAAGTACATTTTATACAGAACTGTTCAAACTAGATGATAGTAGGTACACTTGTGGACAATTTTCAGCAAATTGCAGCAATTGAACTACAGAAATAACCACTTTTCCACAAAACAAGGTCTAAAATCGTGTTTGGTTGCACTGGAAGTACATTTTATATACAGAACTGTTCAAACTAGATGATAGTAGGTACACTTGTGGACAATTTTCAGCAAATTGCAGCAATTGAACTACAGAAATAACCACTTTTCCACAAAACAAGGTCTAAAATCGTGTTTGGTTGCACTGGAAGTACATTTTATACAGAACTGTTCAAACTAGATGATAGTAGGTACACTTGTGGACAATTTTCAGCAAATTGCAGCAATTGAACTACAGAAATAACCACTTTTCCACAAAACAAGGTCTAAAATCGTGTTTGGTTGCACTGGAAGTACATTTTATACAGAACTGTTCAAACTAGATGATAGTAGGTACACTTGTGGACAATTTTCAGCAAATTGCAGCAATTGAACTTCAGAAATAACCACTTTTCCTCAAAACAAGGTTTAAAATCGTGTTTGGTTGCACTGGAAGTACATTTTATACAGAACTGTTCAAACTAGATGATAGTAGGTACACTTGTGGACAATTTTCAGCAAATTGCAGCAATTGAACTACAGAAATAACCACTTTTCCACAAAACAAGGTCTAAAATCGTGTTTGGTTGCACTGGAAGTACATTTTATACAGAACTGTTCAAACTAGATGATAGTAGGTACACTTGTGGACAATTTTCAGCAAATTGCAGCAATTGAACTACAGAAATAACCACTTTTCCACAAAACAAGGTCTAAAATCGTGTTTGGTTGCACTGGAAGTACATTTTATACAGAACTGTTCAAACTAGATGATAGTAGGTACACTTGTGGACAATTTTCAGCAAATTGCAGCAATTGAACTACAGAAATAACCACTTTTCCACAAAACAAGGTCTAAAATCGTGTTTGGTTGCACTGGAAGTACATTTTATACAGAACTGTTCAAACTAGATGATAGTAGGTACACTTGTGGACAATTTTCAGCAAATTGCAGCAATTGAACTACAGAAATAACCACTTTTCCACAAAACAAGGTCTAAAATCGTGTTTGGTTGCACTGGAAGTACATTTTATACAGAACTGTTCAAACTAGATGATAGTAGGTACACTTGTGGACAATTTTCAGCAAATTGCAGCAATTGAACTACAGAAATAACCACTTTTCCACAAAACAAGGTCTAAAATCGTGTTTGGTTGCACTGGAAGTACATTTTATATACAGAACTGTTCAAACTAGATGATAGTAGGTACACTTGTGGACAATTTTCAGCAAATTGCAGCAATTGAACTACAGAAATAACCACTTTTCCACAAAACAAGGTCTAAAATCGTGTTTGGTTGCACTGGAAGTACATTTTATACAGAACTGTTCAAACTAGATGATAGTAGGTACACTTGTGGACAATTTTCAGCAAATTGCAGCAATTGAACTACAGAAATAACCACTTTTCCACAAAACAAGGTCTAAAATCGTGTTTGGTTGCACTGGAAGTACATTTTATACAGAACTGTTCAAACTAGATGATAGTAGGTACACTTGTGGACAATTTTCAGCAAATTGCAGCAATTGAACTTCAGAAATAACCACTTTTCCTCAAAACAAGGTTTAAAATCGTGTTTGGTTGCACTGGAAGTACATTTTATACAGAACTGTTCAAACTAGATGATAGTAGGTACACTTGTGGACAATTTTCAGCAAATTGCAGCAATTGAACTACAGAAATAACCACTTTTCCACAAAACAAGGTCTAAAATCGTGTTTGGTTGCACTGGAAGTACATTTTATATACAGAACTGTTCAAACTAGATGATAGTAGGTACACTTGTGGACAATTTTCAGCAAATTGCAGCAATTGAACTACAGAAATAACCACTTTCCCAAAAACAAGGTCTAAAATCGTGTTTGGTTGCACTGGAATTACATTTTATACAGAACTGTTCAAACTAGATGATAGTAGGTACACTTGTGGACAATTTTCAGCAAATTGCAGCAATTGAACTTCAGAAATAACCACTTTTCCTCAAAACAAGGTTTAAAATCGTGTTTGGTTGCACTGGAAGTACATTTTATACAGAACTGTTCAAACTAGATGATAGTAGGTACACTTGTGGACAATTTTCAGCAAATTGCAGCAATTGAACTACAGAAATAACCACTTTTCCACAAAACAAGGTCTAAAATCGTGTTTGGTTGCACTGGAAGTACATTTTATATACAGAACTGTTCAAACTAGATGATAGTAGGTACACTTGTGGACAAATTTCAGCAAATTGCAGCAATTGAACTACAGAAATAACCACTTTTCCACAAAACAAGGTCTAAAATCGTGTTTGGTTGCACTGGAAGTACATTTTATATACAGAACTGTTCAAACTAGATGATAGTAGGTACACTTGTGGACAATTTTCAGCAAATTGCAGCAATTGAACTACAGAAATAACCACTTTTCCACAAAACAAGGTCTAAAATCGTGTTTGGTTGCACTGGAAGTACATTTTATATACAGAACTGTTCAAACTAGATGATAGTAGGTACACTTGTGGACAATTTTCAGCAAATTGCAGCAATTGAACTACAGAAATAACCACTTTCCCAAAAACAAGGTCTAAAATCGTGTTTGGTTGCACTGGAAGTACATTTTATACAGAACTGTTCAAACTAGATGATAGTAGGTACACTTGTGGACAATTTTCAGCAAATTGCAGCAATTGAACTACAGAAATAACCACTTTTCCACAAAACAAGGTCTAAAATCGTGTTTGGTTGCACTGGAAGTACATTTTATATACAGAACTGTTCAAACTAGATGATAGTAGGTACACTTGTGGACAATTTTCAGCAAATTGCAGCAATTGAACTACAGAAATAACCACTTTTCCACAAAACAAGGTCTAAAATCGTGTTTGGTTGCACTGGAAGTACATTTTATATACAGAACTGTTCAAACTAGATGATAGTAGGTACACTTGTGGACAATTTTCAGCAAATTGCAGCAATTGAACTACAGAAATAACCACTTTTCCACAAAACAAGGTCTAAAATCGTGTTTGGTTGCACTGGAAGTACATTTTATACAGAACTGTTCAAACTAGATGATAGTAGGTACACTTGTGGACAATTTTCAGCAAATTGCAGCAATTGAACTACAGAAATAACCACTTTTCCACAAAACAAGGTCTAAAATCGTGTTTGGTTGCACTGGAAGTACATTTTATACAGAACTGTTCAAACTAGATGATAGTAGGTACACTTGTGGACAATTTTCAGCAAATTGCAGCAATTGAACTACAGAAATAACCACTCCCAAAAACAAGGTCTAAAATCGTGTTTGGTTGCACTGGAAGTACATTTTATACAGAACTGTTCAAACTAGATGATAGTAGGTACACTTGTGGACAATTTTCAGCAAATTGCAGCAATTGAACTACAGAAATAACCACTTTTCCACAAAACAAGGTCTAAAATCGTGTTTGGTTGCACTGGAAGTACATTTTATACAGAACTGTTCAAACTAGATGATAGTAGGTACACTTGTGGACAATTTTCAGCAAATTGCAGCAATTGAACTACAGAAATAACCACTTTTCCACAAAACAAGGTCTAAAATCGTGTTTGGTTGCACTGGAAGTACATTTTATATACAGAACTGTTCAAACTAGATGATAGTAGGTACACTTGTGGACAATTTTCAGCAAATTGCAGCAATTGAACTACAGAAATAACCACTTTTCCACAAAACAAGGTCTAAAATCGTGTTTGGTTGCACTGGAAGTACATTTTATACAGAACTGTTCAAACTAGATGATAGTAGGTACACTTGTGGACAATTTTCAGCAAATTGCAGCAATTGAACTACAGAAATAACCACTTTCCCAAAAACAAGGTCTAAAATCGTGTTTGGTTGCACTGGAAGTACATTTTATATACAGAACTGTTCAAACTAGATGATAGTAGGTACACTTGTGGACAATTTTCAGCAAATTGCAGCAATTGAACTACAGAAATAACCACTTTTCCACAAAACAAGGTCTAAAATCGTGTTTGGTTGCACTGGAAGTACATTTTATACAGAACTGTTCAAACTAGATGATAGTAGGTACACTTGTGGACAATTTTCAGCAAATTGCAGCAATTGAACTACAGAAATAACCACTTTCCCAAAAACAAGGTCTAAAATCGTGTTTGGTTGCACTGGAAGTACATTTTATATACAGAACTGTTCAAACTAGATGATAGTAGGTACACTTGTGGACAATTTTCAGCAAATTGCAGCAATTGAACTACAGAAATAACCACTTTCCCAAAAACAAGGTCTAAAATCGTGTTTGGTTGCACTGGAAGTACATTTTATATACAGAACTGTTCAAACTAGATGATAGTAGGTACACTTGTGGACAATTTTCAGCAAATTGCAGCAATTGAACTACAGAAATAACCACTTTTCCACAAAACAAGGTCTAAAATCGTGTTTGGTTGCACTGGAAGTACATTTTATACAGAACTGTTCAAACTAGATGATAGTAGGTACACTTGTGGACAATTTTCAGCAAATTGCAGCAATTGAACTACAGAAATAACCACTTTCCCAAAAACAAGGTCTAAAATCGTGTTTGGTTGCACTGGAAGTACATTTTATATACAGAACTGTTCAAACTAGATGATAGTAGGTACACTTGTGGACAATTTTCAGCAAATTGCAGCAATTGAACTACAGAAATAACCACTTTTCCACAAAACAAGGTCTAAAATCGTGTTTGGTTGCACTGGAAGTACATTTTATACAGAACTGTTCAAACTAGATGATAGTAGGTACACTTGTGGACAATTTTCAGCAAATTGCAGCAATTGAACTACAGAAATAACCACTTTCCCAAAAACAAGGTCTAAAATCGTGTTTGGTTGCACTGGAAGTACATTTTATACAGAACTGTTCAAACTAGATGATAGTAGGTACACTTGTGGACAATTTTCAGCAAATTGCAGCAATTGAACTACAGAAATAACCACTTTTCCACAAAACAAGGTCTAAAATCGTGTTTGGTTGCACTGGAAGTACATTTTATATACAGAACTGTTCAAACTAGATGATAGTAGGTACACTTGTGGACAATTTTCAGCAAATTGCAGCAATTGAACTACAGAAATAACCACTTTTCGACAAAACAAGGTCTAAAATCGTGTTTGGTTGCACTGGAAGTACATTTTATATACAGAACTGTTCAAACTAGATGATAGTAGGTACACTTGTGGACAATTTTCAGCAAATTGCAGCAATTGAACTACAGAAATAACCACTTTTCCACAAAACAAGGTCTAAAATCGTGTTTGGTTGCACTGGAAGTACATTTTATACAGAACTGTTCAAACTAGATGATAGTAGGTACACTTGTGGACAATTTTCAGCAAATTGCAGCAATTGAACTACAGAAATAACCACTTTTCCACAAAACAAGGTCTAAAATCGTGTTTGGTTGCACTGGAAGTACATTTTATACAGAACTGTTCAAACTAGATGATAGTAGGTACACTTGTGGACAATTTTCAGCAAATTGCAGCAATTGAACTACAGAAATAACCACTTTCCCAAAAACAAGGTCTAAAATCGTGTTTGGTTGCACTGGAAGTACATTTTATACAGAACTGTTCAAACTAGATGATAGTAGGTACACTTGTGGACAATTTTCAGCAAATTGCAGCAATTGAACTACAGAAATAACCACTTTTCCACAAAACAAGGTCTAAAATCGTGTTTGGTTGCACTGGAAGTACATTTTATACAGAACTGTTCAAACTAGATGATAGTAGGTACACTTGTGGACAATTTTCAGCAAATTGCAGCAATTGAACTACAGAAATAACCACTTTTCCACAAAACAAGGTCTAAAATCGTGTTTGGTTGCACTGGAAGTACATTTTATATACAGAACTGTTCAAACTAGATGATAGTAGGTACACAAGGTTTTCTTAGCAGCAATTGAACTACAGAAATAACCACTTTTCCATAAAACAAGGTCTAAAATCGTGTTTAATTTTTTTTAATTATTTTTTTTAATTATTTTTTTTCTTCTCGATTTTACGGATTATTTTTTTGCAATATTTGTGTTTTCTCGGAATATCTCGGTGTCTTTTTTTTTTTAATTTTTTTTTTTCGGATTATTTTTTTTCTTCTGATTTTTTTTTAATAAATTTTTTCATTATTTTTTTTTATTATTTTTTTTCTTCGCGATTTTTTTTTAGATTTTTTTTTTCGGACTATTTTTTTTTATTTTTTTTCTTCCCGATTTTTTTTTACAGATTATTTTTTCCAGATTTTTTCAGATTTTCCGAAAAAAAAAAAAAAAAAAAATCTGATTTTTCTTTTTACATTTTTTTTCTTCTAATAATTTTTTTTTTTTTTTTTTTTTTCCTGAATTCCTCCAAAAAAAATTTTCGGATTATTTTTTTTCTTTTGATTTTTTTTTTATAAATTTTTTTTTATTATATTTTTTTATTATTTTTTTTCTTCCCGATTTTTTTTTTATTTTATTTTTTCAAATTTTTATTTTTTACATTTTTTTTTTCTGATAATTTTTTTTTTTATTATTATTTTTTTTATTATTTTTTTTATTATTATTTTTTTTTATTTTTTTTTTTACGGATTATTTTTTTGCAATCAATATTTGTGTTTTTTCGGAATATCTCGGTGTTTTTTTTTCGGATTTAAGAAAAAAAAAAACTTTTTTTTTTACATTTTTTTTTTCTGATTATTTTTTTTCTTCCCGATTTTTTTTTACAGATTATTTTTTTCCGATATTTTCCGATTTTTCTTTTTTTTTTTGTTTCGTTTTTTCCAGATTTTTTTCGATTTTCCGAAAAAAAAAAAAATAATAATAATCCGAAAAGAAATCAGAAAAATAAAAATGTAAAAAATCAGAAAATAAAAAATTCGGAAAAATACAAATTTTTTTTTTTTTTTTTAAATCTGAAAAATAAAAATAATAATCAAAAAAAAAATATTCAGAAAATAAAAAAAATTGGAAAAAAAAAATTTGGAAAAAAAAAATAAGGAAAAATAGAAAAATCGAAAAAAAAAATTCTGAAAAAAAAAAAATTGGAAAAATGGAAAAATCGAAGAAAAAAAAAATCTGAAAAAATAAAAAAATCGAAAAAAATAAAATTATTGAAGAAAAAAATAAAATTGAAAGAAAAAAAAAAATCAGAAAAAAAAAAATTTTGGAAAAAAAAAAAAATTCGAAAAAAAAAAAAATATTGAAAAAAAAAAAAATGAAAAAAAAAAATATTGAAAAAACAAAAATCATTAAAAAAAAAAAATTTAAAAAAAAAAAAAAATTAGGAAAAATAAACAAATTGGAAAAATAAAAAATTAGGAAAAATAAAAATGAGGAAAAATAAAAAAAATCGAAAAAAAAAAATCTGAAAAAAAAAAGAAATCAGAAAAAAAAAAAATCTGAAAAAAAAAAAATCCGAAGAAATACAATTTTTGGAAAAAATGGAAGAAAAAAAAAATGAGGAAAAAGAAAAAAATTTGGAAAAAAAAATTAAGGAAAAATAGAAAAATCGAAGAAAAAAAAAATCAGAAAAAAAAAAAATTGGAAAAATAGAAAAATCGAAAAAAAAAAAAAAAGGAAAAATAGAAAATCGAAAAAAAAAAATTTAGGAAAAATAAAAATGAGGAAAAATAAAAAAAATCGAAAAAAAAAAATTGGAAAAAAAAAAAAAAATTGGAAAAATAAAAAAATCGAAAAAAAAATAAATATTGAAGAAAAAAAATAAATTCAGAAAAAAAAAAATTTTGGAAAAATTTTGGAAAAAAAAAAAAATATTGAAAAAAAAAAAATCATAAAAAAAAAAAAAAATTAAAAAATTAAAAAATGGAAAAAAAAATAAATATTGATGAAAAAAAACAATTTGGAAAAAAAAAATAATAATAAAAAAATATTGAAAAAAAAAAAAATGGAAAAAAAAAAATATTGAAAAAAAAAAAAAAATGGAAAAATAAAAAAATTGGAGAAAAAAAAATCGAAAATAAAAAAAAAATATTGAAGAAAAAAAACAAATTCTGGAAAAAAAAAAAAAAATGGAAAAAATAAAAAAATTGGAAAAAAAAATAATTAGGAAAAATAAAAATGAGGAAAAATAAAAAAATCGAAAAAAAAATAAATATTGAAGAAAAAAAATAAATTCAGAAAAAAAAGAATTTTGGAAAAATTTTGGAAAAAAAGAAAAATATTGAAAAAAAAAAAATCATAAAAAAAAAATAAATTTAAAAAATGAAAAAATCGAAAAAAAAATAAATATTGATGAAAAAAAAAAATTAGGAAAAAAAAAATAATAATAAAAAATGGAAAAAAAAAAATATTGAAAAAAAAAAAAATTAGGAAAAATAAAAATGAGGAAAAATAAAAAAATCGAAAAAAAAATAAACATTGAAGAAAAAAAATAAATTCAGGGAAAAAAAAAAAAATATTGACAAAAAAAAAATCATAAAAAAAAAAAAAAATTAAAAAATAAAAAAATTGGAAGAAAAAAAAAATTAGGAAAAATAAAAATGAGGAAAAATAAAAAAATCGAAAAAAAAATAAATATTGATGAAAAAAAAAAATTTGGAAAAAAAAAATAATAATAAAAAAATATTGAAAAAAAAAAAAAAAATGGAAAAAAAAAAAAATTGGAGAAAAAAAAATCGAAAATAAAAAAAAAATATTGAAGAAAAAAAATAAATTCAGGAAAAAAAGAAAAAAATGGAAAAAAATAAATTTTGGAAAAAAAAAAAAAATGGAAAAAAAAAAAAAATTAAAAAATAAAAAAATTAGGAAAAATAAAAATGTGGAAAAATAAAAAAATCGAAAAAAAAATAAATATTGATGAAAAAAAAAAATTTGGAAAAAAAAAATAATAATAAAAAAATATTGAAAAATAAAAAAACGGAAAAAAAAAAATATTGAAAAAAAAAAAATCGAAAAAAAAAAAAATTGGAAAAAAAAAAAATTTGGAAAAATAAAAATGAGGAAAAATAAAAAAATCGAAAAAAAAATAAATATTGATGAAAAAAAAAAATTTGGAAAAAAAAAATAATAAAAAAATATTGAAAAAAAAAAAAACGGAAAAAAAAAAATATTGAAAAAAAAAAATTTGAAAAAAAAAAAAAAATGGAAAAATAAAAAAATTGGAGAAAAAAAAATCGAAAATAAAAAAAAAATATTGAAGAAAAAAAATAAATTCTGGAAAAAAATAAAAAAATGGAAAAAAATAAAAAATGGAAAAATAAAAAAATCGAAAAAAAAATAAATATTGAAGAAAAAAAATAAATTCAGGGAAAAAAAAAAAAATATTGAAAAAAAAAAAATCATAAAAAAAAAAAAATTAGGAAAAATGAGGAAAAATAAAAAAATCGAAAAAAAAATAAATATTGAAGAAAAAAAATAAAAAAAGAAAAATATTGAAAAAAAAAAAATCATAAAAAAAAAATAAATTTAAAAAATAAAAAAATCGAAAAAAAAATAAATATTGATGAAAAAAAAAAATTAGGAAAAAAAAAATATTGAAAAAAAAAAAATCGGAAAAAAAAAAAATTGGAAAAAAAAAAAATTAGGAAAAATAAAAATGAGGAAAAATAAAAAAATCGAAAAAAAAATAAACATTGAAGAAAAAAAATAAATTCGGAAAAAAAAAAAAACTGAAAAAAAAAAAATATGGAAAAATAAAAAAATTGGAGAAAAAAAAATCGAAAATAAAAAAAAAATATTGAAGAAAAAAAAAAAATTCTGGAAAAAAATAAAAAAATGGAAAAAAATAAAAAATGGAAAAATAAAAAAATCGAAAAAAAAATAAACATTGAAGAAAAAAAATAAATTCAGAAAAAAAAAAATTTTGGAAAAAAAAAAAAACGGAAAAAAAAAAATATTGAAAAAAAAAAATTTGAAAAAAAAAAAATATGGAAAAATAAAAAAATTGGAGAAAAAAAAATCGAAAATAAAAAAAAAATATTGAAGAAAAAAAAAAAATTCTGGAAAAAAAAAAAAAAATGGAAAAAAATAAAAAATGGAAAAATAAAAAAATCGAAAAAAAAATAAATATTGAAAAAAAAAAATTTGAAAAAAAAAAAAAATGGAAAAATAAAAAAATTGGAGAAAAAAAAATCGAAAATAAAAAATAAATATTGAAGAAAAAAAATAAATAAACCAGACCAGACCGAACCAGACCAGAGCAGACCGAACCAGAGCAGACCGAACCAGAGCGAACCAGAACGAACCAGAACGAACCAGAACGAACCAGACCAGACCGAACCAGACCAGACCGAACCAGACCAGACCAGACCGAACCAGACCAGACCGGACCAGACCGAACCAGAGCGAACCAGACCGAACCAGACCGAACCAGACCAGAACGAACCAGACGAGACCAGACCAGACCAGACCGAACCAGACCAGACCGAACCAGACCAGACCGAACCAGACCAGACCAGACCGAACCAGACCGAACCAGACCAGACCGAACCAGACCAGACCGAACCGAACCAGACCGAACCAGACCAGACCAGACCGAACCAGACCAGACCAGACCGAACCAGACCAGACCGAACCAGACCAGACCGAACCAGACTGAACCAGACCAGACTGAACCGAACCAGACCAGACCAAACCAGACCAGACCAGACCGAACCAGACCAGACCGAACCGAACCAGACCAGACCGAACCAGACCAGACCGAACCAGACCGAACCAGACCAGACTAGACCGAACCGAACCAGACCAGACCGAACCAGACCGAACCAGACCAGACCGAACCAGACCAGACCAGACCAGACCGGACCAGACCGAACCAGACCGAACCAGACCAGACCGAACCAGACCAGACCGAACCAGACCAGACCAGACCGAACCAGACCAGACCAGACCAGACCGAACCGAACCAGACCGAACCAGACCAGACCATACCGAACCAGACCAGACCGAACCAGACCAGACCAGACCGAACCAGACCAGACCGAACCAGACCAGACCAGACCGAACCAGACCAAACCAGACCAGACTAGACCGAACCGAACCAGACCAGACCGAACCAGACCAGACCGAACCAGACCAGACCAGACCGGACCAGACCGGACTAGACCGAACCAGAGCGAACCAGAGCGAACCAGACCAGACCAGACCGAACCAGACCAGACCAGACCAGACCGAACCAGACCGAACCAGACCAGACCGGACCAGACCAGACCGAACCAGACCAGACCAGACCGAACCAGACCAGAACGAACCAGACCGAACCAGACCAGACCGAACCAGACCAGACCAGACCGAACCAGACCAGACCAGACCATACCAGACCAGACCGAACCAGAGCGAACCAGAGCGAACCAGAACGAACCATACCAGACCATACCGAACCAGACCAGACCGAACCAGACCAGACCAGACCGAACCAGACCAGACTGAACCAGACCGAACCGAACCAGACCGAACCAGACCAGACCAGACCGAACCAGACCAGACCGAACCAGACCGGACCAGACCGAACCAGAGCGAACCAGAACGAACCAGACCAGACCAGGCCAGACCGAACCAGACCAGACCGAACCAGACCAGACCGAACCAGACCAGACCAGACCGAACCAGACTGAACCAGACCAGACTGAACCAGACTGAACCAGACCAGACTGAACCAGACCAGACCGAACCAGACCAGACCGAACCAGACCGAACCAGACCGAACAAGACCAGACCAGACCAGACCGAACCAGACCGAACCAGACCGAACCAGACCAGACCGGACCAGATCGAACCAGACCGAACCAGACCAGATCGAACCAGACCAGACCGAACCAGACCAGACCGAACCAGACCAGACTAGACCGAACCAGACCGAACCAGACCAGACCAGACCGAACCAGACCAGACCAGACCAGATCGAAACAGACGGGACCAGATCGAACCAGACCGGACCAGACGCAACCAGACCGAACCAGATCGAACCAGACCAGACCGAACCAGACCGAACCAGACCAGACCGAACCAGAACAGACCGAACCAGACCAAACCAGACCGAACCAGACCGAACCAGACCGAACCAGACCAGACCGAACCAGACCAGACCGGACCAGACCAGACCGGACCAGACCGAACCAGAGCGAACCAGAACGAACCAGACCAGACCAGGCCAGACCAGACCGAACCAGAACGAACCAGACCAGACCGGACCAGACCAGACCAGACCAGACCGAACCAGACCGAACCAGACCGAACCAGACCAGACTAGACCGAACCAGACCAGACCAGACCAGACCGAAACAGACCAGACCAGACCGAACCAGACCAGACCAGACCGAACCAGACCAAACCAGACCGAACCAGACCAGACCGAACCAGACCAGACCGAACCAGACCAGACCGAACCAGAACGAACCAGACCAGACCGAACCAGACCGGACCGGACCAGACCGGACCAGACCGAACCAGACCAGACCAGACCAGACCGAACCAGAGCGGACCAGACCAGACTAGACCGAACCAGACCAGACCAGACCAGACCGAAACAGACCAGACCAGACCGAACCAGACCAGACCAGACCGAACCAGACCAAATCGAACCAGACCAGACCGAACCAGACCAGACCGAACCAGACCAGACCGAACCAGACCAGACCAAACCGGACCAGACCGGACCAGACCGGACCGGACCAGACCGAACCAGACCAGACCAGACCAGACCAGACCGAACCAGAGCGGACCAGACCAGACCAGACCGAACCAGACCAGACCTGGCCAGACCGAACCAGACCGAACCAGAACGAACCAGACCAGACCAGACCGAACCAGACCGAACCATACCAGACCTGGCCAGACCGAACCAGACCGAACCAGAATGAACCAGACCAGACCAGACCGAACCAGACCGAACCAGACCAGACCGAACCAGACCGGACCAGACCGAACCGGAGCGAACCAGAACGAACCAGACCAGACCAGACCATACCAGACCGAACCAGACCAGAGCGAACCAGAACGAACCAGACTAGACCAGGCCAGACCACACCGAAGCAGACCAGACCAGACCAGACCGAACCAGAACAAACCAGACCAGACCGAACCAGACCAGACCGAACCAGACCAGACCAGACCGAACCAGAGCGAACCAGACCAGACCAGACCAGACCGAACCAGACCAGACCGAACCAGACCAGACCAAACCAGACCAGACCATACCAGACCAGACCGAACCAGACCAGACCGAACCAGACAGAACCAGAACGAACCAGACCGAACCAGACCGAAACGGACCAGACCGGACCAGACCGGACCAGACCGAACCAGACCAGACCGAACCAGACCAGACCAGACCGAACCAGACCAAATCGAACCAGACCACACCGAACCAGACCAGACCGAACCAGACCAGACCGAACCAGACCAGACCGAACCAGACCAGACCGAACCAGACCAGACCGAACCAGACCCGAACCAGACCGAACCAGACCCGAACCAGACCAGACCGAACCAGAGCGAACCAGAACGAACCAGACCAGACCGAACCAGACCAGAGCAGACCGAACCAGACCAGACCGAACCAGACCAGACCGAACCAGACCAGACCAGACCGAACCAGAGCGAACCAGAACGAACCAGACCAGACCGGACCAAACCAGACCAGACCGAACCAGACCAGACCGAACCAGAACGAACCAGACCAGACCAGACCGAACCAGACCAGACCGGACCAGACCGAACCAGAGCGAACCAGACCGAACCAGACCAGACCGAACCAGACCGAACCAGACCAGACCAGAACGAACCAGACGAGACCAGACCAGACCAGACCGAACCAGACCAGACCGAACCAGACCAGACCGAACCAGACCGAACCAGACCAGACCGAACCAGACCAGAACGAACCGAACCAGACCGAACCAGACCAGACCGAACCAGACCAGACCAGACCGAACCAGACCAGACCGAACCAGACCAGACCGAACCAGACCAGACCGAACCAGACTGAACCAGACCAGACTGAACCAGACCAGACCGAACCAGACCAGACCGAACCAGACCGAACCAGACCAGACCAGACCGAACCAGACCGAACCAGACCAGACCGAACCGAACCGAACCAGACCAGACCGAACCAGACCAGACCGAACCAGACCGAACCAGACCAGACTAGACCGAACCGAACCAGACCAGACCGAACCAGACCGAACCAGACCAGACCGAACCAGACCAGACCAGACCAGACCGGACCAGACCGAACCAGAGCGAACCAGAACAGACCAGACCGAACCAGACCGAACCAGAACGAACCAGACCAGACCGAACCAGACCAGACCAAACCAGACCAGACCAGACCAGACCAGACCGAACCAGACCAGAACGAACCAGACCGAACCAGACCAGACCGAACCAGACCAGACCGAACCAGACCAGACCAGACCATACCAGACCAGACCATACCGAACCAGACCAGACCGAACCAGACCGAACCAGACCGAACCGAACCAGACCGAACCAGACCAGACCATACCGAACCAGACCAGACCGAACCAGACCGAACCAGACCGAACCAGACCAGACTAGACCGAACCGAACCAGACCAGACCGAACCAGACCAGACCGAACCAGACCAGACCAGACCGGACCAGACCGGACCAGACCGAACCAGAGCGAACCAGAGCGAACCAGACCAGACCAGACCGAACCAGACCAGACCAGACCAGACCGAACCAGACCGAACCAGACCAGACCGGACCAGACCAGACCGAACCAGACCAGACCAGACCGAACCAGACCAGACCGAACCAGACCAGACCAGACCAGACCGAACCAGACCAGACCAGACCATACCAGACCAGACCATACCGAACCAGACCAGACCGAACCAGACCGAACCAGACCGAACCAGAGCGAACCAGAACGAACCATACCAGACCAGACCGAACCAGACCAGACCGAACCAGACCGAACCAGACCAGACCAGACCGAACCAGACCAGACCAGACCATACCAGACCAGACCAGACCGAACCAGACCAGATCGAACCAGACCGAACCAGACCGAACCAGACCAGACCGAACCGAACCGAACCAGACCAGACCGAACCAGACCAGACCGAACCAGACCGAACCAGACCAGACTAGACCGAACCGAACCAGACCAGACCGAACCAGACCAGACCGAACCAGACCAGACCAGACCAGACCGGACCAGACCGAACCAGAGCGAACCAGAACAGACCAGACCGAACCAGACCGAACCAGAACGAACCAGACCAGACCGAACCAGACCAGACCAAACCAGACCAGACCAAACCAGACCAGACCGAACCAGACCAGACCAGACCGAACCAGACCAGACCAGACCGAACCGAACCAGACCGAACCAGACCAGACCATACCGAACCAGACCAGACCGAACCAGACCAGACCAGACCGAACCAGACCAGACCGAACCAGACCAGACCAGACCGAACCAGACCGAACCAGACCAGACTAGACCGAACCGAACCAGACCAGACCGAACCAGACCAGACCGGACCAGACCAGACCAGACCGGACCAGACCGGACCAGACCGAACCAGAGCGAACCAGAGCGAACCAGACCAGACCAGACCGAACCAGACCAGACCAGACCAGACCGAACCAGACCGAACCGGACCAGACCAGACCGAACCAGACCAGACCAGACCAGACCAGAACGAACCAGACCGAACCAGACCAGACCGAACCAGACCAGACCAGACCAGACCGAACCAGACCAGACCAGACCATACCAGACCAGACCATACCGAACCAGACCAGACCGAACCAGACCGAACCAGAGCGAACCAGAGCGTACCAGAACGAACCATACCAGACCATACCGAACCAGACCAGACCGAACCAGACCAGACCAGACCGAACCAGACCAGACCAGACTGAACCAGACCAGACCGAACCAGACCGAACCAGACCAGACCGAACCGAACCAGACCGAACCAGACCAGACCAGACCGAACCAGACCGAACCAGACCAGACCGAACCAGACCGGACCAGACCGAACCAGAGCGAACCAGAACGAACCAGACCAGACCAGGCCAGACCGAACCAGACCAGAACGAACCAGACCAGACCAGACCAGACCAGACCGAACCAGACTGAACCAGACTGAACCAGACCAGACTGAACCAGACCAGACCGAACCAGACCGAACCAGACCGAACCAGACCAGGCCGGACCAGATCGAACCAGACCGAACCAGACCAGATCGAACCAGACCGAACCAGACCAGACCGAACCAGACCAGACTAGACCGAACCAGACCGAACCAGACCAGACCAGACCAGACTAGACCGAACCAGACCGAACCAGACCAGACCAGACCAGACCGAAACAGACGGGACCAGACCGAACCAGACCGGACCAGACGCAACCAGACCGAACCAGATCGAACCAGACCAGACCGAACCAGACCGAACCAGACCAGACCGAACCAGAACAGACCGAACCAGACCAAACCAGACCGAACCAGACCGAACCAGACCAGACCGAAACAGACCGAACCAGACCAGACCGAACCAGACCAGACCGAACCAGACCAGACCGGACCAGACCGAACCAGAGCGAACCAGAATGAACCAGACCAGACCAGGCCAGACCAGACCGAACCAGACCAGACCGGACCAGACCAGACCAGACCAGACCGAACCAGACCGAACCAGACCGAACCAGACCAGACTAGACCGAACCAGACCAGACCGAAACAGACCAGACCAGACCGAACCAGACCAGACCGAACCAGACCAAACCAGACCGAACCAGACCAGACCGAACCAGAACGAACCAGACCAGACCAGACCAGACCAGACCGAACCAGACCGAACCAGACCAAACCAGACCAGACTAGACCGAACCAGACCAGACCAGACCAGACCGAAACAGACCAGACCAGACCAGACCAGACCGAACCAGACCAAACCAGACCGAACCAGACCAGACCGAACCAGACCAGACCGAACCAGACCAGACCGAACCAGAACGAACCAGACCAGACCGAACCAGACCAGACCGAACCAGAACGAACCAGACCAGACCAGACCGAACCAGACCAAATCAAACCAGACCAGACCGAACCAGACCAGACCGAACCAGACCGAACCAGACCAGACCAAACCGGACCAGACCGGACCAGACCAGACCGGACCAGACCGAACCAGACCGAACCAGACCAGACCAGACCAGACCAGACCGAACCAGAGCGGACCAGACCAGACCAGACCGAACCAGACCAGACCTGGCCAGACCGAACCAGAACGAACCAGACCAGACCAGACCGAACCAGACCGAACCAGACCAGACCTGGCCAGACCGAACCAGACCGAACCAGACCAGACCAGACCGAACCAGACCGAACCAGACCAGACCGAACCAGACCGGACCAGACCGAACCGGAGCGAACCAGAACGAACCAGACCAGACCAGACCATACCAGAATGAACCAGACCAGACCGAACCAGACCAGAGCGAACCAGAACGAACCAGACTAGACCAGGCCAGACCACACCGAAGCAGACCAGACCAGACCGAACCAGACCGAACCAGACCAGACCAGACCGAACCAGACCAGACCAGACCGAACCAGACCAGACCATACCAGACCAGATCATACCGAACCAGACCAGACCGAACCAGACCAAACCAGAGCGAACCAGAGCGAACCAGACCAGACCAGACCAGACCGAACCAGACCAGACCGAACCAGACCAGACCAAACCAGACCAGACCATACCGAACCAGACCAGACCGAACCAGACCAGACCAAACCAGACCAGACCGAACCAGACCAGACCGAACCAGACCAGACCGAACCAGACAGAACCAGAACGAACCAGACCGAACCAGACCGAAACGGACCAGACCGGACCAGACCGGACCAGACCGAACCAGACCAGACCGAACCAGACCAAATCGAACCAGACCAGACCGAACCAGACCAGACCGAACCAGACAGAACCAGAACGAACCAGACCGAACCAGACCGAAACGGACCAGACCGGACCAGACCGGACCAGACCGAACCAGACCAGACCGAACCAGACCAGACCAGACCGAACCAGACCAAATCGAACCAGACCAGACAGAACCAGACCAGACCGAACCAGACCAGACCGAACCAGACCAGACCGAACCAGACCGAACCAGACCAGACCAGACCGGACCAGACCGGACCAGAGCGGACCAGACCAGACCAGACCGAACCAGACCAGACCTGGCCAGACCGAACCAGACCGAACCAGAACGAACCAGACCAGACCAGACCGAACCAGACCAGACCTGGCCAGACCGAACCAGACCGAACCAGAACGAACCAGACCAGACCGAACCAGACCGGACTAGAACGAACCGGAGCGAACCAGAACGAACCAGACCAGACCAGACCATACCAGACCGAACCAGACCAGACCGAACCAGACCAGAGCGAACCAGAACGAACCAGACCAGGCCAGACCACACCGAAGCAGACCAGACCAGACCATACCGAACCAGACCAGACCGAACCAGACCAGAGCGAACCAGAACGAACCAGACCAGACCAGGCCAGACCACACCGAAGCAGACCAGACCGAACCAGACCAGACCGAACCAGACCGAACCAGACCAGACCAGACCAGACCATACCAGACCAGACCGAACCAGACCGAACCAGACCGAACCAGAGCGAACCGAACCAGACCAGACCGAACCAGACCAGACCAGACCGAACCAGACCAGACCATACCGAACCAGACCAGACCGAACAGGACCAGACCGAACCAGACCAGACCGAACCAGACAGAACCAGAACGAACCAGACCGAAACGGACCAGACCGAAACGGACCAGACCGGACCAGACCGGACCAGACCGAACCAGACCAGACCAGACCGAACCAGACCAGACCGAACCAGACCAGACCGAACCAGACCGGACCAGACCGTACCAGACCGGACCAGACCAGACCAGACGGGACCAGACCGAAACAGACCAGACCGAACCAGACAGAACCAGAACGAACCAGACCGAAACGGACCAGACCGAAACGGACCAGACCGGACCAGACCGAACCAGACCAGACCGAACCAGACCAGACCAGACCGAACCAGACCAGACCGAACCAGACCGGACCAGACCGTACCAGACCGGACCAGACGGGACCAGACCGAAACAGACCGGACCAGACCGAACCAGACCAGACCAGACTAGACCGAACCAGACCAGACTAGACCGAACCAGACCGAACCAGACCGAACCAGAACGAACCAGAACGAACCAGACCGAACAAGACAAGACCAGACCGAACCAGACCCGAACCAGACCGGACCAGACCAGACCAGACCGAACCAGACCAGACCAGACCGAACCAGACCAGACCGAACCAGAGCGAACCAGAACGAACCAGACCAGACCAGGACAGACCACACCGAAACAGACCAGACCAGACCGAACCAGACGGGACCAGACCGGACCAGACCGAACCAGACCAGACCAGACCGAACCAGACCAGACCAGACCGAACCAGAACAAACCAGACCAGACCGGACCAGACCGAACCAGACCCGAACCAGACCGAACCAGACCCGAACCAGACCAGACCATACCGAACCAGACCTGACCAGACCGAACCAGACCAGACCAGACCAGACCGAACCAGACCGAACCAGAACGAACCAGAACGAACCAGAACGAACCAGACCAGACCATACCGAACCAGACCAGACCGGACCAGAGCGAACCAGAACGAACCAGACAAGACCAGACCAGAACCGGACCAAACCAGACCAGACCGAACCAGACCATACCAGACCGAACCAGACCAAACCAGACCGAACCAGACCGAACCAGAACGAACCAGACCAGACCGAACCAGACCAGACCAGACCGAACCAGACCAGACCAGACCAGACCGAACCAGACCAGACCGAACCAGACTCGAACCAGACCATACCAGCCGAACCATACCAGACCAGACCATACCGAACCAGACCAGACCATACCGAACCAGACCAGACCGAAACAAACCGGACCAGACCGAACCAGACCAGACCGAACCAGACTGAACCAGACCAGACCAGACCGAACCAGACCGGACCAGACCGAACCAGACCAGACCGAACCAGACCAGACCATACCGAACCAGACCAGACCGAACCAGACCGGACCAGAACGAACCAGACCAGACCAGAACGAACCAGACCAGAACGGACCAGACCGAACCAGACCAGACCGAAACAGACCAGACCGAACCAGACCGGACCAGAACGAACCAGACCAGACCAGACCGAACCAGACCGGACCGAACCAGACCGAACCAGACCGAACCAGACCAGACCGAACCAGAACGAACCAGACCGAATCAGACCGAACCAGACCGAAC
Organism: Oncorhynchus mykiss; assembly: GCF_057628025.1. Taxonomy (NCBI): domain Eukaryota; kingdom Metazoa; phylum Chordata; class Actinopteri; order Salmoniformes; family Salmonidae; genus Oncorhynchus; species Oncorhynchus mykiss. Next base: position 46,650 of record NC_143048.1, read on the forward strand.
CAGACCGAACCAGACCGAACCAGACCGGACCAGACCGGACCAGACCAGACCAGACCGAACCAGACCAGACCATATCGAACCAGACCAGACCGAACCAGACCAGACCGAACCAGACCGGACCAGACCGGACCAGACCGAACCAGAGCGAACCAGAACGAACCAGACCAGACCGAACCAGACCAGACCGAACCAGACCAGATCGAACCAGACCAGACCGAACCAGACCAGACCGAACCAGAGCGAACCAGAACGAACCAGACCAGACCGAACCAGACCAGACCGAACCAGACCGAACCAGACCAGACCAGACCAAACCGGACCAGACCAGACCGAACCAGACCAGACCGGACCAGACCGGACCAGACCGAACCAGACCCGAAACAGACCGGACCAGACCAGACCATACCGAACCAGACCAGACCAGACCAGACCGAACCAGACCAGACCGAACCAGACCAGACCGAACCAGACCAGACCGAACCAGACCAGACTGAACCAGACCAGACTGAACCAGACCAGACTGAACCAGACCAGACCGAACCAGTCCAGACCCAACCAGACCAGACCAGACCAGACCATACCGAACCAGACCAGACCGAACCAGAGCGAACCAGAACGAACCAGACCAGACCAGGCCAGACCACACCGAAGCAGACCAGACCAGACCAGACCGAAACAGACGGGACCAGACCGGACCAGACCGAACCAGACCAGACCGAACCAGACCAGACCAGACCGAACCAGACCGAACCAGACCAAACCAGACCGAACCAGAACGAACCAGAACGAACCAGACCAGACCAGACCATACCAGACCATACCGAACCAGACCAGACCGAACCAGACCAGACCGGACCAGACCGAACCAGAGCGAACCAGAACGAACCAGACCAGACCAGACCAGAACCGGACCAAACCAGACCAGACCGAACCAGACCATACCAGACCAAACCAGACCGAACCAGACCGAACCAGAGCGAACCAGAACGAACCAGACCAGACCGAACCAGAACGAACCAGACCAGACCGAACCAGACCCTACCAGCACGAACCAGACCAGACCGAACCAGACCAGACCAGACCAGACCGAACCAGACCAGACCGAACCAGACCATACCAGCCGAACCATACCAGACCAGACCATACCGAACCAGACCATGCCGAACCAGACCAGACCGAACCAGACCAGACCGAACCAGACCGGACCAGACCGAACCAGACCATACCGAACCAGACCAGACCGAACCAGACCAGACCGAACCAGACCGGACCAGAACGAACCAGACCAGAACGAACCAGACCAGAACAGACCAGACCGGACCAGACCAGACCGGACCAGACCAGACCAGACCGAACCAGACCGAACCAGAACGAACCAGAACGAATCAGACCGAACTAGACCGAACCAGACTGAACCAGACTGAACCAGACCGAACCAGACCAGAATGGACCAGACCAGACCGAACCAGACCGAACCAGACCAGACCAGACCGAACCAGACCAGACCATATCGAACCAGACCAGACCGAACCAGACCGGACCAGACCGGACCAGACCGGACCAGAGCGAACCAGACCAGACCGAACCAGACCAGACTGAACAAGACCATATCGAACCAGACCAGACCGAACCAGACCAGACCGAACCAGACCAGACCATATCGAACCAGACCAGACCGAACCAGACCGAACCAGAGCGAACCAGAACGAACCAGACCAGACCGAACCAGACCGAACCAGAACGAACCAGACCAGACCAAACCAGACCAGACCGAACCAGACCAGACCGAACCAGACCAGACCGGACCGGACCAGACCAGAACAGACCGAACCAGACCCGAACCAGACCGGACCAGACCAGACCAGCCGGACCATACCGAACCAGACCAGACCAGACCAAACCGGACCAGAGCGAACCAAAACGAACCAGACCAGACCAGACCGAACCAGACCAGACCGAACCAGACCAGACCAGACCGAACCAGACCAGACCGAACCAGACCAGACCGAACCAGACCAGACCGAACCGAACCAGACCGAACCAGACCAGACCGAACCAGACCGAACCAGACCAGACCGAACCAGACTGAACCAGACTGAACCAGACCAGACTGAACCAGACCAGACCGAACCAGACCAGACCGAACCAGACCAGACCGAACCAGACCGAACCAGACAGAACCAGACCAGACCGGACCAGACTGAACCAGACCGAACCAGACCAGACCGAACCGAACCAGACCAGACCAGACCGAACCAGACCAGACCGGACCAGACCGAACCAGACCGAACCAGACCGAACCAGACCAGACTAGACCGAACCGAACCAGACCAGACCGAACCAGACCGAACCAGACCAGACCGAACCAGACCAGACCAGACCGAACCAGACCGGACCAGACCGAACCAGACCCGAACCAGACCGGACCAGACCAGACCGAACCAGAGCAAACCAGAACGAAACAGACCAGACCGAACCAGACCGGACCAGACCGAACCAGACCAGACCGAACCAGAACGAACCAGACCAGACCAGACCGAACCAGAACAAAACAGACCAGACCCGAACCAGAACAAAACAGACCAGACCAGACCGAACCAGACCCGAACCAGAACAAAACAGACCAGACAAGACCGAACCATACAAGACCAGACCAGACCGAACCAGACCGAACCAGAGCGAACCAGAACGAACCAGACCAGACCGAACCAGACCGAACCAGAACGAACCAGACCAGATCGGACCAGACCAGACCAGACCAGACCAGACCGAACCAGACCAGACCAGACCGAACCAGACCAGACCATACCAGACCATTCCGAACCAGACCAGACCGAACCAGACCAGACCGGACCAGACCGGACCAAACCAGACCAGACCGAACCAGACCAGACCGAACCAGAGCGAACCAGAACGAACCAGACCAGACCAGACCAGAACAGACCGAACCAGACCAGACCAGACCAGACCGAACCAGACCGGACCAGACCGAACCAGAGCGAACCAGAACGAACCAGACCAGACCAGGCCAGACCGAACCAGACCGAACCAGACCAGACCAGACCGAACCAGACCAGAACGAACCAGACCAGACCAGACCATACTGAACCAGACCAGACCAGACCGAACCAGACCAGACCGAACCAGACTGAACCAGACCAGACTGAACCAGACCAGACCGAACCAGACCAGACCGAACCAGACCGAACCAGACCGAACCAGACCGGACCAGACCGAACCAGAGCGAACCAGAACGAACCAGACCAGATCAGGTGAGACAGAACCAGATCGAACCAGACCGAACCAGACCAGACCAGACTGAACCAGACCAGACCGAACCAGACCAGACCGAACCAGACCAGACCGAACCAGACAAGACCAGACCGGACCAGACCAGACCGAACCAGACCAGACCGAACCGAACCAGACCGAACCAGATCGAACCAGACAAGACCGAACCAGACCAGACTAGACCGAACCGAACCGAACCAGACCAGACCGAACCAGACCGGACCAGACCAGAACGAACCAGACCAGACCAGACCGAACCAGACGGGACCAGACCAAACCAGACCGAACCAGATCGAACCAGACCAGACCGAACCAGACCAGACCGAACCAGAACAGACCGAACCAGACCGAACCAGGCCAAACCAGACCGAACCAGACCAGACCGAACCAGACCAGACCGAACCAGACCAGACCAGCCGAACCAGACCAGACCAGCCGAACCAGACCGAACCAGACCAGACCAGGACAGACCGAACCAGACCAGACCGAACCAGACCGAACCAGAACGAACCAGACCAGACCGGACCAGACCAGACCAGACCGAACCAGACCGGACCAGACCAGACCAGACCGAACCAGACCATACCAGACCGAACCAAACCAGACCAGACCGAACCAGACCAGACCGAACCAGACCGAACCAGAGCGAACCAGACCAGACCAGACCAGACCGAACCAGACCGAACCAGACCGAACCAGAACGAACCAGACCAGACCGAACCAGACCGAACCAGAACGAACCAGACCAGACCAGAGCAGACCAGACCGAACCAGACCGAACCAGACCAAACCGAACCAGACCAGACCAGACCAAACCGGACCAGACCAGACCGAACCAGACCAGACCGAACCAGACCAGACCAGACCTGGCCAGACCAGACCAGACCATACCGAACCAGACCAGACCAGACCGAACCAGACCAGACCGAACCAGACCAGACCGAACCAGACCAGACCGGACCAGACCAGACCGAACCAGACCAGACCAGACCAGACCGTACCAGACCGAACCAGACCGAACCAGACCAGACCAGACCAGACCGAACCAGAGCAGACCAGACAAGACCAGACCGAACCAGACCAGACCTGGCCAGACCAGACCAGACCGAACCAGAACGAACCAGACCAGACCAGACCGAACCAGACCGGACCAGACCGAACCGGAGCGAACCAGAACGAACCAGACCAGACCAGACCGAACCAGACCAGACCGAACCAGACCGAACCAGACCAGAGCGAACCAGACCGAACCAGACCCGAACCAGACCAGACCGAACCAGAGCGAACCAGAACGAACCAGACCAGACCGAACCAGACCAGAGCAGACCGAACCAGACCAGACCGAACCAGACCAGACCAGACCGAACCAGAGCGAACCAGAACGAACCAGACCAGACCAGACCGGACCAAACCAGACCAGACCGAACCAGACCAGACCGAACCAGAACGAACCAGACCAGACCAGACCAGACCGAACCAGACCAGACCGGACCAGACCGAACCAGAGCGAACCAGACCGAACCAGACCAGACCGAACCAGACCGAACCAGACCAGACCAGAACGAACCAGACGAGACCAGACTAGACCAGACCGAACCAGACCAGACCGAACCAGACCAGACCGAACCAGACCAGACCGAACCAGACCGAACCAGACCAGACCGAACCAGACCAGACCGAACCGAACCAGACCGAACCAGACCAGACCGAACCAGACCAGACCAGACCGAACCAGACCGAACCAGACCAGACCGAACCAGACCAGACCGAACCAGACCAGACCGAACCAGACTGAACCAGACCAGACTGAACCAGACCAGACCGAACCAGACCGAACCAGACCAGACCGAACCAGACCAGACCGAACCGAACCGAACCAGACCAGACCGAACCAGACCAGACCGAACCAGACCGAACCAGACCAGACTAGACCGAACCGAACCAGACCAGACCGAACCAGACCGAACCAGACCAGACCGAACCAGACCAGACCAGACCAGACCGGACCAGACCGAACCAGAACGAACCAGACCAGACCGAACCAGACCAGACCAAACCAGACCAGACCGAACCAGACCAGACCAGACCGAACCAGACCAGACCAGACCAGACCGAACCGAACCAGACCGAACCAGACCAGACCATACCGAACCAGACCAGACCAAACCAGACCAGACCAGACCGAACCAGACCAGACCGAACCAGACCAGACCAGACCGAACCAGACCGAACCAGACCAGACTAGACCGAACCGAACCAGACCAGACCGAACCAGACCAGACCAGACCGAACCAGACCAGACCATACCAGACCAGATCATACCGAACCAGACCAGACCGAACCAGACCGAACCAGAGCGAACCAGAGCGAACCAGACCAGACCAGACCGAACCAGACCGGACCAGACCGAACCAGAGCGAACCAGAGCGATCCAGACCAGACCAGACCGAACCAGACCAGACCAGACCGAACCAGACCGAACCAGACCAGACCGGACCAGACCAGACCGAACCAGACCAGACCAGACCGAACCAGACCAGACCGAACCAGACCAGACCGAACCAGACCAGACCAGACCAGACCGAACCAGACCAGACCAGACCATACCAGACCAGACCATACCGAACCAGACCAGACCGAACCAGACCGAACCAGACCGAACCAGAGCGAACCAGAGCGAACCAGAACGAACCATACCAGACCATACCGAACCAGACCAGACCGAACCAGACCAGACCAGACCGAACCAGACCAGACTGAACCAGACCAGACCGAACCAGACCGAACCAGACCAGACCGAACCGAACCAGACCGAACCAGACCAGACCGAACCAGACCGGACCAGACCGAACCAGAGCGAACCAGAACGAACCAGACCAGACCAGGCCAGACCGAACCAGACCAGACCGAACCAGACCAGACCAGACCAGACCGAACCAGACTGAACCAGACCAGACTGAACCAGACCAGACTGAACCAGACCAGACCGAACCAGACCAGACCGAACCAGACCAGACCGAACCAGACCGAACCAGACCGAACAAGACCAGACCAGACCAGACCGAACCAGACCGAACCAGACCAGACCGGACCAGATCGAACCAGACCGAACCAGACCAGATCGAACCAGACCAGACCGAACCAGACCAGACCGAACCAGACCAGACTAGACCGAACCAGACCGAACCAGACCGAAACAGACCGGACCAGACGCAACCAGACCGGACCAGACGCAACCAGACCGAACCAGATCGAACCAGACCAGACCGAACCAGACCGAACCAGACCAGACCGAACCAGAACAGACCGAACCAGACCGAACCAGACCGAACCAGACCAGACCGAACCAGACCGAACCAGACCAGACCAGACCAGACCGAACCAGACCAGACCGAACCAGACCAGACCAGACCGGACCAGACCAGACCGGACCAGACCGAACCAGAGCGAACCAGAACGAACCAGACCAGACCAGGCCAGACCAGACCGAACCAGAACGAACCAGACCAGACCGGACCAGACCAGACCAGACCAGACCGAACCAGACCGAACCAGACCGAACCAGACCAGACTAGACCGAACCAGACCAGACCAGGCCGAAACAGACCAGACCAGACCGAACCAGACCAGACCAGACCGAACCAGACCAAACCAGACCGAACCAGAACGAACCAGACCAGACCAGACCGAACCAGACCAAATCGAACCAGACCAGACCGAACCAGACCAGACCGAACCAGACCAGACCGAACCAGACCAGACCAAACCGGACCAGACCGGACCAGACCAGACCGGACCAGACCGAACCAGACCGAACCAGAGCGGACCAGACCAGACCAGACCGAACCAGACCAGACCTGGCCAGACCGAACCAGACCGAACCAGAACGAACCAGACCAGACCAGACCGAACCAGACCGAACCAGACCAGACCTGACCAGACCTGGCCAGACCGAACCAGACCGAACCAGACCGAACCAGACCAGACCGAACCAGACCGAACCAGACCAGACCGAACCAGACCGGACCAGACCGAACCGGAGCGAACCAGAACGAACCAGACCAGACCAGACCATACCAGACCGAACCAGACCAGACCGAACCAGACCAGACCGAACCAGACAGAACCAGAACGAACCAGACCGAACCAGAACGAACCAGACTATACCAGGCCAGACCACACCGAAGCAGACCAGACCAGACCGAACCAGAACGAACCAGACCAGACCGAGCCAGACCAGACCGAACCAGACCGAACCAGACCAGACCAGACCGAACCAGACCAGACCAGACCGAACCATACCAGACCAGATCATACCGAACCAGACCAGACCGAACCAGACCGAACCAGAGCGAACCAGAGCGAACCAGACCAGACCAGACCGAACCAGACCAGACCGAACCAGACCAGACCAAACCAGACCAGACCATACCGAACCAGACCAGACCAAACCAGACCAGACCGAACCAGACCAGACCGAACCAGACCAGACCGAACCAGACCAGACCGAACCAGACAGAACCAGAACGAACCAGACCGAACCAGACCGAAACGGACCAGACCGGACCAGACCGGACCAGACCGAACCAGACCAGACCAGACCGAACCAGACCAAATCGAACCAGACCAGACCGAACCAGACCAGACCGAACCAGACCAGACCGAACCAGACCAGACCGAACCAGACCAGACCGAACCAGACCGAACCAGACCAGACCGGACCAGACCGGACCAGAGCGGACCAGAGCGGACCAGACCAGACCAGACCGAACCAGACCAGATCTGGCCAGACCAAACCAGACCGAACCAGAACGAACCAGACCAGACCAGACCGAACCAGACCAGACCTGGCCAGACCGAACCAGACCGAATCAAAACGAACCAGACCAGACCGAACCAGACCGGACCAGACCGAACCGGAGCGAACCAGAACGAACCAGACCAGACCAGACCATACCAGACCGAACCAGACCAGACCGAACCAGACCAGAGCGAACCAGAACGAACCAGACCAGACCAGGCCAGACCACCCCGAAGCAGACCAGACCAGACCATACCGAACCAGACCAGACCGAACCAGACCAGAGCGAACCAGAACGAACCAGACCAGACCAGGCCAGACCACACCGAAGCAGACCAGACCGAACCAGACCAGACCAGACCGAACCAGACCGAACCAGACCAGACCAGACCAGACCATACCAGACCATACCGAACCAGACCAGACCAGACCGAACCAGACCAGACCGAACCAGACCAGACCGAACCAGACCAGACCGGACCAGACCAGACCGAACCAGACCAGACCAGACCGTACCAGACCGAACCAGACCGAACCAGACCAGACCAGACCAGACCGAACCAGAGCGGACCAGACAAGACCAGACCGAACCAGACCAGACCTGGCCAGACCAGACCAGACCGAACCAGAACGAACCAGACCAGACCAGACCGAACCAGACCGGACCAGACCGAACCGGAGCGAACCAGAACGAACCAGACCAGACCAGACCGAACCAGACCAGACCGAACCAGACCAGACCGAACCAGAGCGAACCAGAACGAACCAGACCAGACCGAACCAGACCAGAGCAGACCGAACCAGACCAGACCGAACCAGACCAGACCGAACCAGACCAGACCAGACCGAACCAGAGCGAACCAGAACGAACCAGACCAGACCAGACCGGACCAAACCAGACCAGACCGAACCAGACCAGACCGAACCAGAACGAACCAGACCAGACCAGACCAGACCGAACCAGACCAGACCGGACCAGACCGAACCAGACCGAACCAGACCAGACCGAACCAGACCGAACCAGACCAGACCAGAACGAACCAGACGAGACCAGACCAGACCAGACCGAACCAGACCAGACCGAACCAGACCAGACCGAACCAGACCGAACCAGACCAGACCAGACCGAACCAGACCAGACCGAACCAGACCAGACCGAACCAGACCAGACCGAACCAGACCAGACCAGACCGAACCAGACCAGACCGAACCAGACCAGACCGAACCAGACCAGACCGAACCAGACCGAACCAGACCAGACCAGACCGAACCAGACCGAACCAGACCAGACCGAACCCAACCGAACCAGACCAGACTGAACCCAACCGAACCAGACCAGACCGAACCAGACCAGACCGAACCAGACCGAACCAGACCAGACTAGACCGAACCGAACCAGACCAGACCGAACCAGACCGAACCAGACCAGACCAGACCGGACCAGACCAAACCAGAGCGAACCAGAACAGACCGAACCAGACCGAACCAGAACGAACCAGACCAGACCAAACCAGACCAGACCAAACCAGACCAGACCGAACCAGACCAGACCAGACCGAACCAGACCAGACCAGACCAGACCGAACCGAACCAGACCGAACCAGACCAGACCATACCGAACCAGACCAGACCGAACCAGACCAGACCAGACCGAACCAGACCAGACCGAACCAGACCAGACCAGACTGAACCAGACCGAACCAGACCAGACTAGACCGAACCGAACCAGACCGAACCAGACCAGACCGAACCAGACCAGACCAGACCGGACCAGACCGGACCAGACCGAACCAGAGCGAACCAGAGCGAACCAGACCAGACCAGACCGAACCAGACCAGACCAGACCGAACCAGACCAGACCGGACCAGACCAGACCGAACCAGACCAGACCGAACCAGACCAGAACGAACCAGACCGAACCAGACCAGACCGAACCAGACCAGACCAGACCAGACCGAACCAGACCAGACCAGACCATACCAGACCAGACCATACCGAACCAGACCAGACCGAACCAGACCGAACCAGAGCGAACCAGAGCGAACCAGAACGAACCATACCAGACCATACCGAACCAGACCAGACCGAACCAGACCAGACCAGACTGAACCAGACCAGACCGAACCAGACCGAACCAGACCAGACCGAACCGAACCAGACCGAACCAGACCAGACCAGACCAAACCAGACCGAACCAGACCAGACCGAACCAGACCGGACCAGACCGAACCAGAGCGAACCAGAACGAACCAGACCAGACCAGGCCAGACCGAACCAGACCAGACCGAACCAGACCAGACCAGACCGAACCAGACCAGACCAGACCGAACCAGACTGAACCAGACCAGACTGAACCAGACTGAACCAGACCAGACTGAACCAGACCAGACCGAACCAGACCAGACCGAACCAGACCGAACAAGACCAGACCAGACCAGACCGAACCAGACCGAACCAGACCGAACAAGACCAGACCAGACCAGATCGAACCAGACCAGATCGAACCAGACCAGACCGAACCAGACCAGACCGAACCAGACCAGACTAGACCGAACCAGACCGAACCAGACCAGACCAGACCGAAACAGACGGGACCAGACCGGACCAGACGCAACCAGACCGAACCAGACCGAACCAGACCGAACCAGACCAGACCGAACCAGACCAGACCGAACCAGAACAGACCGAACCAGACCAAACCAGACCGAACCAGACCGAACCAGACCAGACCGAACCAGACCGAACCAGACCAGACCGAACCAGACCAGACCGAACCAGACCAGACCGGACCAGACCAGACCGGACCAGACCGAACCAGAGCGAACCAGAACGAACCAGACCAGACCAGACCGAACCAGACCGAACCAGACCAGACTAGACCGAACCAGACCAGACCGAAACAGACCAGACCAGACCGAACCAGACCAGACCGAACCAGACCAGACCGAACCAGACCAGACCGAACCAGAACGAACCAGACCAGACCGAACCAGACCAGACCGAACCAGAACGAACCGAACCAGACCAGACCGAACCAGACCAGACCAGACCGAACCAGACCAGACCGAACCAGACCAGACCAGACCGAACCAGACCGAACCAGACCAGACTAGACCGAACCGAACCAGACCAGACCGAACCAGACCAGACCGAACCAGACCAGACCAGACCGGACCAGACCGGACCAGACCAGACCGAACCAGACCAGACCAGACGAACCAGACCAGACCGGACCAGACCAGACCAGACCGAACCAGACCGAACCAGACCAGACCGGACCAGACCAGACCGAACCAGACCAGACCAGACCGAACCAGACCAGAACGAACCAGACCGAACCAGACCAGACTGAACCAGACCAGACCGAACCAGACCAGACCGAACCAGACCGAACAAGACCAGACCAGACCAGACCGAACCAGACCGAACCAGACCGAACAAGACCAGACCAGACCAGATCGAACCAGACCGAACCAGACCAGATCGAACCAGACCAGACCGAACCAGACCAGACCGAACCAGACCAGACTAGACCGAACCAGACCGAACCAGACCAGACCAGACCGAAACAGACGGGACCAGACCGGACCAGACGCAACCAGACCGAACCAGACCGAACCAGACCGAACCAGACCAGACCGAACCAGACCAGACCGAACCAGAACAGACCGAACCAGACCAAACCAGACCGAACCAGACCGAACCAGACCAGACCGAACCAGACCGAACCAGACCAGACCGAACCAGACCAGACCGAACCAGACCAGACCGGACCAGACCAGACCGGACCAGACCGAACCAGAGCGAACCAGAACGAACCAGACCAGACCAGACCGAACCAGACCGAACCAGACCAGACTAGACCGAACCAGACCAGACCGAAACAGACCAGACCAGACCGAACCAGACCGAACCAGACCAAACCAGACCGAACCAGACCAGACCGAACCAGACCAGACCGAACCAGACCAGACCGAACCAGAACGAACCAGACCAGACCGAACCAGACCAGACCGAACCAGAACGAACCGAACCAGACCAGACCGAACCAGACCAGACCAGACCGAACCAGACCAGACCGAACCAGACCAGACCAGACCGAACCAGACCGAACCAGACCAGACTAGACCGAACCGAACCAGACCAGACCGAACCAGACCAGACCGAACCAGACCAGACCAGACCGGACCAGACCGGACCGAACCAGACCAGACCGAACCAGACCAGACCGAACCAGACCAGAGCGAACCAGACCGAACCAGACCCGAACCAGACCGAACCAGACCCGAACCAGACCAGACCGAACCAGAGCGAACCAGAACGAACCAGACCAGACCGAACCAGACCAGAGCAGACCGAACCAGACCAGACCGAACCAGACCAGACCGAACCAGACCAGACCAGACCGAACCAGAGCGAACCAGAACGAACCAGACCAGACCAGACCGGACCAAACCAGACCAGACCGAACCAGACCAGACCGAACCAGAACGAACCAGACCAGACCAGACCAGACCGAACCAGACCAGACCGGACCAGACCGAACCAGACCGAACCAGACCAGACCGAACCAGACCGAACCAGACCAGACCAGAACGAACCAGACGAGACCAGACCAGACCAGACCGAACCAGACCAGACCGAACCAGACCAGACCGAACCAGACCGAACCAGACCAGACCAGACCGAACCAGACCAGACCGAACCAGACCAGACCGAACCAGACCAGACCGAACCAGACCAGACCGAACCAGACCAGACCAGACCGAACCAGACCAGACCGAACCAGACCAGACCGAACCAGACCAGACCGAACCAGACCGAACCAGACCAGACCAGACCGAACCAGACCGAACCAGACCAGACCGAACCCAACCGAACCAGACCAGACTGAACCCAACCGAACCAGACCAGACCGAACCAGACCAGACCGAACCAGACCGAACCAGACCAGACTAGACCGAACCGAACCAGACCAGACCGAACCAGACCGAACCAGACCAGACCAGACCGGACCAGACCAAACCAGAGCGAACCAGAACAGACCGAACCAGACCGAACCAGAACGAACCAGACCAAACCAGACCAGACCAAACCAGACCAGACCGAACCAGACCAGACCAGACCGAACCAGACCAGACCAGACCGAACCGAACCAGACCGAACCAGACCAGACCATACCGAACCAGACCAGACCGAACCAGACCAGACCAGACCGAACCAGACCAGACCGAACCAGACCAGACCAGACTGAACCAGACCGAACCAGACCAGACTAGACCGAACCGAACCAGACCGAACCAGACCAGACCGAACCAGACCAGACCAGACCGGACCAGACCGGACCAGACCGAACCAGAGCGAACCAGAGCGAACCAGACCAGACCAGACCGAACCAGACCAGACCAGACCGAACCAGACCAGACCGGACCAGACCAGACCGAACCAGACCAGACCGAACCAGACCAGAACGAACCAGACCGAACCAGACCAGACCGAACCAGACCAGACCAGACCAGACCGAACCAGACCAGACCAGACCATACCAGACCAGACCATACCGAACCAGACCAGACCGAACCAGACCGAACCAGAGCGAACCAGAGCGAACCAGAACGAACCATACCAGACCATACCGAACCAGACCAGACCGAACCAGACCAGACCAGACCAGACTGAACCAGACCAGACCGAACCAGACCGAACCAGACCAGACCGAACCGAACCAGACCGAACCAGACCAGACCAGACCAAACCAGACCGAACCAGACCAGACCGAACCAGACCGGACCAGACCGAACCAGAGCGAACCAGAACGAACCAGACCAGACCAGGCCAGACCGAACCAGACCAGACCGAACCAGACCAGACCAGACCGAACCAGACCAGACCAGACCGAACCAGACTGAACCAGACCAGACTGAACCAGACTGAACCAGACCAGACTGAACCAGACCAGACCGAACCAGACCAGACCGAACCAGACCGAACAAGACCAGACCAGACCAGACCGAACCAGACCGAACCAGACCGAACAAGACCAGACCAGACCAGATCGAACCAGACCGAACCAGACCAGATCGAACCAGACCAGACCGAACCAGACCAGACCGAACCAGACCAGACTAGACCGAACCAGACCGAACCAGACCAGACCAGACCGAAACAGACGGGACCAGACCGGACCAGACGCAACCAGACCGAACCAGACCGAACCAGACCGAACCAGACCAGACCGAACCAGACCAGACCGAACCAGAACAGACCGAACCAGACCAAACCAGACCGAACCAGACCGAACCAGACCAGACCGAACCAGACCGAACCAGACCAGACCGAACCAGACCAGACCGAACCAGACCAGACCGGACCAGACCAGACCGGACCAGACCGAACCAGAGCGAACCAGAACGAACCAGACCAGACCAGACCGAACCAGACCGAACCAGACCAGACTAGACCGAACCAGACCAGACCGAAACAGACCAGACCAGACCGAACCAGACCAGACCGAACCAGACCAGACCGAACCAGACCAGACCGAACCAGAACGAACCAGACCAGACCGAACCAGACCAGACCGAACCAGAACGAACCGAACCAGACCAGACCGAACCAGACCAGACCAGACCGAACCAGACCAGACCGAACCAGACCAGACCAGACCGAACCAGACCGAACCAGACCAGACTAGACCGAACCGAACCAGACCAGACCGAACCAGACCAGACCGAACCAGACCAGACCAGACCGGACCAGACCGGACCAGACCAGACCGAACCAGACCAGACCAGACGAACCAGACCAGACCGGACCAGACCAGACCAGACCGAACCAGACCGAACCAGACCAGACCGGACCAGACCAGACCGAACCAGACCAGACCAGACCGAACCAGACCAGAACGAACCAGACCGAACCAGACCAGACTGAACCAGACCAGACCGAACCAGACCAGACCGAACCAGACCGAACAAGACCAGACCAGACCAGACCGAACCAGACCGAACCAGACCGAACAAGACCAGACCAGACCAGATCGAACCAGACCGAACCAGACCAGATCGAACCAGACCAGACCGAACCAGACCAGACCGAACCAGACCAGACTAGACCGAACCAGACCGAACCAGACCAGACCAGACCGAAACAGACGGGACCAGACCGGACCAGACGCAACCAGACCGAACCAGACCGAACCAGACCGAACCAGACCAGACCGAACCAGACCAGACCGAACCAGAACAGACCGAACCAGACCAAACCAGACCGAACCAGACCGAACCAGACCAGACCGAACCAGACCGAACCAGACCAGACCGAACCAGACCAGACCGAACCAGACCAGACCGGACCAGACCGGACCAGACCGAACCAGAGCGAACCAGAACGAACCAGACCAGACCAGACCGAACCAGACCGAACCAGACCAGACTAGACCGAACCAGACCAGACCGAAACAGACCAGACCAGACCGAACCAGACCGAACCAGACCAAACCAGACCGAACCAGACCAGACCGAACCAGACCAGACCGAACCAGACCAGACCGAACCAGAACGAACCAGACCAGACCGAACCAGACCAGACCGAACCAGAACGAACCGAACCAGACCAGACCGAACCAGACCAGACCAGACCGAACCAGACCAGACCGAACCAGACCAGACCAGACCGAACCAGACCGAACCAGACCAGACTAGACCGAACCGAACCAGACCAGACCGAACCAGACCAGACCGAACCAGACCAGACCAGACCGGACCAGACCGGACCAGACCAGACCGAACCAGACCAGACCGAACCAGACCAGACCAGACCGAACCAGACCGAACCAGACCAGACCGGACCAGACCAGACCGAACCAGACCAGACCAGACCGAACCAGACCAGAACGAACCAGACCGAACCAGACCAGACCGAACCAGACCAGACCAGACCAGACCGAACCAGACCAGACCATACCAGACCAGACCATACCGAACCAGACCGAACCAGACCGAACCATACCAGACCATACCGAACCAGACCAGACCGAACCAGACCAGACCAGACCGAACCAGACCAGACCAGACTGAACCAGACCAGACCGAACCAGACCGAACCAGACCAGACCGAACCGAACCAGACCGAACCAGACCAGACCAGACCGAACCAGACCAGACCGAACCAGACCGGACCAGACCGAACCAGAGCGAACCAGAACGAACCAGACCAGACCAGGCCAGACCGAACCAGACCAGACCGAACCAGACCAGACCAGACCGAACCAGACCAGACCAGACCGAACCAGACTGAACCAGACCAGACTGAACCAGACTGAACCAGACCAGACCGAACCAGACCGAACCAGACCGAACAAGACCAGACCAGACCAGACCGAACCAGACCGAACCAGACCGAACCAGACCAGACCAGATCGAACCAGACCGAACCAGACCAGATCGAACCAGACCAGACCGAACCAGACCAGACCGAACCAGACCAGACCGAACCAGACCAGACCGAACCAGACCAGACTAGACCGAACCAGACCGAACCAGACCAGACCAGACCAGACCGAAACAGACGGGACCAGACCGAACCAGACCGGACCAGACGCAACCAGACCGAACCAGATCGAACCAGACCAGACCGAACCAGACCGAACCAGACCAGACCAAACCAGAACAGACCGAACCAGACCAAACCAGACCGAACCAGACCGAACCAGACCAGACCGAACCAGACCAGACCGAACCAGACCAGACCGAACCAGACCAGACCGGACCAGACCAGACCGGACCAGACCGAACCAGAGCGAACCAGAACGAACCAGACCAGACCAGGCCAGACCAGACCGGACCAGACCAGACCAGACCAGACCGAACCAGACCGAACCAGACCGAACCAGACCAGACTAGACCGAACCAGACCAGACCAGACCAGACCGAAACAGACCAGACCAGACCGAACCAGACCAGACCAGACCGAACCAGACCAAACCAGACCGAACCAGACCAGACCGAACCAGACCAGACCGAACCAGACCAGACCGAACCAGAACGAACCAGACCAGACCGAACCAGACCAGACCGAACCAGAACGAACCAGACCAGACCAGACCGAACCAGACCAAATCGAACCAGACCAGACCGAACCAGACCAGACCGAACCAGACCAGACCGAACCAGACCAGACCAAACCGGACCAGACCGGACCAGACCAGACCGGACCAGACCGAACCAGACCGAACCAGACCAGACCAGACCAGACCAGACCAGACCGAACCAGAGCGGACCAGACCAGACCAGACCGAACCAGACCAGACCTGGCCAGACCGAACCAGACCGAACCAGAACGAACCAGACCAGACCAGACCGAACCAGACCGAACCAGACCAGACCTGGCCAGACCGAACCAGACCGAACCAGAACGAACCAGAACGAACCAGACCAGACCAGACCGAACCAGACCGAACCAGACCAGACCGAACCAGACCGGACCAGACCGAACCGGAGCGAACCAGAACGAACCAGACCAGACCAGACCATACCAGACCGAACCAGACCGAACCAGACCAGAGCGAACCAGAACGAACCAGACTAGACCAGGCCAGACCACACCGAAGCAGACCAGACCAGACCAGACCGAACCAGAACGAACCAGACCAGACCGAACCAGACCAGACCAGACCGAACCAGACCGAACCAGACCAGACCAGACCGAACCAGACCAGACCAGACCGAACCAGACCAGACCATACCAGACCATACCGAACCAGACCAGACCGAACCAGACCGAACCAGAGCGAACCAGAGCGAACCAGACCAGACCAGACCAGACCGAACCAGACCAGACCGAACCAGACCAGACCAAACCAGACCAGACCGAACCAGACCAGACCGAACCAGACCAAACCAGACCAGACCGAACCAGACCAGACCGAACCAGACCAGACCGAACCAGACAGAACCAGAACGAACCAGACCAGACCGAACCGAACCAGACCGAACCAGACCAGACCAGACCGAACCAGACCGAACCAGACCAGACCGAACCAGACCGGACCAGACCGAACCAGAGCGAACCAGAACGAACCAGACCAGACCAGGCCAGACCGAACCAGACCAGACCGAACCAGACCAGACCGAACAAGACCAGACCAGACCAGACCGAACCAGACCGAACCAGACCAAACCAGACCAGACCAGACCAGATCGAACCAGACCGAACCAGACCAGATCGAACCAGACCAGACCGAACCAGACCGAACCAGACCAGACCAGACCAGACCGAAACAGACGGGACCAGACCGAACCAGACCGGACCAGACGCAACCAGACCGAACCAGATCGAACCAGACCAGACCGAACCAGACCGAACCAGACCAGACCGAACCAGAACAGACCGAACCAGACCAAACCAGACCGAACCAGACCGAACCAGACCAGACCGAACCAGACCAGACCGAACCAGACCAGACCGAACCAGACCAGACCGGACCAGACCAGACCGGACCAGACCGAACCAGAGCGAACCAGAACGAACCAGACCAGACCAGGCCAGACCAGACCGGACCAGACCAGACCAGACCAGACCGAACCAGACCGAACCAGACCGAACCAGACCAGACTAGACCGAACCAGACCAGACCAGACCAGACCGAAACAGACCAGACCAGACCGAACCAGACCAGACCAGACCGAACCAGACCAAACCAGACCGAACCAGACCAGACCGAACCAGACCAGACCGAACCAGACCAGACCGAACCAGAACAAACCAGACCAGACCGAACCAGACCAGACCGAACCAGAACGAACCAGACCAGACCAGACCGAACCAGACCAAATCGAACCAGACCAGACCGAACCAGACCAGACCGAACCAGACCAGACCGAACCAGACCAGACCAAACCGGACCAGACCGGACCAGACCAGACCGGACCAGACCGAACCAGACCGAACCAGACCAGACCAGACCAGACCAGACCGAACCAGAGCGGACCAGACCAGACCAGACCGAACCAGACCAGACCTGGCCAGACCGAACCAGACCGAACCAGAACGAACCAGACCAGACCAGACCGAACCAGACCGAACCAGACCAGACCTGGCCAGACCGAACCAGACCGAACCAGAACGAACCAGAACGAACCAGACCAGACCAGACCGAACCAGACCGAACCAGACCAGACCGAACCAGACCGGACCAGACCGAACCGGAGCGAACCAGAACGAACCAGACCAGACCATACCAGACCGAACCAGACCGAACCAGACCAGAGCGAACCAGAACGAACCAGACTAGACCAGGCCAGACCACACCGAAGCAGACCAGACCAGACCAGACCGAACCAGAACGAACCAGACCAGACCGAACCAGACCAGACCAGACCGAACCAGACCGAACCAGACCAGACCAGACCGAACCAGACCAGACCAGACCGAACCAGACCAGACCATACCAGACCATACCGAACCAGACCAGACCGAACCAGACCGAACCAGAGCGAACCAGAGCGAACCAGACCAGACCAGACCAGACCGAACCAGACCAGACCGAACCAGACCAGACCAAACCAGACCAGACCATACCGAACCAGACCAGCCCGAACCAGACCAAACCAGACCAGACCGAACCAGACCAGACCGAACCAGACCAGACCGAACCAGACAGAACCAGAACGAACCAGACCAGACCGAACCGAACCAGACCGAACCAGACCAGACCAGACCGAACCAGACCGAACCAGACCAGACCGAACCAGACCGGACCAGACCGAACCAGAGCGAACCAGAACGAACCAGACCAGACCAGGCCAGACCGAACCAGACCAGACCGAACCAGACCAGACCAGACCGAACCAGACCAGACCAGACCGAACCAGACTGAACCAGACCAGACTGAACCAGACTGAACCAGACCAGACTGAACCAGACCAGACCGAACCAGACCAGACCGAACCAGACCGAACAAGACCAGACCAGACCAGACCGAACCAGACCGAACCAGACCGAACCAGACCAGACCAGACCAGATCGAACCAGACCGAACCAGACCAGATCGAACCAGACCAGACCGAACCAGACCAGACCGAACCAGACCAGACTAGACCGAACCAGACCGAACCAGACCAGACCAGAACAGACCGAAACAGACGGGACCAGACCGAACCAGACCGGACCAGACGCAACCAGACCGAACCAGACCGAACCAGACCAGACCGAACCAGAACAGACCGAACCAGACCAAACCAGACCGAACCAGACCGAACCAGACCAGACCGAACCAGACCAGACCGAACCAGACCAGACCGAACCAGACCAGGCCGGACCAGACCAGACCGGACCAGACCGAACCAGAGCGAACCAGAACGAACCAGACCAGACCAGGCCAGACCAGACCGAACCAGACCAGACCGGACCAGACCAGACCAGACCGAACCAGACCGAACCAGACCGAACCAGACCAGACTAGACCGAACCAGACCAGACCAGACCAGACCGAAACAGACCAGACCAGACCGAACCAGACCAGACCGAACCAGACCAAACCAGACCGAACCAGACCAGACCGAACCAGACCAGACCGAACCAGACCAGACCGAACCAGAACGAACCAGACCAGACCGAACCAGACCAGACCGAACCAGAACGAACCGAACCAGACCAGACCGAACCAGACCAGACCGAACCAGACCAGACCAGACCGAACCAGACCGAACCAGACCAGACCAGACCGAACCAGACCGAACCAGACCAGACTAGACCGAACCGAACCAGACCAGACCGAACCAGACCAGACCAGACCGGACCAGACCGGACCAGACCGAACCAGAGCGAACCAGACCAGACCAGACCGAACCAGACCAGACCAGACCGAACCAGACCGAACCAGACCAGACCGGACCAGACCAGACCGAACCAGACCAGACCAGACCGAACCAGACCAGAACGAACCAGACCGAACCAGACCAGACCGAACCAGACCAGACCAGACCAGACCGAACCAGACCAGACCAGACCATACCAGACCAGACCATACCGAACCAGACCGAACCAGACCGAACCAGACCGAACCAGAGCGAACCAGAACGAACCATACCAGACCATACCAAACCAGACCAGACCGAACCAGACCAGACCAGACCGAACCAGACCAGACCAGACTGAACCAGACCAGACCAGACTGAACCAGACCAGACCGAACCAGACCGAACCAGACCAGACCGAACCGAACCAGACCGAACCAGACCAGACCAGACCGAACCAGACCAGACCGAACCAGACCAGACCGGACCAGACCAGACCGAACCAGACCAGACCAGACCGAACCAGACCAGAACGAACCAGACCGAACCAGACCAGACCGAACCAGACCAGACCAGACCGAACCAGACCAGACCAGACCATACCAGACCAGACCATACCGAACCAGACCGAATCAGACCGAACCAGACCGAACCAGAGCGAACCAGAACGAACCATACCAGACCATACCAAACCAGACCAGACCGAACCAGACCAGACCAGACCGAACCAGACCAGACCAGACTGAACCAGACCAGACCGAACCAGACCGAACCAGACCAGACCGAACCGAACCAGACCGAACCAGACCAGACCAGACCGAACCAGACCAGACCGAACCAGACCGGACCAGACCGAACCAGAGCGAACCAGAACGAACCAGACCAGACCAGGCCAGACCGAACCAGAACTGACCGAACCAGACCAGACCAGACCGAACCAGACCAGACCAGACCGAACCAGACTGAACCAGACCAGACTGAACCAGACTGAACCAGACCAGACTGAACCAGACTGAACCAGACCAGACTGAACCAGACCAGACCGAACCAGACCAGACCGAACCAGACCGAACCAGACCGAACAAGACCAGACCAGACCAGACCGAACCAGACCGAACCAGACCAGACCAGACCAGATCGAACCAGACCGAACCAGACCAGATCGAACCAGACCAGACCGAACCAGACCAGACCGAACCAGACCAGACCGAACCAGACCAGACCGAACCAGACCAGACTAGACCGAACCAGACCGAACCAGACCAGACCAGACCGAAACAGACGGGACCAGACCGAACCAGACCGGACCAGACGCAACCAGACCGAACCAGATCGAACCAGACCAGACCGAACCAGACCAGACCGAACCAGAACAGACCGAACCAGACCAAACCAGACCGAACCAGACCGAACCAGACCAGACCGAACCAGACCGAACCAGACCGAACCAGACCAGACCGAACCAGACCAGACCGGACCAGACCAGACCGGACCAGACCGAACCAGAGCGAACCAGAACGAACCAGACCAGACCAGGCCAGACCAGACCGGACCAGACCAGACCAGACCAGACCGAACCAGACCGAACCAGACCGAACCAGACCAGACTAGACCGAACCAGACCAGACCAGACCAAACCGAAACAGACCAGACCAGACCGAACCAGACCAGACCAGACCGAACCAGACCAAACCAGACCGAACCAGACCAGACCGAACCAGACCAGACCGAACCAGACCAGACCGAACCAGAACGAACCAGACCAGACCGAACCAGACCAGACCGAACCAGAACGAACCAGACCAGACCAGACCGAACCAGACCAAATCGAACCAGACCAGACCGAACCAGACCAGACCGAACCAGACCAGACCGAACCAGACCAGACCAAACCGGACCAGACCGGACCAGACCAGACCGAACCAGACCGAACCAGACCAGACCAGACCAGACCAGACCGAACCAGACCAGACCGAACCAGACAGAACCAGAGCGAACCAGACCAGACCAGACCAGACCGAACCAGACCAGACCGAACCAGACCGAACCAGACCAGACCGAACCAGACCAAACCAGACCAGACCATACCGAACCAGACCAGACCGAACCAGACCAAACCAGACCAGACCGAACCAGACCAGACCGAACCAGACCAGACCGAACCAGACAGAACCAGAACGAACCAGACCGAACCAGACCGAAACGGACCAGACCGGACCAGACCGGACCAGACCGAACCAGACCAGACCGAACCAGACCAGACCAGACCGAACCAGACCAAATCGAACCAGACCAGACCGAACCAGACCAGACCGAACCAGACCGAACCAGACCAGACCGAACCAGACCGAACCAGACCAGACCAGACCGGACCAGACCGGACCAGAGCGGACCAGACCAGACCAGACCGAACCAGACCAGACCTGGCCAGACCGAACCAGACCGAACCAGAACGAACCAGACCAGACCAGACCGAACCAGACCAGACCTGGCCAGACCGAACCAGACCGAACCAGAACGAACCAGACCAGACCGAACCAGACCGGACCAGAACGAACCGGAGCGAACCAGAACGAACCAGACCAGACCAGACCATACCAGACCGAACCAGACCAGACCGAACCAGACCAGAGCGAACCAGAACGAACCAGACCAGACCAGGCCAGACAACACCGAAGCAGACCAGACCAGACCATACCGAACCAGACCAGATCGAACCAGACCAGAGCGAACCAGAACGAACCAGACCAGACCAGGCCAGACCACACCGAAGCAGACCAGACCAGACCAGACCGAACCAGACCGAACCAGACCAGACCAGACCAGACCATACCAGACCAGACCGAACCAGACCGAACCAGACCGAACCAGAGCGAACCGAACCAGACCAGACCGAACCAGACCAGACCAGACCGAACCAGACCATACCGAACCAGACCAGACCGAACCGGACCAGACCGAACCAGACCAGACCGAACCAGACAGAACCAGAACGAACCAGACCGAAACGGACCAGACCGAAACGGACCAGACCGGACCAGACCGAACCAGACCAGACCGAACCAGACCAGACCGAACCAGACCAGACCGAACCAGACCAGACCGAACCAGACCGGACCAGACCGTACCAGACCGGACCAGACCAGACCAGACGGGACCAGACCGAAACAGACCAGACCATACCGAACCAGACCAGACCGAACAGGACCAGACCGAACCAGACCAGACCGAACCAGACCGAACCAGAGCGAACCGAACCAGACCAGACCGAACCAGACCAGACCAGACCGAACCAGACCATACCGAACCGGACCAGACCGAACCAGACCAGACCGAACCAGACAGAACCAGAACGAACCAGACCGAAACGGACCAGACCGAAACGGACCAGACCGGACCAGACCGAACCAGACCAGACCGAACCAGACCAGACCGAACCAGACCAGACCGAACCAGACCAGACCGAACCAGACCGGACCAGACCGTACCAGACCGGACCAGACGGGACCAGAACGAAACAGACCAGACCATACCGAACCAGACCAGACCGAACAGGACCAGACCGAACCAGACCAGACCGAACCAGACAGAACCAGAACGAACCAGACCGAAACGGACCAGACCGAAACGGACCAGACCGGACCAGACCGGACCAGACCGAACCAGACCAGACCGAACCAGACCAGACCAGACCGAACCAGGCCAGACCGAACCAGACCAGACCGAACCAGACCGGACCAGACCGTACCAGACCGGACCAGACCAGACCAGACGGGACCAGACCGAAACAGACCGGACCAGACCGAACCAGACCAGACCAGACTAGACCGAACCAGACCGAACCAGACCGAACCAGAACGAACCAGACCGAACAAGACAAGACCAGACCGAACCAGACCAGACCAGACCAGATCGAACCAGACCGAACCAGACCAGATCGAACCAGACCAGACCGAACCAGACCAGACCGAACCAGACCAGACCGAACCAGACCAGACCGAACCAGACCAGACTAGACCGAACCAGACCGAACCAGACCAGACCAGACCAGACCGAAACAGACGGGACCAGACCGAACCAGACCGGACCAGACGCAACCAGACCGAACCAGATCGAACCAGACCAGACCGAACCAGACCGAACCAGACCAGACCGAACCAGAACAGACCGAACCAGACCAAACCAGACCGAACCAGACCAGACCGAACCAGACCGAACCAGACCAGACCGAACCAGACCAGACCGAACCAGACCAGACCGGACCAGACCAGACCGGACCAGACCAGACCGAACCAGAGCGAACCAGAACGAACCAGACCAGACCAGGCCAGACCAGACCGGACCAGACCAGACCAGACCGAACCAGACCGAACCAGACCGAACCAGACCAGACTAGACCGAACCAGACCAGACCAGACCAGACCGAAACAGACCAGACCAGACCGAACCAGAGCAAACCAGACCGAACCAGACCAGACCGAACCAGACCAGACCGAACCAGACCAGACCGAACCAGAACGAACCAGACCAGACCGAACCAGACCAGACCGAACCAGACCGAAACAGACCAGACCATACCAAACCAGACCAGACCGAACAGGACCAGACCGAACCAGACCAGACCGAACCAGACAGAACCAGAACGAACCAGACCGAAACGGACCAGACCGAAACGGACCAGACCGGACCAGACCGTACCAGACCGTACCAGACCGTACCAGACCGGACCAGACCAGACCAGACGGGACCAGACCGAAACAGACCGGACCAGACCGAACCAGACCAGACCAGACTAGACCGAACCAGACCGAACCAGACCGAACCAGACCGAACAAGACAAGACCAGACCGAACCAGACCAGACCAGACCAGATCGAACCAGACCGAACCAGACCAGATCGAACCAGACCAGACCGAACCAGACCAGACCGAACCAGACAGAACCAGAACGAACCAGACCGAAACGGACCAGACCGAAACGGACCAGACCGGACCAGACCGGACCAGACCGTACCAGACCGGACCAGACCAGACCAGACGGGACCAGACCGAAACAGACCGGACCAGACCGAACCAGACCAGACTAGACCGAACCAGACCGAACCAGACCGAACCAGAACGAACCAGACCGAACAAGACAAGACCAGACCGAACCAGACCAGACCAGACCAGATCGAACCAGACCGAACCAGACCAGATCGAACCAGACCAGACCGAACCAGACCAGACCGAACCAGACCAGACCGAACCAGACCAGACCGAACCAGACCAGACTAGACCGAACCAGACCGAACCAGACCAGACCAGACCAGACCGAACCAGACCGGACCAGACGCAACCAGACCGAACCAGATCGAACCAGACCAGACCGAACCAGACCGAACCAGACCAGACCGAACCAGACCAGACCGAACCAGACCAGACCGAACCAGACCAGACCGAACCAGACCAGACCGGACCAGACCAGACCGGACCAGACCGAACCAGAGCGAACCAGAACGAACCAGACCAGACCAGGCCAGACCAGACCGGACCAGACCAGACCAGACCAGACCGAACCAGACCGAACCAGACCGAACCAGACCAGACTAGACCGAACCAGACCAGACCAGACCAGACCGAAACAGACCAGACCAGACCGAACCAGACCAGACCAGACCGAACCAGACCAAACCAGACCGAACCAGACCAGACCGAACCAGACCAGACCGAACCAGACCAGACCGAACCAGACCAGACCGAACCAGAACGAACCAGACCAGACCAGACCGAACCAGACCAAATCGAACCAGACCAGACCAAACCAGACCAGACCGAACCAGACCAGACCGAACCAGACCAGACCAAACCGGACCAGACCGGACCAGACCAGACCGGACCAGACCGAACCAGACCGAACCAGACCAGACCAGACCAGACCAGACCGAACCAGAGCGGACCAGACCAGACCAGACCGAACCAGACCAGACCTGGCCAGACCGAACCAGACCGAACCAGAACGAACCAGACCAGACCAGACCAGACCGAACCAGACCAGACCTGGCCAGACCGAACCAGACCAGACCAAACCAGACCAGACCAAACCAGACCGGACCGAACCAGACCAGACCAAACCAGACCGGACCGAACCGGAGCGAACCAGAACGAACCAGACCAGACCAGACCGAAGCAGACCAGACCAGACCAGACCGAACCAGAACGAACCAGACCAGACCGAACCAGACCAGACCAGACCGAACCAGACCGAACCAGACCAGACCAGACCGAACCAGACCAGACCAGACCGAACCAGACCAGACCATACCAGACCATACCGAACCAGACCAGACCGAACCAGAGCGAACCAGACCAGACCAGACCAGATCGAACCAGACCGAACCAGACCAGATCGAACCAGACCAGACCGAACCAGACCAGACCGAACCAGACCAGACCGAACCAGACCAGACCGAACCAGACCAGACTAGACCGAACCAGACCGAACCAGACCAGACCAGACCAGACCGAACCAGACCGGACCAGACGCAACCAGACCGAACCAGATCGAACCAGACCAGACCGAACCAGACCGAACCAGACCAGACCGAACCAGACCAGACCGAACCAGACCAGACCGAACCAGACCAGACCGAACCAGACCAGACCGGACCAGACCAGACCGGACCAGACCGAACCAGAGCGAACCAGAACGAACCAGACCAGACCAGGCCAGACCAGACCGGACCAGACCAGACCAGACCAGACCGAACCAGACCGAACCAGACCGAACCAGACCAGACTAGACCGAACCAGACCAGACCAGACCAGACCGAAACAGACCAGACCAGACCGAACCAGACCAGACCAGACCGAACCAGACCAAACCAGACCGAACCAGACCAGACCGAACCAGACCAGACCGAACCAGACCAGACCGAACCAGACCAGACCGAACCAGAACGAACCAGACCAGACCAGACCGAACCAGACCAAATCGAACCAGACCAGACCAAACCAGACCAGACCGAACCAGACCAGACCGAACCAGACCAGACCAAACCGGACCAGACCGGACCAGACCAGACCGGACCAGACCGAACCAGACCGAACCAGACCAGACCAGACCAGACCAGACCGAACCAG
Source organism: Oncorhynchus mykiss (assembly GCF_057628025.1). Classification (NCBI taxonomy): domain Eukaryota; kingdom Metazoa; phylum Chordata; class Actinopteri; order Salmoniformes; family Salmonidae; genus Oncorhynchus; species Oncorhynchus mykiss. The sequence continues at coordinate 74,661 of NC_143048.1, forward strand.
AGCGGACCAGACCAGACCAGACCGAACCAGACCAGACCTGGCCAGACCGAACCAGACCGAACCAGAACGAACCAGACCAGACCAGACCGAACCAGACCGAACCAGACCAGACCTGGCCAGACCGAACCAGACCAGACCAAACCAGACCAGACCAAACCAGACCGGACCGAACCAGACCAGACCAAACCAGACCGGACCGAACCGGAGCGAACCAGAACGAACCAGACCAGACCAGACCGAAGCAGACCAGACCAGACCAGACCGAACCAGAACGAACCAGACCAGACCGAACCAGACCAGACCAGACCGAACCAGACCGAACCAGACCAGACCAGACCGAACCAGACCAGACCAGACCGAACCAGACCAGACCATACCAGACCATACCGAACCAGACCAGACCGAACCAGAGCGAACCAGACCAGACCAGACCAGACCGAACCAGACCAGACCGAACCAGACCAGACCAAACCAGACCAGACCATACCGAACCAGACCAGACCGAACCAGACCAAACCAGACCAGACCGAACCAGACCAGACCGAACCAGACCAGACCGAACCAGACAGAACCAGAACGAACCAGACCGAACCAGACCGAAACGGACCAGACCGGACCAGACCGGACCAGACCGAACCAGACCAGACCGAACCAGACCAGACCAGACCGAACCAGACCAAATCGAACCAGACCAGACCGAACAAGACCAGACCGAACCAGACCAGACCGAACCAGACCAGACCGAACCAGACCAGACCGAACCAGACCAGACCGAACCAGACCGAACCAGACCAGACCAGACCGGACCAGACCGGACCAGAGCGGACCAGACCAGACCAGACCGAACCAGACCAGACCTGGCCAGACCGAACCAGACCGAACCAGACCAGACCTGGCCAGACCGAACCAGACCGAACCAGAACGAACCAGACCAGACCGAACCAGACCGGACCAGAACGAACCGGAGCGAACCAGAACGAACCAGACCAGACCAGACCATAGCAGACCGAACCAGACCAGACCGAACCAGACCAGAGCGAACCAGAACGAACCAGACCAGACCAGGCCAGACCACACCGAAGCAGACCAGACCAGACCATACCGAACCAGACCAGATCGAACCAGACCAGAGCGAACCAGAACGAACCAGACCAGACCAGGCCAGACCACACCGAAGCAGACCAGACCAGACCAGACCAGACCGAACCAGACCGAACCAGACCAGACCAGACCATACCAGACCAGACCGAACCAGACCGAACCAGACCGAACCAGAGCGAACCGAACCAGACCAGACCGAACCAGACCAGACCAGACCGAACCAGACCAGACCATACCGAACCAGACCAGACCGAACCAGACCAGACCGAACCAGACCAGACCGAACCAGACCGGACCAGACCGTACCAGACCGGACCAGACCAGACCAGACGGGACCAGACCGAAACAGACCAGACCATACCGAACCAGACCAGACCGAACAGGACCAGACCGAACCAGACCAGACCGAACCAGACATAACCAGAACGAACCAGACCGAAACGGACCAGACCGAAACGGACCAGACCGGACCAGACCGGACCAGACCGAACCAGACCAGACCGAACCAGACCAGACCAGACCGAACCAGACCAGACCGAACCAGACCAGACCGAACCAGACCAGACCGAACCAGACCGGACCAGACCGTACCAGACCGGACCAGACCAGACCAGACGGGACCAGACCGAAACAGACCGGACCAGACCGAACCAGACCAGACCAGACCAGACCGAACCAGACCGAACCAGAACGAACCAGACCGAACAAGACAAGACCAGACCGAACCAGACCCGAACCAGACCGGACCAGACCAGACCAGACCAGACCGAACCAGACCAGACCGAACCAGAGCGAACCAGAACGAACCAGACCAGACCAGGCCAGACCACACCGAAACAGACCAGACCAGACCGAACCAGACGGGACCAGACCGGACCAGACCGAACCAGACCAGACCAGACCGAACCAGACCAGACCAGACCGAACCAGAACAAACCAGACCAGACCGAACCAGACCAGACCGAACCAGACAAGACCAGACCAGACCGGACCAGACCGAACCAGACCCGAACCAGACCGAACCAGACCCGAACCAGACCAGACCATACCGAACCAGACCTGACCAGACCGAACCAGACCAGACCAGACCAGACCGAACCAGACCGAACCAGAACGAACCAGAACGAACCAGAACGAACCAGACCAGACCAGACCGGACCAGACCGAACCAGACAAGACCGAACCAGACCAGACCGAACCAGACCAGACCATACCAGACCAGACCGGACCAGAGCGAACCAGAACGAACCAGACAAGACCAGACCAGAACCGGACCAAACCAGACCAGACCGAACCAGACCATACCAGACCGAACCAGACCAAACCAGACCGAACCAGAGCGAACCAGACCGAACCAGACCGAACCAGAACGAACCAGACCAGACCGAACCAGACCAGACCAGACCGAACCAGACCAGACCAGACCGAACCAGACCAGACCGAACCAGACCCGAACCAGACCATACCAGCCGAACCATACCAGACCAGACCATACCGAACCAGACCAGACCATACCGAACCAGACCAGACCGAAACAAACCGGACCAGACCGAACCAGACCAGACCGAACCAGACTGAACCAGACCAGACCGAACCAGACCGGACCAGACCGAACCAGACCAGACCATACCAGACCATACCGAACCAGACCAGACCGAAACAGACCAGACCGAACCAGACCGGACCAGAACGAACCAGACCAGACCAGACCAGAACGAACCAGACCAGAACAGACCAGACCGGACCAGACCGAACCAGACCAGACCGAAACAGACCAGACCGAACCAGACCGGACCAGAACGAACCAGACCAGACCAGACCGAACCAGACAGGACCGAACCAGACCGAACCAGACCGAACCAGACCAGACCGAACCAGAACGAACCAGACCGAATCAGACCGAACCAGACCGAACCAGACCGAACCAGACCGAACCAGACCGGACCAGACCGGACCAGACCAGACCAGACCGAACCAGACCAGACCATATCGAACCAGACCAGACCGAACCAGACCAGACCGAACCAGACCGGACCAGACCGGACCAGACCGGACCAGACCGAACCAGAGCGAACCAGAACGAACCAGACCAGACCGAACCAGACCAGACCGAACCAGACCAGATCGAACCAGACCAGACCGAACCAGACCAGACCGAACCAGAGCGAACCAGAACGAACCAGACCAGACCGAACCAGACCAGACCGAACCAGAACGAACCAGACCAGACCAAACCGGACCAGACCAGACCGAACCAGACCAGACCGGACCAGACCAGACCGGACCAGACCGGACCAGACCGAACCAGACCCGAAACAGACCGGACCAGACCAGACCATACCGAACCAGACCAGACCAGACCAGACCGAACCAGACCAGACCGAACCAGACCGAACCAGACCAGACCGAACCAGATCAGACCGAACCAGACTGAACCAGACCAGACTGAACCAGACCAGACCGAACCAGACCAGACTGAACCAGACCAGACTGAACCAGACCAGACTGAACCAGACCGGACCAGACCGAACCAGACCAGACCATACCAGACCATACCGAACCAGACCAGACCGAACCAGACCAGACCGAACCAGACCGGACCAGAACGAACCAGACCAGACCGAACCAGACCGGACCAGAACGAACCAGACCAGAACGAACCAGACCAGAACAGACCAGACCGGACCAGACCAGACCGGACCAGACCATACCAGACCGAACCAGACCGAACCAGAGCGAACCAGAACGAACCAGACCAGACCGAACCAGAACGAACCAGAACGAACCAGACCAGACCGAACCAGACCAGACCAGACCGAACCAGACCAGACCGAACCAGACCAGACCAGACCGAACCAGACCAGACCGAACCAGACCATACCAGCCGAACCATACCAGACCAGACCATACCGAACCAGACCATGCCGAACCAGACCAGACCAGACCGAACCAGACCAGACCGAACCAGACCGGACCAGACCGAACCAGACCAGACCATACCAGACCATACCGAACCAGACCAGACCGAACCAGACCAGACCGAACCAGACCGGACCAGAACGAACCAGACCAGACCGAACCAGACCGGACCAGAACGAACCAGACCAGAACGAACCAGACCAGAACAGACCAGACCGGACCAGACCAGACCGGACCAGACCGGACCAGACCGAACCAGACCGAACCAGAACGAACCAGACCGAACTAGACCGAACCAGACTGAACCAGACTGAACCAGACCGAACCAGACCAGACCGGACCAGACCAGACCGAACCAGACCAGACCATATCGAACCAGACCAGACCGAACCAGACCGGACCAGACCGGACCAGACCGAACCAGAGCGAACCAGACCAGACCGAACCAGACCGAACCAGACCAGACCGAACCAGACCAGACCGAACCAGACCAGACAATATCGAACCAGACCAGACCGAACCAGACCGAACCAGAGCGAACCAGACCAGACCGAACCAGACCGAACCAGAACGAACCAGACCGGACCAAACCGGACCAGACCAGACCGAACCAGACCAGACCGAACCAGACCAGACCGGACGAGACCAGACCGGACCAGACCAGACCGGACCAGACCAGACCGAACCAGACCCGAACCAGACCGGACCAGACCAGACCAAACCGGACCAGAGCGAACCAAAACGAACCAGACCAGACCAGACCGAACCAGACCAGACCGAACCAGACCAGACCGAACCAGACCGAACCAGACCAGACCGAACCGAACCAGACCGAACCAGACCGAACCAGACCGAACCGAACCAGACCAGAACGAACCATACCGGACCAGACCAGACCAGACCAGAACCAGACCAGACCGGACTAGACCCGAACCAGACCCGAACCAGACCAGACCGGACTAGACCCGAACCAGACCCAAACCAGACCAGACCGAACCAGACCGAACCAGACCGAACCGGACCAGACCAGACCGGACCAGACCGGACCAGACCGAACCGAACCAGACCGAACCAGACCGAACCAGAACGAACCGAACCAGACCAGACCGAACCGAACCAGACCGAACCGAACCAGACCAGAACGAACCATACCGGACCAGACCAGACCAGACCAGAACCAGACCGAACCGAACCAGACCGGACCAGACCCGAACCAGACCCGAACCAGACAAAATCGAACCAGACCAGACCGAACCAGACCAGACCGAACCAGACCAGACCGAACCAGACCAGACCAAACCGGACCAGACCGGACCAGACCAGACCGGACCAGACCGAACCAGACCGAACCAGACCAGACCAGACCAGACCGAACCAGAGCGGACCAGACCAGACCAGACCGAACCAGACCAGACCTGGCCAGACCGAACCAGACCGAACCAGAACGAACCAGACCAGACCAGACCGAACCAGACCGAACCAGACCAGACCTGGCCAGACCGAACCAGACCAGACCAAACCAGACCAAACCAGACCGGACCGAACCAGACCAGACCAAACCAGACCGGACCGAACCGGAGCGAACCAGAACGAACCAGACCAGACCAGACCAGAACCGGACCAAACCAGACCAGACCGAACCAGACCATACCAGACCGAACCAGACCGAACCAGAGCGAACCAGAACGAACCAGACCAGACCGAACCAGAACGAACCAGAACGAACCAGACCAGACCGAACCAGACCAGACCAGACCGAACCAGACCAGACCGAACCAGACCAGACCAGACCGAACCAGACCAGACCGAACCAGACCATACCAGCCGAACCATACCAGACCAGACCATACCGAACCAGACCATGCCGAACCAGACCAGACCAGACCGAACCAGACCAGACCGAACCAGACCGAACCAGACCAGACCATACCAGACCATACCGAACCAGACCAGACCGAACCAGACCGGACCAGAACGAACCAGACCAGACCGAACCAGACCGGACCAGAACGAACCAGACCAGAACGAACCAGACCAGAACAGACCAGACCGGACCAGACCAGACCGGACCAGACCGGACCAGACCGAACCAGACCGAACCAGAACGAACCAGACCGAACTAGACCGAACCAGACTGAACCAGACTGAACCAGACCGAACCAGACCAGACCGGACCAGACCAGACCGAACCAGACCGAACCAGACCAGACCATATCGAACCAGACCAGACCGAACCAGACCGGACCAGACCGGACCAGACCGAACCAGAGCGAACCAGACCAGACCGAACCAGACCAGACCGAACCAGACCAGACCGAACCAGACCAGACCGAACCAGACCAGACAATATCGAACCAGACCAGACCGAACCAGACCGAACCAGAGCGAACCAGACCAGACCGAACCAGACCGAACCAGAACGAACCAGACCGGACCAAACCGGACCAGACCAGACCGAACCAGACCAGACCGAACCAGACCAGACCGAACCAGACCAGACCGGACGAGACCAGACCGGACCAGACCAGACCGAACCAGACCCGAACCAGACCGGACCAGACCAGACCAAACCGGACCAGAGCGAACCAAAACGAACCAGACCAGACCAGACCGAACCAGACCAGACCGAACCAGACCGAACCAGACCAGACCGAACCAGACCAGACCGAACCGAACCAGACCGAACCAGACCGAACCAGACCGAACCGAACCAGACCAGAACGAACCATACCGGACCAGACCAGACCAGACCAGAACCAGACCAGACCGGACTAGACCCGAACCAGACCCGAACCAGACCAGACCGGACTAGACCCGAACCAGACCCAAACCAGACCAGACCGAACCAGACCGAACCAGACCGAACCGGACCAGACCAGACCGGACCAGACCGGACCAGACCGAACCGAACCAGACCGAACCAGACCGAACCAGAACGAACCGAACCAGACCAGACCGAACCGAACCAGACCGAACCGAACCAGACCAGAACGAACCATACCGGACCAGACCAGACCAGACCAGAACCAGACCGAACCGAACCAGACCGGACCAGACCCGAACCAGACCCGAACCAGACAAAATCGAACCAGACCGAACCAGACCAGACCGAACCAGACCAGACCGAACCAGACCAGACCAAACCGGACCAGACCGGACCAGACCAGACCGGACCAGACCGAACCAGACCGAACCAGACCAGACCAGACCAGACCGAACCAGAGCGGACCAGACCAGACCAGACCGAACCAGACCAGACCTGGCCAGACCGAACCAGACCGAACCAGAACGAACCAGACCAGACCAGACCGAACCAGACCGAACCAGACCAGACCTGGCCAGACCGAACCAGACCAGACCAAACCAGACCAGACCAAACCAGACCGGACCGAACCAGACCAGACCAAACCAGACCGGACCGAACCGGAGCGAACCAGAACGAACCAGACCAGACCAGACCATACCAGACCAGACCGAACCAGACCAGAGCGAACCAGAACGAACCAGACTAGACCAGGCCAGACCACACCGAAGCAGACCAGACCAGACCAGACCGAACCAGAACGAACCAGACCAGACCGAACCAGACCAGACCGAACCAGACCGAACCAGACCAGACCAGACCGAACCAGACCAGACCAGACCGAACCAGACCAGACCATACCAGACCATACCGAACCAGACCAGACCGAACCAGAGCGAACCAGACCAGACCAGACCAGACCGAACCAGACCAGACCGAACCAGACCAGACCAAACCAGACCAGACCATACCGAACCAGACCAGACCGAACCAGACCAAACCAGACCAGACCGAACCAGACCAGACCGAACCAGACCAGACCGAACCAGACAGAACCAGAACGAACCAGACCGAACCAGACCGAAACGGACCAGACCGGACCAGACCGGACCAGACCGAACCAGACCAGACCAGACCGAACCAGACCAGACCAGACCGAACCAGACCAAATCGAACCAGACCAGACCGAACCAGACCAGACCGAACCAGACCAGACCATACCGAACCAGACCAGACCGAACCAGACCAGACCGAACCAGACCAGACCGAACCAGACCGGACCAGACCGTACCAGACCGTACCAGACCGGACCAGACCAGACCAGACGGGACCAGACCGAAACAGACCAGACCATACCGAACCAGACCAGACCGAACAGGACCAGACCGAACCAGACCAGACCGAACCAGACATAACCAGAACGAACCAGACCGAAACGGACCAGACCGAAACGGACCAGACCGGACCAGACCGGACCAGACCGAACCAGACCAGACCGAACCAGACCAGACCAGACCGAACCAGACCAGACCGAACCAGACCAGACCGAACCAGACCGGACCAGACCGTACCAGACCGGACCAGACCAGACCAGACGGGACCAGACCGAAACAGACCGGACCAGACCGAACCAGACCAGACCAGACTAGACCGAACCAGACCGGACCAGACCGAACCAGACCCGAAACAGACCGGACCAGACCAGACCATACCGAACCAGACCAGACCAGACCAGACCGAACCAGACCAGACCGAACCAGACCGAACCAGACCAGACCGAACCAGATCAGACCGAACCAGACTGAACCAGACCAGACTGAACCAGACCAGACCGAACCAGACCAGACTGAACCAGACCAGACTGAACCAGACCAGACTGAACCAGACCAGACCGAACCCGTCCAGACCCAACCAGACCAGACCAGACCAGACCAGACCATACCGAACCAGACCAGACCGAACCAGAGCGAACCAGAACGAACCAGACCAGACCAGGCCAGACCACACCGAAGCAGACCAGACCAGACCAGACCGAAACAGACGGGACCAGACCGGACCAGACCGAACCAGACCAGACCAGACCGAACCAGACCAGACCGAACCAGACCGAACCAGACCGAACCAGAACGAACCAGAACGAACCAGACCAGACCAGACCATACCAGACCATACCGAACCAGACCAGACCGAACCAGACCAGACCGGACCAGACCGAACCAGAGCGAACCAGAACGAACCAGACCAGACCAGACCAGAACCGGACCAAACCAGACCAGACCGAACCAGACCATACCAGACCGAACCAGACCGAACCAGAGCGAACCAGAACGAACCAGACCAGACCGAACCAGAACGAACCAGAACGAACCAGACCAGACCGAACCAGACCAGACCAGACCGAACCAGACCAGACCGAACCAGACCAGACCAGACCGAACCAGACCAGACCGAACCAGACCATACCAGCCGAACCATACCAGACCAGACCATACCGAACCAGACCATGCCGAACCAGACCAGACCAGACCGAACCAGACCAGACCGAACCAGACCGGACCAGACCGAACCAGACCAGACCATACCAGACCATACCGAACCAGACCAGACCGAACCAGACCAGACCGAACCAGACCGGACCAGAACGAACCAGACCAGACCGAACCAGACCGGACCAGAACGAACCAGACCAGAACGAACCAGACCAGAACAGACCAGACCGGACCAGACCAGACCGGACCAGACCGGACCAGACCGAACCAGACCGAACCAGAACGAACCAGACCGAACTAGACCGAACCAGACTGAACCAGACTGAACCAGACCGAACCAGACCAGACCGGACCAGACCAGACCGAACCAGACCGAACCAGACCAGACCATATCGAACCAGACCAGACCGAACCAGACCGGACCAGACCGGACCAGACCGAACCAGAGCGAACCAGACCAGACCGAACCAGACCAGACCGAACCAGACCAGACCGAACCAGACCAGACCGAACCAGACCAGACAATATCGAACCAGACCAGACCGAACCAGACCGAACCAGAGCGAACCAGACCAGACCGAACCAGACCGAACCAGAACGAACCAGACCGGACCAAACCGGACCAGACCAGACCGAACCAGACCAGACCGAACCAGACCAGACCGGACGAGACCAGACCGGACCAGACCAGACCGGACCAGACCAGACCGAACCAGACCCGAACCAGACCGGACCAGACCAGACCAAACCGGACCAGAGCGAACCAAAACGAACCAGACCAGACCAGACCGAACCAGACCAGACCGAACCAGACCAGACCGAACCAGACCGAACCAGACCAGACCGAACCAGACCAGACCGAACCGAACCAGACCGAACCAGACCGAACCAGACCGAACCGAACCAGACCAGAACGAACCATACCGGACCAGACCAGACCAGACCAGAACCAGACCAGACCGGACTAGACCCGAACCAGACCCGAACCAGACCAGACCGGACTAGACCCGAACCAGACCAGACCGGACTAGACCCGAACCAGACCCAAACCAGACCAGACCGAACCAGACCGAACCAGACCGAACCGGACCAGACCAGACCGGACCAGACCGGACCAGACCGAACCGAACCAGACCGAACCAGACCGAACCAGAACGAACCGAACCAGACCAGACCGAACCGAACCAGACCGAACCGAACCAGACCAGAACGAACCATACCGGACCAGACCAGACCAGACCAGAACCAGACCGAACCGAACCAGACCGGACCAGACCCGAACCAGACCCGAACCAGACAAAATCGAACCAGACCAGACCGAACCAGACCAGACCGAACCAGACCAGACCGAACCAGACCAGACCAAACCGGACCAGACCGGACCAGACCAGACCGGACCAGACCGAACCAGACCGAACCAGACCAGACCAGACCAGACCGAACCAGAGCGGACCAGACCAGACCAGACCGAACCAGACCAGACCTGGCCAGACCGAACCAGACCGAACCAGAACGAACCAGACCAGACCAGACCGAACCAGACCGAACCAGACCAGACCTGGCCAGACCGAACCAGACCAGACCAAACCAGACCAAACCAGACCGGACCGAACCAGACCAGACCAAACCAGACCGGACCGAACCGGAGCGAACCAGAACGAACCAGACCAGACCAGACCAGAACCGGACCAAACCAAACCAGACCGAACCAGACCATACCAGACCGAACCAGACCGAACCAGAGCGAACCAGAACGAACCAGACCAGACCGAACCAGAACGAACCAGACCAGACCGAACCAGACCAGACCAGACCGAACCAGACCAGACCGAACCAGACCAGACCAGACCGAACCAGACCAGACCGAACCAGACCATACCAGCCGAACCATACCAGACCAGACCATACCGAACCAGACCATGCCGAACCAGACCAGACCAGACCGAACCAGACCAGACCGAACCAGACCGGACCAGACCGAACCAGACCAGACCATACCAGACCATACCGAACCAGACCAGACCGAACCAGACCGGACCAGAACGAACCAGACCAGACCGAACCAGACCGGACCAGAACGAACCAGACCAGAACGAACCAGACCAGAACAGACCAGACCGGACCAGACCAGACCGGACCAGACCGGACCAGACCGAACCAGACCGAACCAGAACGAACCAGACCGAACTAGACCGAACCAGACTGAACCAGACTGAACCAGACCGAACCAGACCAGACCGGACCAGACCAGACCGAACCAGACCGAACCAGACCAGACCATATCGAACCAGACCAGACCGAACCAGACCGGACCAGACCGGACCAGACCGAACCAGAGCGAACCAGACCAGACCGAACCAGACCAGACCGAACCAGACCAGACCGAACCAGACCAGACCGAACCAGACCAGACAATATCGAACCAGACCAGACCGAACCAGACCGAACCAGAGCGAACCAGACCAGACCGAACCAGACCGAACCAGAACGAACCAGACCGGACCAAACCGGACCAGACCGAACCAGACCAGACCGGACGAGACCAGACCGGACCAGACCAGACCGAACCAGACCCGAACCAGACCGGACCAGACCAGACCAAACCGGACCAGAGCGAACCAAAACGAACCAGACCAGACCAGACCGAACCAGACCAGACCGAACCAGACCGAACCAGACCAGACCGAACCAGACCAGACCGAACCGAACCAGACCGAACCAGACCGAACCAGACCGAACCGAACCAGACCAGAACGAACCATACCGGACCAGACCAGACCAGACCAGAACCAGACCAGACCGGACTAGACCCGAACCAGACCCGAACCAGACCAGACCGGACTAGACCCGAACCAGACCCAAACCAGACCAGACCGAACCAGACCGAACCAGACCGAACCGGACCAGACCAGACCGGACCAGACCGGACCAGACCGAACCGAACCAGACCGAACCAGACCGAACCAGAACGAACCGAACCAGACCAGACCGAACCGAACCAGACCGAACCGAACCAGACCAGAACGAACCATACCGGACCAGACCAGACCAGACCAGAACCAGACCGAACCGAACCAGACCGGACCAGACCCGAACCAGACCCGAACCAGACAAAATCGAACCAGACCGAACCAGACCAGACCGAACCAGACCAGACCGAACCAGACCAGACCAAACCGGACCAGACCGGACCAGACCAGACCGGACCAGACCGAACCAGACCAGACCAGACCAGACCGAACCAGAGCGGACCAGACCAGACCAGACCGAACCAGACCAGACCTGGCCAGACCGAACCAGACCGAACCAGAACGAACCAGACCAGACCAGACCGAACCAGACCGAACCAGACCAGACCTGGCCAGACCGAACCAGACCAGACCAAACCAGACCGGACCGAACCAGACCAGACCAAACCAGACCGGACCGAACCGGAGCGAACCAGAACGAACCAGACCAGACCATACCAGACCAGACCGAACCAGACCAGAGCGAACCAGAACGAACCAGACTAGACCAGGCCAGACCACACCGAAGCAGACCAGACCAGACCAGACCGAACCAGAACGAACCAGACCAGACCGAACCAGACCAGACCGAACCAGACCGAACCAGACCAGACCAGACCGAACCAGACCAGACCAGACCGAACCAGACCAGACCATACCAGACCATACCGAACCAGACCAGACCGAACCAGAGCGAACCAGACCAGACCAGACCAGACCGAACCAGACCAGACCGAACCAGACCAGACCAAACCGAACCAGACCAGACCGAACCAGACCAAACCAGACCAGACCGAACCAGACCAGACCGAACCAGACCAGACCGAACCAGACAGAACCAGAACGAACCAGACCGAACCAGACCGAAACGGACCAGACCGGACCAGACCGGACCAGACCGAACCAGACCAGACCAGACCGAACCAGACCAGACCAGACCGAACCAGACCAAATCGAACCAGACCAGACCGAACCAGACCAGACCGAACCAGACCAGACCATACCGAACCAGACCAGACCGAACCAGACCAGACCGAACCAGACCAGACCGAACCAGACCGGACCAGACCGTACCAGACCGTACCAGACCGGACCAGACCAGACCAGACGGGACCAGACCGAAACAGACCAGACCATACCGAACCAGACCAGACCGAACAGGACCCGACCGAACCAGACCAGACCGAACCAGACATAACCAGAACGAACCAGACCGAAACGGACCAGACCGAAACGGACCAGACCGGACCAGACCGGACCAGACCGAACCAGACCAGACCGAACCAGACCAGACCAGACCGAACCAGACCAGACCGAACCAGACCAGACCGAACCAGACCGGACCAGACCGTACCAGACCGGACCAGACCAGACCAGACGGGACCAGACCGAAACAGACCGGACCAGACCGAACCAGACCAGACCAGACTAGACCGAACCAGACCGAACCAGACCGAACCAGAACGAACCAGACCGAACAAGACAAGACCAGACCGAACCAGACCCGAACCAGACCGGACCAGACCAGACCAGACCAGACCGAACCAGACCAGACCAGACCGAACCAGACCAGACCGAACCAGAGCGAACCAGAACGAACCAGACCAGACCAGGCCAGACCACACCGAAACAGACCAGACCAGACCGAACCAGACGGGACCAGACCGGACCAGACCGAACCAGACCAGACCAGACCGAACCAGACCAGACCAGACCGAACCAGAACAAACCAGACCAGACCGAACCAGACCAGACCGAACCAGACAAGACCAGACCAGACCGGACCAGACCGAACCAGACCCGAACCAGACCGAACCAGACCCGAACCAGACCAGACCATACCGAACCAGACCTGACCAGACCGAACCAGACCAGACCAGACCAGACCGAACCAGACCGAACCAGACCGAACCAGACCGAACCAGAACGAACCAGAACGAACCAGAACGAACCAGACCAGACCAGACCGGACCAGACCGAACCAGACAAGACCGAACCAGACCAGACCGAACCAGACCAGACCATACCAGACCAGACCGGACCAGAGCGAACCAGAACGAACCAGACAAGACCAGACCAGAACCAGACCAAACCAGACCAGACCGAACCAGACCATACCAGACCGAACCAGACCAAACCAGACCGAACCAGAGCGAACCAGACCGAACCAGACCGAACCAGAACGAACCAGACCAGACCGAACCAGACCAGACCAGACCGAACCAGACCAGACCAGACCGAACCAGACCAGACCGAACCAGACCCGAACCAGACCATACCAGCCGAACCATACCAGACCAGACCATACCGAACCAGACCAGACCATACCGAACCAGACCAGACCGAAACAAACCGGACCAGACCGAACCAGACCAGACCGAACCAGACTGAACCAGACCAGACCGAACCAGACCGGACCAGACCAGACCATACCAGACCATACCGAACCAGACCAGACCGAAACAGACCAGACCGAACCAGACCGGACCAGAACGAACCAGACCAGACCAGACCAGAACGAACCAGACCAGAACAGACCAGACCGGACCAGACCGAACCAGACCCGACCGAAACAGACCAGACCGAACCAGACCGAACCAGACAGGACCGAACCAGACCGAACCAGACCGAACCAGACCAGACCGAACCAGAACGAACCAGACCGAATCAGACCGAACCAGACCGAACCAGACCGAACCAGACCGGACCAGACCAGACCAGACCAGACCGAACCAGACCAGACCATATCGAACCAGACCAGACCGAACCAGACCAGACCGAACCAGACCGGACCAGACCGGACCAGACCGGACCAGACCGAACCAGAGCGAACCAGAACGAACCAGACCAGACCGAACCAGACCAGACCGAACCAGACCAGATCGAACCAGACCAGACCGAACCAGACCAGACCGAACCAGAGCGAACCAGAACGAACCAGACCAGACCGAACCAGACCAGACCGAACCAGAACGAACCAGACCAGACCAAACCGGACCAGACCAGACCGAACCAGACCAGACCGGACCAGACCAGACCGGACCAGACCGGACCAGACCGAACCAGACCCGAAACAGACCGGACCAGACCAGACCATACCGAACCAGACCAGACCAGACCAGACCGAACCAGACCAGACCGAACCAGACCGAACCAGACCAGACCGAACCAGATCAGACCGAACCAGACTGAACCAGACCAGACTGAACCAGACCAGACCGAACCAGACCAGACTGAACCAGACCAGACCAGACCAGACCATACCGAACCAGACCAGACCGAACCAGACCAGACCGAACCAGAGCGAACCAGAACGAACCAGACCAGACCAGGCCAGACCACACCGAAGCAGACCAGACCAGACCAGACCGAAACAGACGGGACCAGACCGAACCAGACCAGACCGAACCAGACCGAACCAGACCGAACCAGAACGAACCAGACCATACCAGACCATACCAGACCATACCGAACCAGACCAGACCAGAACCGGACCAAACCAGACCAGACCGAACCAGACCATACCAGACCGAACCAGACCGAACCAGAACGAACCAGACCAGACCGAACCAGAACGAACCAGAACGAACCAGACCAGACCGAACCAGACCAGACCAGACCGAACCAGACCAGACCGAACCAGACCAGACCAGACCAGACCGAACCAGACCAGACCGAACCAGACCATACCAGCCGAACCATACCAGACCAGACCATACCGAACCAGACCATGCCGAACCAGACCAGACCAGACCGAACCAGACCAGACCGAACCAGACCGGACCAGACCGAACCAGACCAGACCATACCAGACCATACCGAACCAGACCGAACCAGACCAGACCGAACCAGACCGGACCAGAACGAACCAGACCAGACCGAACCAGACCGGACCAGAACGAACCAGACCAGAACGAACCAGACCAGAACAGACCAGACCGGACCAGACCAGACCGGACCAGACCGGACCAGACCGAACCAGACCGAACCAGAACGAACCAGACCGAACTAGACCGAATCAGACTGAACCAGACTGAACCAGACCGAACCAGACCAGACCGGACCAGACCAGACCAGACCAGACCGAACCAGACCAGACCATATCGAACCAGACCAGACCGAACCAGACCGGACCAGACCGGACCAGACCGAACCAGAGCGAACCAGACCAGACCGAACCAGACCAGACCGAACCAGACCAGACCGAACCAGACCAGACCGAACCAGACCAGACCGAACCAGACCAGACAATATCGAACCAGACCAGACCGAACCAGACCGAACCAGAGCGAACCAGACCAGACCGAACCAGACCGAACCAGAACGAACCAAACCGGACCAGACCAGACCGAACCAGACCAGACCGAACCAGACCAGACCGAACCAGACCAGACCGAACCGAACCAGACCCGAACCAGACCGGACCAGACCAAACCGGACCAGAGCGAACCAAAACGAACCAGACCAGACCAGACCGAACCAGACCAGACCGAACCAGACCAGACCGAACCAGACCGAACCAGACCAGACCGAACCAGACCAGACCGAACCGAACCAGACCGAACCAGACCGAACCGAACCAGACCAGAACGAACCATACCGGACCAGACCAGACCAGACCAGAACCAGACCAGACCGGACTAGACCCGAACCAGACCCGAACCAGACCAGACCGGACTAGACCCGAACCAGACCCAAACCAGACCAGACCGAACCAGACCGAACCAGACCGAACCGGACCAGACCAGACCGGACCAGACCGGACCAGACCGAACCGAACCAGACCGAACCAGACCGAACCAGAACGAACCGAACCAGACCAGACCGAACCGAACCAGACCGAACCGAACCAGACCGAACCATACCGGACCAGACCAGACCAGAACCAGACCGAACCGAACCAGACCGGACCAGACCCGAACCAGACCCGAACCAGACCAGACCGGACTAGACCCGAACCAGACCCGAACCAGACCAGACCGGACTAGACCCGAACCAGACCCGAACCAGACCAGACCGAACCAGACCCGAACCAGACCGGACCAGACCGAACCAGACCAGACCGAACCAGACCGAACAAGACCGAACCGGACCAGACCAGACCGAACCAGACCGGACCGGACCAGACCAGACCGAACCAGAGCGAACCAGATCAAACCAGACCAGAGCGAACCAGACCAGACCGAACCAGACCAGACCAGACCAGAACCAGAACCAGACCGAACCAGACCAGACCGAACCAGATAATAACAATCAATCACAGAAAACACTACACACTAGAGTTTACTTCAAACCAACAGACACACATGCTTTACTTCATAAACACAGTTACATCCTAAACATACATTTAAGGGAATAATAAAATCACAAATTATACGGTTCTACAGGATATCATCTTGCAAGCAAGACCTGGATTATGCAATAAATACACTATTCAATGCACTTAGAAGAGGATATTCAAAACGATTTTTAAGAACCATTAAAAACACATTGGCCGCCCTCCCTCCCATTCATCCAACACTCACAGACCACAGCAAATCATCCTACTCCTAACCTTGACCCCTCCCCAAACCTCACGCCTAACCCTAATGTGTACCATTACCCTGGTTCTCATCCTATCTCCCTCCCTCACCCTGACTCCCCTATGGAAAGTGATCTGCACCAATCACTAAACCGGAACACTTCCTCTGTCTCTTCTCCCTTGTCATCAATACTCAATCAACAGACAATTATCATCCCCCTAGTAACCACATTTTCACATAGAATTAGACCCCTACATCAATCAATCAAACACAACTTCTCTACAGTTCAGCACACTTACATACCACTCAAACCATACAGAATTATTTCAGCATTTAGAAAGAACAAACACTTAAAGGACCTCCTCACCAAAGCAAGATTCAGTAGTAAGCCACCACAAGACCTCAAACCTCATAATTTCCATTTTCGACAGATAAAGGTCATTACAAATATACACAGCCACACATCAGCACCAGTACAAGAATCCTATTCATTGAACACACATAACACCATTTATATAATTACATGTACACTTTGCAATAAACAATACATTGGAGAAACCAAACACACCATAGAAACCAGACTCAAACAACACCTGTATAACATTAAAAGGGCACACCTACAAACGGAACTCATAACCCACTTCCAGGAGCACCCCATCACTCACCTTACCATATCAGGGTTACAGTCACATATAGGCTGGACCTGTGGGCCTCTGGACCTGTGGGCAGCACGGGAGTGGATCCAGAACCTACAGACAATAACACCAAATGGCCTGTATTAGAAAATGGGTTTTAACAGACAGGAAAATGGATGGAGAAGAACATGGTTTTATTCATAATTTATTTCTACTCTATATATTTATGGTTTGTTTGGTTTTAGTTTGGCACTTCCTCTTTTAGGTTTTTCCTTTCCTTTAACAAAACAATGAAACCATTTAAATGCACAATATGGCGTTTATGTTCATATTTAACAACACTATGGTTGAATGAATCTCTCACCACATCGACTTCTGCACTGCCACCCAGAAAAAGAGGCAACTTGGAGCTTACCTCAGTTTAATTTATGATCCTAGGAGGACATCTACGGGCCTTTAAGTATTACACCAAATGGCAAGGTGGCAGATTGGAATTTGAAGGGAAATAAACCAATACTAGTCTTGGGAGACTCAAATGTTAATAGAATCCCTCCATTTCATAACCCATACAAGTGGAGAGTTACCCTGGAGCAACATTTTACCATTTCAAAAAGGTCCTGGAGAAAACAGAGGTTCATTTAGACACCAGCATGCATAGTGGTTCTCTCGGTGGGCATAAACAATATGGATAATGACCCATACAAAACATCAAACAGAATGCATCAATGCACAAGGAAGCAAGAGTCACTTTTTCCCTAATGCAATTATTTACATCCCCATTATTAACCACTCACACCTCCTTTCAC
Source organism: Oncorhynchus mykiss (assembly GCF_057628025.1). Taxonomy (NCBI): domain Eukaryota; kingdom Metazoa; phylum Chordata; class Actinopteri; order Salmoniformes; family Salmonidae; genus Oncorhynchus; species Oncorhynchus mykiss. The sequence continues at coordinate 93,944 of NC_143048.1, forward strand.
CAGATCGAAAACGGAACCTCAAAGTCATTAACGGTTACATCACCACACATGGCCCATTTCTCTTGGAGATACCCCATGATCAATTCCACACAACAGACCTGATACACTGGACAACAACCACAGCAGACCTCATTTTTAAGAATTGGTGTGAGCAGCTAAATTTAGAATAGGCTCTACCCACAATTTGGACCCACACCACACCCTTCTTTTCCCCCCAACCCCCTGTACTCTCCCCCCTTTCCTCCCCCATAAGCCACCACAAGACCTCAAACCTCACAATTTCCATTTTCGACAGATAAATTTCATTATAAACATACCAGCTGCGTGCTTGCAGACGCGATAAAGACACGCAGGTTAAAATATCAAAACAAAATATGTGACCAATGGCATTAAATTGGGGACAGGCCGAAAAGCATGAAACATGTATGGCAATTTAGCGAGTTAACCCGCTAGCTAATTTGTCCTGTGATATAAACATTGCGTTATTTTTTTACCTGAATTACACAAATTCCTCTACTCCGACAATTAATCCACACATAAAACCGTCAACTGAATCGTTTCTAGTCATCCCTCCTTCTTCATCTTTGAATTTATATGGTAATTGCCATCAACACAAATCAGTTCTTCAATCAACCACGTCCTTCAATCAACCACGTGAGTGAGGAGATATCACGTGCATAGGCAGAAATCCCAGGGGGGACACGACCCCCCTATCCTGGGAAAAATATGATTTCCCCCCCCAATATATCACTGTAAACATATCTATGTAATTTCAATAATATGAATGAACGCAATGAAAGCACTTATGCTGATTATAGACACTTAATAGCGCGTTTTTAAGTTTCAAAAGATTGCAACCCCCGCCCTTTGCCTCACAATGGTTTGATCCACTGCAGGTCATTAGTTTTGTTGGAAGCGTTCACACACACCTGCTGAATTTGCAGAGCTGGCGCGCAAACATTAACTATCAAGCTAGCTAGCTAGCACCCCTCAACTGAAGCTAGACAGCTAACTACCAGCAAACCATTGCTAGCGGTCTTCAGCTAACCTTCAGCGTGGAAAGCTCTCGCCAGTTCGAACAACGCGACTCTAACCAGAGCATAACGGACCTATTATTATTATTTTTTTATCCCCGGATTCCCACCGGATTCTCACCGCAAACGGAACATTTTCAGCTGGGTCTTCACAACTAGCTAACTGCAACCCCGGATGTTAACTCCTGGCTAGCGTTTCCATCCATTTAGCTTGAAGCTAGCCCGGCCAGAGCTCCTGTGCTACCACCGAAGCATACTCCTGGGCTACAATATCCGGACCCACGACAGGTCTATCGATGTCACCGCATGAAGAGGCATAAACAGACTCACCCCATCGCGACGTCCCCCAAAGGCTAACTTTCTAGCCCTTGCTATCTCCTTGCTTGCTAATTCGGCCTGCTAACTGCTAGCTTGTTTAGCCCCGGTCCGCTAACTGCTACCTTGTTCAGCCCCGGCCTACTAACTGTTAGCACAGGCCTGCTAACCGTCTGAATCGCAGCGTCCCAACCACTCACCGGACCAAATATTTTCTTTCAATCTCTTTTCGATTTTTAATTTGATTATACCTTCCGGTAACCTGCCTCACCCAATGTGATACGGAATCGCTATTATTTTTAATTTTTAGAACACATTCAAGAACCTCCAGAAGCTAACCAGCTAACTAGCTATTTAGTCATTGTTAGCCACTGCTAGCGGCCTTTACCTTCTGCACAGCCAGCCAGTTTTCTTAACCTGGATAATACTCGCCAGTCTAGCTTCGCTGCCCCCTGGACACTGATCACTTGGGTACAAAACAGTATACAACCACAGACACAGCTAAGGACAATAATAAAAAGACTACGACCAACACTACATCACAGCAAAACAACGGGACTTTCTCAACGGTACAGACACCCCACGACCTAGACTATTCTACTTACTGTTAAAAGTACACAAGGAACCGGAGACATGGACAATTCCCTTTGAAGTTCCTCCTGGCAGACCGATTGTCTCAGACTGCAATCGTGAATCCTATAACATTTCACAATATATAGATCACCATATCAACCCTCTCTCCACAAGGCACCCCAGCTTTCTCAGGGACACCTACCACTTCATGGAGAGGATTGGACCCATAGTTGTTCCCTCCCATACACACATATTCACGATAGATATTGATAGCCTATACAGCAACAGGAATACAAGCAATTAGAAATATCTTTAAGAGATACCCAGACAACACTAGACCGGACAAAGAAATATTACAACTGTTAGAAATCAGCCTGACTAGCAATGACTTTTTATTCAATGATCATTATTACCTGCAGGTGGAGGGAACAGCTATGGGCAAAAAATGTGCACCTGCTTACGCCAATATATACATGGCTGAATGGGAGAGAGAGGCACTGGCCAAGTGTCCATATCAACCCACTTGTTATTACCGCTTTTTAGATGACATAATAGGAGCCTGGCCCCACGACATCCAGTTATTCACAGATTTTATAAACATTCTCAACGGTCATCATCCATCCATTAAGGTTAAATACACAATTCATCCGCAAGAAGTCAACTTCTTAGACAACGTTTTTTTTCAGTAATAACAATCAATCACAGAAAACACTACACACTAGAGTTTACTTCAAACCAACAGACACACATGCTTTACTTCATAAACACAGTTACCAGAACGAACCAGACCAGACCAAACCAGACCAGACCGAACCAGACCAGACCGAACCGAACCAGACCAGACCGAACCAGACCATACCAGACCATACCGAACCAGACCAGACCAGACCGAACCAGAACGAACCAGACCAGACCGGACAGGACCAGACCGAACCAGACCGAACCAGACCAGACCGAACCAGACCAGACCATACCGAACCAGACCAGACCGAACCAGACCAGACCAGACCGAACCAGAGCGAACCAGAACGAACCAGACCAGACCAGACCGAACCAGACCAGACCGAACCAGACCGAACCAGACCAGACCAGGCCAGAACGAACCAGACCAGACCGGACCAGACCAGACCGAACCAGACCAGACCAGACCGAACCAGACCACACCGAACCAGACCAGACCGAACCAGACCGGACCAGACCGAACCAGACCGGACCAGGCCAGACCAGGCCAGACCAGACCGAACCAGAACGAACCAGAACGAACAAGACCAAACCAGAGCAGACCGAACCAGACCGAACCAGACCAGACCGAACCAGACCAGACCGAACCAGACCAGACCGAACCAGACCAGACCAGACCAGACCGAACCAGACTGGACCAGACCGAACCGGAGCGAACCAGAACGAACCAGACCATACCAGACCGAACCAGACCGAACCAGACCAGACCGAACCAGACCAGACCGAACCAGAGCGAACCAGAACGAACCAGACCAGACCAGGCCAGACCGAACCAGACCAGACCAGACCGGACCAGAACGAACCAGAGCGAACCAGAACGAACCAGACCAGACCGAACCAGACCAGACCGAACCAGGCCAGACCAGACCGAACCAGACCAGACCAGACCGAACCAGACCGAACCAGAACGAACCAGACCAGACCAGAACGACCAGACCGAACCAGACCAGACCAGACCGAACCAGACCAGACCGAACCAGACCAGACCGAACCAGAACAGACCGAACCAGACCGAACCAGATCAGACCAGACCGGACCAGACCAGACCGAACCAGACCAGACCAGACCGAACCAGACCAGACCGAACCAGACCAGACCGAACCAGACCAGACCGAACCAGACCAGACCAGACCAGACCGGACCGTACCAGACCGGACCGTACCAGACCGAACCAGACCAGACCAGACCGAACCAGACCAGACCAGACCGAACCAGACCAGACCGAACCAGACCGGACCAGACCGTACCAGACCGTACCAGACCGAACCAGACCAGACCAGACCGAACCAGACCGAACCAGACCGAACCAGAACGAACCAGACCGAACCAGACCGAACCAGAACGAACCAGACCAGACCAGACCGAACCAGACCAGACCTGGCCAGACCGAACCAGACCGAACCAGAACGAACCAGACCAGACCGAACCAGACCGGACCAGACCGAACCGGAGCGAACCAGAACGAACCAGACCAGACCATACCAGACCGAACCAGACCAGACCGAACCAGACCAGAGCGAACCAGACCAGACCAGGCCAGACCACACCGAAGCAGACCAGACCAGACCGAACCAGACCAGACCGAACCAGACCAGAGCGAACCAGAACGAACCAGACCAGACCAGGCCAGACCACACCGAAGCAGACCAGACCGAACCAGACCAGACCAGACCGAACCAGACCGAACCAGACCAGACCATACCAGACCAGACCGAACCAGACCGAACCAGACCGAACCAGAGCGAACCGAACCAGACCAGACCGAACCAGACCAGACCGAACCAGACCAGACCATACCGAACCAGACCAGACCGAACAGGACCAGACCGAACCAGACCAGACCGAACCAGACAGAACCAGAACGAACCAGACCGAAACGGACCAGACCGAAACGGACCAGACCGGACCAGACCGGACCAGACCGGACCAGACCGAACCAGACCAGACCGAACCAGACCAGACCAGACCGAACCAGACCGAACCAGACCAGACCGAACCAGACCGGACCAGACCGTACCAGACCGGACCAGACCAGACCAGACGGGACCAGACCGAAACAGACCGGACCAGACCGAACCAGACCAGACCGAACCAGACCAGACAAGAATAGACCGAACCAGACCGAACCAGACCAGACCGAACCAGACCGAACCAGAACGAACCAGACCGAACAAGACAAGACCAGACCGAACCAGACCCGAACCAGACCAGACCAGACCGAACCAGAACAAACCAGACAAGACCAGACCAGACCGAACTAGACCGAACCAGACTGAACCAGACTGAACCAGACCGAACCAGACCAGACCAGACCAGACCGAACCAGACCAGACCGAACCAGACCATACCAGCCGAACCAGACCAGACCGAACCAGACCAGACCAGACCGAACCAGACCAGACCAGACCGAACCAGACCAGACCGAACCAGAGCGAACCAGAACGAACCAGACCAGACCAGGCCAGACCACACCGAAACAGACCAGACCAGACCGAAACAGACGGGACCAGACCGGACCAGACTGAACCAGACCAGACCAGACCGAACCAGACCAGACCAGACCGAACCAGAACAAACCAGACCAGACCGAACCAGACCGAACCAGACAAGACCAGACCAGACCGGACCAGACCGAACCAGACCCGAACCAGACCGAACCAGACCGAACCAGACCAGACCATACCGAACCAGACCTGACCAGACCTGACCAGACCAAACCAGACCGAACCAGACCAAACCAGACCGAACCAGACCGAACCAGAACGAACCAGAACGAACCAGAACGAACCAGAACGAACCAGACCAGACCGGACCAGACCGAACCAGACCGAACCAGACCAGACCGAACCAGACCAGACCGAACCAGACCAGACCATACCAGACCATACCGAACCAGACCAGACCGGACCAGAGCGAACCAGAACGAACCAGACAAGACCAGACCAGAACCGGACCAAACCAGACCAGACCGAACCAGACCATACCAGACCGAACCAGACCAAACCAGACCGAACCAGAGCGAACCAGACCGAACCAGACCGAACCAGAACGAACCAGACCAGACCGAACCAGACCAGACCAGACCGAACCAGACCAGACCAGACCAGACCGAACCAGACCAGACCGAACCAGACCCGAACCAGACCATACCAGCCGAACCATACCAGACCAGACCATACCGAACCAGACCAGACCATACCGAACCAGACCAGACCGAAACAAACCGGACCAGACCGAACCAGACCGAACCAGACTGAACCAGACCAGACCAGACCGAACCAGACCGGACCAGACCGAACCAGACCATACCAGACCATACCGAACCAGACCAGACCGAAACAGACCAGACCGAACCAGAACGAACCAGACCAGACCAGACCAGAACGAACCAGACCAGAACAGACCAGACCGGACCAGACCAGACCGAACCAGACCAGACCGAACCAGACCGGACCGAACCAGACCGGACCAGACCGAACCAGACCGAATCAGACCGAATCAGACCGAACCAGACCGAACCAGACCGAACCAGACCGGACCAGACCGGACCAGACCGGACCAGACCGAACCAGACCAGACCGAACCAGACCGGACCAGACCGGACCAGACCGAACCAGAGCGAACCAGAACGAACCAGACCAGACCGAACCAGACCAGACCGAACCAGACCAGATCGAACCAGACCAGACCGAACCAGACCAGACCGAACCAGAGCGAACCAGAACGAACCAGACCAGACCGAACCAGACCAGACCGAACCAGACCGAACCAGAACGAACCAGACCAAACCGGACCAGACCAGACCGAACCAGACCAGACCGGACCAGACCAGACCGGACCAGACCGGACCAGACCGAACCAGACCCGAAACAGACCGGACCAGACCAGACCAGACCAGACCGAACCAGACCAGACCGAACCAGACCAGACCGAACCAGACCAGACCGAACCAGACCAGACCGAACCAGACCAGACCGAACCAGACCAGACCGAACCAGACCAGACTGAACCAGACCAGACTGAACCAGACCAGACCGAACCAGACCAGACCCAACCAGACCAGACCAGACCAGACCATACCGAACCAGACCAGACCGAACCAGAGCGAACCAGAACGAACCAGGCCAGACCGAAACAGACGGGACCAGACCGGACCAGACCGAACCAGACCAGACCGAACCAGACCAGACCAGACCGAACCAGACCGAACCAGAACGAACCAGAACGAACCAGACCAGACCAGACCATACCAGACCATACCGAACCAGACCAGACCGAACCAGACCAGACCGGACCAGACCGAACCAGAGCGAACCAGAACGAACCAGACCAGACCAGACCGAACCAGACCATACCAGACCGAACCAGACCGAACCAGAGCGAACCAGAGCGAACCAGAACGAACCAGACCAGACCGAACCAGAACGAACCAGAACGAACCAGACCAGACCGAACCAGACCAGACCAGACCGAACCAGACCAGACCGAACCAGACCAGACCGAACCAGACCAGACCGAACCAGACCATACCAGCCGAACCATACCAGACCATACCGAACCAGACCATGCCGAACCAGACCAGACCAGACCGAACCAGACCAGACCGAACCAGACCGGACCAGACCGAACCAGACCAGACCATACCAGACCATACCGAACCAGACCAGACCATACCGAACCAGACCATGCCGAACCAGACCAGACCAGACCGAACCAGACCAGACCGAACCAGACCGGACCAGACCGAACCAGACCAGACCATACCAGACCATACCGAACCAGACCAGACCGAACCAGACCAGACCGAACCAGACCGGACCAGAACGAACCAGACCGGACCAGACCAGAACGAACCAGACCAGAACAGACCAGACCAGACCAGACCAGAACAGACCAGACCGGACCAGACCAGACCGGACCAGACCAGACCAGACCGAACCAGACCGAACCAGAACGAACCAGACCGAATCAGACCGAACTAGACCGAACCAGACTGAACCAGACTGGACCAGACCGAACCAGACCGAACCAGACCAGACCAGACCGAACCAGACCAGACCATATCGAACCAGACCAGACCGAACCAGACCGGACCAGACCGGACCAGACCGAACCAGAGCGAACCAGACCAGACCGAACCAGACCAGACCGAACCAGACCAGACCATATCGAACCAGACCAGACCGAACCAGACCAGACCGAACCAGACCAGACCATATCGAACCAGACCAGACCGAACCAGACCGAACCAGAGCGAACCAGAACGAACCAGACCAGACCGAACCAGACCGAACCAGACCGGACCAGACCAGACCGGACCAGACCAGACCGAACCAGACCCGAACCAGACCGGACCAGACCAGACCAGCCGGACCATACCGAACCAGAACGAACCAGACCAGACCAAACCGGACCAGAGCGAACCAGAACGAACCAGACCGAACCAGACCAGACCGAACCAGACCAGACCGAACCAGACCAGACCGAACCAGACCAGACCGAACCAGACCGAACCAGACCAGACCGAACCAGACCAGACCGAACCGAACCAGACCGAACCAGACCGAACCGAACCAGACCAGAACGAACCATACCGGACTAGACCCGAACCAGACCCGAACCAGACCAGACCGAACCAGACCGAACCAGACCAGACCGAACCAGACCGAACCAGACCGAACAAGACCGAACCAGACCGAACCGAACCAGACCGAACCGAACCAGACCAGACCGAACCAGACCAGAACGAACCAGACCGAACCAGACCGAACCGAACCAGACCGGACCAGACCCGAACCAGACCCGAACCAGACCAGACCGGACTAGACCCGAACCAGACCCGAACCAGACCAGACCGGACTAGACCCGAACCAGACCCGAACCAGACCAGACCGAACCAGACCCGAACCAGACCGGACCAGACCGAACCAGACCAGACCGAACCAGACCGAACAAGACCGAACCGGACCAGACCAGACCGAACCAGACCGGACCGGACCAGACCAGACCGAACCAGAGCGAACCAGATCAAACCAGACCAGAGCGAACCAGACCAGACCGAACCAGACCAGACCAGACCAGAACCAGAACCAGACCGAACCAGACCAGACCGAACCAGATAATAACAATCAATCACAGAAAACACGACACACATGCTTTACTTCATAAACACAGTTACCATCCTAAACATACATTTAAGGGAATAATAAAATCACAAATTATACGGTTCTACAGGATATCATCTTGCAAGCAAGACCTGGATTATGCAATAAATACACTATTCAATGCACTTAGAAGAGGATATTCAAAACGATTTTTAAGAACCATTAAAAACACATTGGCCGCCCTCCCTCCCATTCATCCAACACTCACAGACCACAGCAAATCATCCTACTCCTAACCTTGACCCCTCCCCAAACCTCACGCCTAACCCTAATGTGTACCATTACCCTGGTTCTCATCCTATCTCCCTCCCTCACCCTGACTCCCCTATGGAAAGTGATCTGCACCAATCACTAAACCGGAACACTTCCTCTGTCTCTTCTCCCTTGTCATCAATACTCAATCAACAGACAATTATCATCCCCCTAGTAACCACATTTTCACATAGAATTAGACCCCTACATCAATCAATCAAACACAACTTCTCTACAGTTCAGCACACTTACATACCACTCAAACCATACAGAATTATTTCAGCATTTAGAAAGAACAAACACTTAAAGGACCTCCTCACCAAAGCAAGATTCAGTAGTAAGCCACCACAAGACCTCAAACCTCATAATTTCCATTTTCGACAGATAAAGGTCATTACAAATATACACAGCCACACATCAGCACCAGTACAAGAATCCTATTCATTGAACACACATAACACCATTTATATAATTACATGTACACTTTGCAATAAACAATACATTGGAGAAACCAAACACACCATAGAAACCAGACTCAAACAACACCTGTATAACATTAAAAGGGCACACCTACAAACGGAACTCATAACCCACTTCCAGGAGCACCCCATCACTCACCTTACCATATCAGGGTTACAGTCACATATAGGCTGGACCTGTGGGCCTCTGGACCTGTGGGCAGCACGGGAGTGGATCCAGAACCTACAGACAATAACACCAAATGGCCTGTATTAGAAAATGGGTTTTAACAGACAGGAAAATGGATGGAGAAGAACATGGTTTTATTCATAATTTATTTCTACTCTATATATTTATGGTTTGTTTGGTTTTAGTTTGGCACTTCCTCTTTTAGGTTTTTCCTTTCCTTTAACAAAACAATGAAACCATTTAAATGCACAATATGGCGTTTATGTTCATATTTAACAACACTATGGTTGAATGAATCTCTCACCACATCGACTTCTGCACTGCCACCCAGAAAAAGAGGCAACTTGGAGCTTACCTCAGTTTAATTTATGATCCTAGGAGGACATCTACGGGCCTTTAAGTATTACACCAAATGGCAAGGTGGCAGATTGGAATTTGAAGGGAAATAAACCAATACTAGTCTTGGGAGACTCAAATGTTAATAGAATCCCTCCATTTCATAACCCATAACCCATACAAGTGGAGAGTTACCCTGGAGCAACATTTTACCATTTCAAAAAGGTCCTGGAGAAAACAGAGGTTCATTTAGACACCAGCATGCATAGTGGTTCTCTCGGTGGGCATAAACAATATGGATAATGACCCATACAAAACATCAAACAGAATGCATCAATGCACAAGGAAGCAAGAGTCACTTTTTCCCTAATGCAATTATTTACATCCCCATTATTAACCACTCACACCTCCTTTCACCAGATCGAAAACGGAACCTCAAAGTCATTAACGGTTACATCACCACACATGGCCCATTTCTCTTGGAGATACCCCATGATCAATTCCACACAACAGACCTGATACACTGGACAACAACCACAGCAGACCTCATTTTTAAGAATTGGTGTGAGCAGCTAAATTTAGAATAGGCTCTACCCACAATTTGGACCCACACCACACCCTTCTTTTCCCCCCAACCCCCTGTACTCTCCCCCCTTTCCTCCCCCATAAGCCACCACAAGACCTCAAACCTCACAATTTCCATTTTCGACAGATAAAGTTCATTATAAACATACCAGCTGCGTGCTTGCAGACGCGATAAAGACACGCAGGTTAAAATATCAAAACAAAATATGTGACCAATGGCATTAAATTGGGGACAGGCCGAAAAGCATGAAACATGTATGGCAATTTAGCGAGTTAACCCGCTAGCTAATTTGTCCTGTGATATAAACATTGCGTTATTTTTTTACCTGAATTACACAAATTCCTCTACTCCGACAATTAATCCACACATAAAACCGTCAACTGAATCGTTTCTAGTCATCCCTCCTTCTTCATCTTTGAATTTATATGGTAATTGCCATCAACACAAATCAGTTCTTCAATCAACCACGTCCTTCAATCAACCACGTGAGTGAGGAGATATCACGTGCATAGGCAGAAATCCCAGGGGGGACACGACCCCCCTATCCTGGGAAAAATATGATTTCCCCCCCCAATATATCACTGTAAACATATCTATGTAATTTCAATAATATGAATGAACGCAATGAAAGCACTTATGCTGATTATAGACACTTAATAGCGCGTTTTTAAGTTTCAAAAGATTGCAACCCCCGCCCTTTGCCTCACAATGGTTTGATCCACTGCAGGTCATTAGTTTTGTTGGAAGCGTTCACACACACCTGCTGAATTTGCAGAGCTGGCGCGCAAACATTAACTATCAAGCTAGCTAGCTAGCACCCCTCAACTGAAGCTAGACAGCTAACTACCAGCAAACCATTGCTAGCGGTCTTCAGCTAACCTTCAGCGTGGAAAGCTCTCGCCAGTTCGAACAACGCGACTCTAACCAGAGCATAACGGACCTATTATTATTATTTTTTTATCCCCGGATTCCCACCGGATTCCCACCGCAAACGGAACATTTTCAGCTGGGTCTTCACAACTAGCTAACTGCAACCCCGGATGTTAACTCCTGGCTAGCGTTTCCATCCATTTAGCTTGAAGCTAGCCCGGCCAGAGCTCCTGTGCTACCACCGAAGCATACTCCTGGGCTACAATATCCGGACCCACGACAGGTCTATCGATGTCACCGCATGAAGAGGCATAAACAGACTCACCCCATCGCGACGTCCCCCAAAGGCTAACTTTCTAGCCCTTGCTATCTCCTTGCTTGCTAATTCGGCCTGCTAACTGCTAGCTTGTTTAGCCCCGGTCCGCTAACTGCTACCTTGTTCAGCCCCGGCCTACTAACTGTTAGCACAGGCCTGCTAACCGTCTGAATCGCAGCGTCCCAACCACTCACCGGACCAAATATTTTCTTTCAATCTCTTTTCGATTTTTAATTTGATTATACCTTCCGGTAACCTGCCTCACCCAATGTGATACGGAATCGCTATTATTTTTAATTTTTAGAACACATTCAAGAACCTCCAGAAGCTAACCAGCTAACTAGCTATTTAGTCATTGTTAGCCACTGCTAGCGGCCTTTACCTTCTGCACAGCCAGCCAGTTTTCTTAACCTGGATAATACTCGCCAGTCTAGCTTCGCTGCCCCCTGGACACTGATCACTTGGGTACAAAACAGTATACAACCACAGACACAGCTAAGGACAATAATAAAAAGACTACGACCAACACTACATCACAGCAAAACAACGGGACTTTCTCAACGGTACAGACACCCCACGACCTAGACTATTCTACTTACTGTTAAAAGTACACAAGGAACCGGAGACATGGACAATTCCCTTTGAAGTTCCTCCTGGCAGACCGATTGTCTCAGACTGCAATCGTGAATCCTATAACATTTCACAATATATAGATCACCATATCAACCCTCTCTCCACAAGGCACCCCAGCTTTCTCAGGGACACCTACCACTTCATGGAGAGGATTGGACCCATAGTTGTTCCCTCCCATACACACATATTCACGATAGATATTGATAGCCTATACAGCAACAGGAATACAAGCAATTAGAAATATCTTTAAGAGATACCCAGACAACACTAGACCGGACAAAGAAATATTACAACTGTTAGAAATCAGCCTGACTAGCAATGACTTTTTATTCAATGATCATTATTACCTGCAGGTGGAGGGAACAGCTATGGGCAAAAAATGTGCACCTGCTTACGCCAATATATACATGGCTGAATGGGAGAGAGAGGCACTGGCCAAGTGTCCATATCAACCCACTTGTTATTACCGCTTTTTAGATGACATAATAGGAGCCTGGCCCCACGACATCCAGTTATTCACAGATTTTATAAACATTCTCAACGGTCATCATCCATCCATTAAGGTTAAATACACAATTCATCCGCAAGAAGTCAACTTCTTAGACACAACGGTTTTTTTCAGTAATAACAATCAATCACAGAAAACACTACACACTAGTTTACTTCAAACCAACAGACACACATGCTTTACTTCATAAACACAGTTACCAGAACGAACCAGACCAGACCGAACCAGACCAGACCAGACCGAACCAGAACGAACCAGACCAGACCGGACAGGACCAGACCGAACCAGACCGAACCAGACCAGAACGAACCAGACCAGACCAGACCGAACCAGACCAGACCATACCGAACCAGACCAGACCGAACCAGACCAGACCGAACCAGAGCGAACCAGAACGAACCAGACCGAACCAGACCAGACCGAACCAGACCAGACCGAACCAGACCAGACCAGGCCAGAACGAACCAGACCAGACCGGACCAGACCAGACCGAACCAGACCAGACCAGACCGAACCAGACCACACCGAACCAGACCAGACCGAACCAGACCGGACCAGACCGAACCAGACCGAACCAGACCGGACCAGGCCAGACCAGACCGAACCAGAACGAACCAGACCAGACCGAACCAGACCAGACCAGGCCAGAACGAACCAGACCAGACCGGACCAGACCAGACCGAACCAGACCAGACCGAACCAGACCACACCGAACCAGACCAGACCGAACCAGACCGGACCAGACCGAACCAGACCGGACCAGGCCAGACCAGACCGAACCAGAACGAACCAGACCAAACCAGAGCAGACCGAACCAGACCGAACCAGACCAGACCGAACCAGACCAGACCGAACCAGACCAGACCGAACCAGACCAGACCGAACCAGACCAGACCAGACCGAACCAGACCGGACCAGACTGAACCGGAGCGAACCAGAACGAACCAGACCATACCAGACCGAACCAGACCGAACCAGACCAGACCGAACCAGACCAGACCGAACCAGAGCGAACCAGAACGAACCAGACCAGACCAGGCCAGACCAGGCCAGACCGAACCAGACCAGACCGGACCAGAACGAACCAGAACGAACCAGACCAGACCGAACCAGACCAGACCAGGCCAGACCGAACCAGACCAGACCAGACCGAACCAGACCAGACCGAACCAGACCAGACCGAACCAGAACAGACCGAACCAGACCGAACCAGACCAGACCAGACCGGACCAGACCAGACCGAACCAGACCAGACCAGACCATACCGAACCAGACCAGACCGAACCAGACCAGACCGAACCAGACCAGACCAGACCAGACCAGACCGAACCGTACCAGACCGGACCGTACCAGACCGAACCAGACCAGACCGAACCAGACCAGACCAGACCGAACCAGACCGAACCAGACCAGACCGAACCAGACCGGACCAGACCGAACCAGACCGAACCAGACCGAACCAGACCAGACCGAACCAGACCGAACCAGAACGAACCAGACAAGACCAGACCAGACCGAACCAGACCAGACCGGACCAGACCGAACCAGACCCGAACCAGACCAGACCGGACCAGACCGTACCAGACCGTACCAGACCGAACCAGACCGTACCAGACGGGACCAGACCGAAAAAGAACGGACCAGACCGAACCAGACCAGACCAGACCGAACCAGACCAGACAAGAATAGACCGAACCAGACCGAACCAGACCAAACCAGACAAGACCAGACCAGACCGAACCAGACCGAACCAGACCCGAACCAGACCCGAACCAGACCGGACCAGACCAGAACAGACCGAACCAGACCAGACCAGACCAGACCATACCGAACCAGACCAGACCGAACCAGACCAGACCAGACCGAACCAGAGCGAACCAGAACGAAACAGACCAGACCGAACCAGACGGGACCAGACCGGACCAGACCGAACCAGACCAGACCAGACCGAACCAGAACGAACCAGACCAGACCGAACAAGACCAGACTGAACCAGACCGAACCAGAACAAAACAGACCAGACCAGACCGAACCAGACCAGACCAGACCGAACCAGACCCGAACCAGACCAGACCAGCCCATACCGAACCAGAGCGAACCAGAACGAACCAGACCAGACCGAACCAGACCAGACCGAACCAGACCGAACCAGAACGAACCAGACCAGACCAGACCGAACCAGACCAGACCGAACCAGACCAGACCGAACCAGACCGAACCAGAGCGAACCAGAACGAACCAGACCAGACCGAACCAGACCGGACCAAACCAGACCAGAACGAACCAGACCAGACCGAACCAGAGCGAACCAGAGCGAACCAGAACGAACCAGACCAGACCAGAACAGACCGAACCAGACCAGACCGAACCAGACCAGACCGAACCAGACCAGACCGAACCAGACCGAACCAGACCGGACCAGACCGAACCTGAGCGAACCAGAACGAACCAGACCAGACCAGGCCAGACCGAACCAGACCGAACCAGACCAGACCAGACTAGAACGAACCAGACCAGAACGAACCAGACCAGACCGAACCAGACCAGACCGAACCAGAACAGACCGAACCAGACCGAACCAGACCAGACCAGACCGGACCAGACCAGACCGAACCAGACCAGACCAGACCATACCGAACCAGACCAGACCGAACCAGACCAGACCGAACCAGACCAGACCAGACCAGACCAGACCGAACCGTACCAGACCGGACCGTACCAGACCGAACCAGACCAGACCGAACCAGACCAGACCAGACCGAACCAGACCGAACCAGACCAGACCGAACCAGACCGGACCAGACCGAACCAGACCGAACCAGACCGAACCAGACCAGACCGAACCAGACCGAACCAGACCCGAACCAGACCAGACCAGCCCATACCGAACCAGAGCGAACCAGAACGAACCAGACCAGACCGAACCAGACCAGACCGAACCAGACCGAACCAGAACGAACCAGACCAGACCAGACCGAACCAGACCAGACCGAACCAGACCGAACCAGAGCGAACCAGAACGAACCAGACCAGACCGAACCAGACCGGACCAAACCAGACCAGAACGAACCAGACCAGACCGAACCAGAGCGAACCAGAGCGAACCAGAACGAACCAGACCAGACCAGAACAGACCGAACCAGACCAGACCGAACCAGACCAGACCGAACCAGACCAGACCGAACCAGACCGAACCAGACCGGACCAGACCGAACCTGAGCGAACCAGAACGAACCAGACCAGACCAGGCCAGACCGAACCAGACCGAACCAGACCAGACCAGACTAGAACGAACCAGACCAGAACGAACCAGACCAGACCGAACCAGACCAGACCGAACCAGAACAGACCGAACCAGACCGAACCAGACCAGACCAGACCGGACCAGACCAGACCGAACCAGACCAGACCAGACCATACCGAACCAGACCAGACCGAACCAGACCAGACCGAACCAGACCAGACCAGACCAGACCAGACCGAACCGTACCAGACCGGACCGTACCAGACCGAACCAGACCAGACCGAACCAGACCGAACCAGACCGGACCAGACCGAACCTGAGCGAACCAGAACGAACCAGACCAGACCAGGCCAGACCGAACCAGACCGAACCAGACCAGACCAGACTAGAACGAACCAGACCAGAACGAACCAGACCAGACCGAACCAGACCAGACCGAACCAGAACAGACCGAACCAGACCGAACCAGACCAGACCAGACCGGACCAGACCAGACCGAACCAGACCAGACCAGACCATACCGAACCAGACCAGACCGAACCAGACCAGACCGAACCAGACCAGACCAGACCAGACCAGACCGAACCGTACCAGACCGGACCGTACCAGACCGAACCAGACCAGACCGAACCAGACCAGACCAGACCGAACCAGACCGAACCAGACCAGACCGAACCAGACCGGACCAGACCGAACCAGACCGAACCAGACCGAACCAGACCGAACCAGACCGAACCAGACCGAACCAGAACGAACCAGACAAGACCAGACCAGACCGAACCAGACCAGACCGGACCAGACCGAACCAGACCCGAACCAGACCAGACCGGACCAGACCGTACCAGACCGTACCAGACCGAACCAGACCGTACCAGACGGGACCAGACCGAAAAAGAACGGACCAGACCGAACCAGACCAGACCAGACCGAACCAGACCAGACAAGAATAGACCGAACCAGACCGAACCAGACCAAACCAGACAAGACCAGACCAGACCGAACCAGACCGAACCAGACCCGAACCAGACCCGAACCAGACCGGACCAGACCAGAACAGACCGAACCAGACCAGACCAGACCAGACCATACCGAACCAGACCAGACCGAACCAGACCAGACCAGACCGAACCAGAGCGAACCAGAACGAAACAGACCAGACCGAACCAGACGGGACCAGACCGGACCAGACCGAACCAGACCAGACCAGACCGAACCAGAACGAACCAGACCAGACCGAACAAGACCAGACTGAACCAGACCGAACCAGAACAAAACAGACCAGACCAGACCGAACCAGACCAGACCAGACCGAACCAGACCCGAACCAGACCAGACCAGCCCATACCGAACCAGAGCGAACCAGAACGAACCAGACCAGACCGAACCAGACCAGACCGAACCAGACCGAACCAGAACGAACCAGACCAGACCAGACCGAACCAGACCAGACCGAACCAGACCAGACCGAACCAGACCGAACCAGAGCGAACCAGAACGAACCAGACCAGACCGAACCAGACCGGACCAAACCAGACCAGAACGAACCAGACCAGACCGAACCAGAGCGAACCAGAGCGAACCAGAACGAACCAGACCAGACCAGAACAGACCGAACCAGACCAGACCGAACCAGACCAGACCGAACCAGACCAGACCGAACCAGACCGAACCAGACCGGACCAGACCGAACCTGAGCGAACCAGAACGAACCAGACCAGACCAGGCCAGACCGAACCAGACCGAACCAGACCAGACCAGACTAGAACGAACCAGACCAGAACGAACCAGACCAGACCGAACCAGACCAGACCAGACTGAACCAGACCAGACTGAACCAGACCAGCCCGAACCAGACCAGACCGAACCAGACCAGACCGAACCAGACCAGACCGAACCAGACCAGACCGAACCAGACCAGACCGAACCAGAGCGAACCAGACCAGATCAGGCCAGACCGAACCAGATCGAACCAGACCAGACCGAACCAGACCAGACCAGACTGAACCAGACCAGACCGAACCAGACCAGACGCAACCAGACCGAACCAGATCGAACCAGACCAGACCGAACCAGACCGAACCAGACCAGACCGAACCAGAACAGACCGAACCAGAACAGACCGAACCAGACCGAACCAGGCCAAACCAGACCAGACCAGACCGAACCAGACCAGACCAGCCGAACCAGACCAGACCGAACCAGACCAGACCGAACCAGACCATACCGAACCAGACCATACCGAACCAGACCAGACCGAACCAGAGCGAACCAGACCAGACCCAACCAGACCCAACCAGAACGAACCAGACCGAACCAGAACGAACCAGACCGAACCAGAACGAACCAGACCAGACCAGACCGAACCAGACCAGACCAGAGCAGACCAGACCGAACCAGACCAGACCGAACCAGACCGGAACAAACCGGACCAGACCGGACCAGACCAGACCGAACCAGACCAGACCAGACCAGACCGAACCAGACCGAACCAGACCAGACCGAACCAGACCATACCGAACCAGACCAGACCGAACCAGACCAGACCGAACCAGACCGAACCAGACCAGACCGAACCAGACCGAACCAGAGCGAACCAGACCAGACCCAACCAGACCCAACCAGAACGAACCAGACCGAACCAGAACGAACCAGACCAGACCGAACCAGACCGAACCAGAACGAACCAGACCAGACCAGACCAGACCGAACCAGACCAGAGCAGACCAGACCGAACCAGACCGAACCAGACCAAACCGAACCAGACCAGACCGAACCAGACCGGACCAAACCGGACCAGACCGAACCAGACCAGACCGAACCAGACCAGACCGAACCAGACCAGACCAGACCGAACCAGACCGAACCAGACCAGACCGAACCAGACCATACCGAACCAGACCAGACCGAACCAGACCGGACCAGACCAGACCAGACCAGACCGAACCAGACCAGACCGAACCAGACCGAACCGGAGGGAACCAGAACGAACCAGACCAGACCGAACCAGACCAGAGCGAACCAGACCAGACCGAACCAGACCCGAGCGAACCAAACCGAACCAGACCCGAACCAGACCGAACCAGACCCGAACCAGACCAGACCGAACCAGAGCGAACCAGAACGAACCAGACCAGACCGAACCAAACCGAACCAGAACGAACCAGACCAGACCGGACCAGACCAGACCGAACCAGACCAGACCGAACCAGACCAGACCAGACCGAACCAGAGCGAACCAGAACGAACCAGACCGAACCAGACCGGACCAAACCAGACCAGACCGAACCAGACCAGACCGAACCAGAGCGAACCAGAACGAACCAGACCAGACCAGACCAGAACAGACCGAACCAGAACGAACCAGACCAGAACAGGCCAGACCGAACCAGACCAGACCGAACCAGACCGAACCAGACCAGACCAGAACGAACCAGACCAGACCATACCGAACCAGACGAGTCCAGACCGAACCAGACCAGACCGAACCAGACCAGACTGAACCAGACCAGACCGAACCAGACCGAACCAGACCAGACCGAACCAGACCAGACCGAACCAGACCAGACCAGACCGAACCAGACCGAACCAGACCAGACCAGACCGAACCAGACCGAACCGAACCAGAACGGACCAGACCGAACCAGACCAGACCAGGCCAGACCGAACCAGACCAGACCGAACCAGACCAGACCAGACCGAACCAGACCAGACCGAACCAGACCAGACCGAACCAGACTGAAACAGACCAGACTGAACCAGACCAGACCGAACCAGACCGAAACAGACCAGACCGAACCAGACCAGACCGAACCAGACCAGACCAGACCAGACCAGACCAGACCGAACCAGACCAGACTAGACCGAACCAGACCAGACCAGACCGGACCAGACCGAACTAGACCGAACCAGACCAGACCAGACCAAACCAGACCAGACCGAACCAGACCAGACCAGACCGAACCAGACCAGACTAGACCGAACCAGACCAGACCGAACCAGACCAGACCAGACCAGACCAGACCGGACCAGACCAGACCGGACCAGAGCGAACCAGAACAGACCAGACCAGGCCAGACCGAACCAGACCAGACCGAACCAGAACGAACCAGACCAGACCGGACCAGACCAGACCGAACCAGACCAGACCAGACCGAACCAGACCAGACCGAACCAGACCAGACCGAACCAGACCAGACCAGACCAGACCGAACCAGACCAGACCGAACCAGACCAGACCGAACCAGACCAGACCAGACCGAACCAGACCAGACCAGACCGAACCAGACCAGACTAGACCGAACAGAACCAGACCAGACCGAACCAGACCGAACCAGACCAGACCGGACCAGACCGGACCAGACCGGACCAGACCGAACCAGAGCGAACCAGAGCGAACCAGAACGAACCAGACCAGACCAGACCGAACCAGACCAGACCAGACCAGACCGAACCAGAACGAACCAGACCAGACCAGACCGGACCAGACCAGACCGAACCAGACCAGACCGAATCAGACCGAACCAGACCAGACCAGACAGAACCAGACCGAACCAGACCAGACCGAACCAGACCGAACCAGAACGAACCAGACCAGACCAGACCAGACCGAACCAGACCAGACCAGAGCAGACCAGACCGAACCAGACCGAACCAGACCAAACCGAACCAGACCGAACCAGACCGGACCAGACCGGACCAGACCAGACCGAACCAGACCGAACCACACCAGACCAGACCATACCGAACCAGACCAGACCGAACCAGACCGGACCAGACCAGACCAGACCGAACCAGACCAGACCGAACCAGACCAGACCGAACCAGACCAGACCAGACCGAACCAGACCAGACCAGACCAGAACGAACCAGACCAGACCGTACCAGACCGTACCAGACCAGACCAGACCGAACCAGAGCGTACCAGACCAGACCGAACCAGACCGAACCAGACCAGACCTGGCCAGACCAGACCAGACCGAACCAGAACGAACCAGACCAGACCAGACCAGACCGAACCAGACCGGACCAGACCGAACCGGAGCGAACCAGAACGAACCAAACCAGACCATACCAGACCGAACCAGACCGAACCAGACCAGACCGAACCAGACCAGAGCGAACCAGACCCGAACCAGACCGAACCAGACCCGAACCAGACCAGACCGAACCAGAGCGAACCAGAACGAACCAGACCAGACTGAACCAGACCAGACCAGACCGAACCAGAACGAACCAGACCAGACCAGACCAGACCGAACCGAAGCAGACCAGACCAGACCGAACCAGACCAGACTAGACCGAACCAGACCAGACCGAACCAGACCGAACCAGACCAGACCGGACCAGACCGGACCAGACCGTACCAGACCGGACCAGAGCGAACCAGAACGAACCAGACCAGACCAGACCGAACCAGACCAGACCGGACCAGACCGAACCAGACCAGACCGAACCAGACCAGACCGAACCAGACCGAACCAGAACGAACCAGAACGAACCAGACCGGACCAGACCAGACCGAACCAGACCAGACCAGACCATACCGAACCAGACCAGACCGAACCAGACCAGACCGAACCAGACCAGACCGAACCAGACCAGACCAGACCAGACCGAACCAGACCGGACCAGACCGAACCAGACCGAACCAGACCAGACCGAACCAGACCAGACCGAACCAGACCAGACCGAACCAGACCAGACCGAACCAGACCAGACCGAACCAGACCAGACCGGACCAGACCGAACCAGACCGAACCAGACCGAACCAGACCAGACCGAACCAGACCAGACCGAACCGAACCAGACCGAACCAGACCAGATCGAACCAGACCAGACTAGACCGAACCAGACCAGACCAGACCAGACCGAACCAGACCAGACCAGACCGAACCAGACCGAACCAGACCGAACCAGACCAGACTAGACCGAACCGAACCAGACCAGACCGAACCAGACCGAACCAGACCAGACCGAACCAGACCAGACCAGACCGGACCAGAGCGAACCAGAGCGAACCAGAACGAACCAGACCAGGCCAGTCCGAACCAGACCAGACCAGACCGAACCAGACCGAACCAGAACGAACCAGACCAGACCAGACCGGACCAGACCGAACCAGACCAGACTAGACCGAACCGAACCAGACCGAACCAGACCAGACCAGACCGAACCAGACCAGACTAGACCGAACCGAACCAGACCAGACCGAACCAGACCAGACCAGACCGGACCAGAGCGAACCAGAGCGAACCAGAACAGACCAGAACAGACCAGGCCAGACCGAACCAGACCAGACCAGACCAGACCGAACCAGACCAGACCAGACCGAACCAGACCAGACCGAACCAGACCAGACCGAACCAGACCAGACCAGACCATACCGAACCAGACCAGACCGAACCAGACCAGACCGAACCAGACCGAACCAGACCAGACCAGACCGAACCAGACCAGACTAGACCGAACAGAACCAGACCAGACCGAACCAGACCGAACCAGACCGGACCAGACCGGACCAGACCGGACCAGACCGAACCAGAGCGAACCAGAACGAACCAGACCAGACCGAACCAGACCAGACCAGAACGAACCAGACCAGACCGGACCAGACCAGACCGAACCAGACCAGACCGAACCAGACCGAACCAGACCAGACCAGACAGAACCAGAACGAACCAGACCGAACCAGAACGAACCAGACCAGACCGAACCAGAACGAACCAGACCAGACCAGACCGAACCAGACCAGACCAGACCGAACCAGACCAAACCGAACCAGACCAAACCGAACCAGACCGGACCAGACCGGACCGAACCAGACCAGACCGAACCAGACCAGACCAGACCATACCGAACCAGACCAGACCGAACCAGACCGGACCAGACCAGACCAGACCGAACCAGACCAGACCGAACCAGACCAGACCGAACCAGACCAGACCAGACCGTACCAGACCAGACCAGACCAGACCGAACCAGAGCGGACCAGACCAGACCAGACCGAACCAGACCGAACCAGACCAGACCTGGCCAGACCAGACCGAACCAGAACGAACCAGACCAGACCAGACCAGATCGAACCAGACCGGACCAGACCGAACCGGAGCGAACCAGAACGAACCAAACCAGACCAGACCGAACCAGACCGAACCAGACCAGACCAAACCAGACCAGAGCGAACCAGACCCGAACCAGACCGAACCAGACCCGAACCAGACCAGACCGAACCAGAGCGAACCAGAACGAACCAGACCAGACTGAACCAGACCAGACCGAACCAAACCGAACCAGAACGAACCAGACCAGACCAGACCAGACCGAACCAGACCGAACCAGACCAGACCGAACCAGGCCAGACCAGACCGAACCAGAGCGAACCAGAACGAACCAGACCAGACCAGACCGAACCAGACCGGACCAAACCAGACCAGACCGAACCAGACCAGACCGAACCAGAACGAACCAGACCAGACCAGACCGAACCAGAGCGAACCAGAGCGAACCAGACCAGAACAGGCCAGACCGAACCAGACCGAACCAGACCAGACCAGAACGAACCAGACCAGACCATACCGAACCAGACCAGACCACACCGAACCAGACCAGACCGAACCAGACCAGACCGAACCAGACCGAACCAGACCAGACCAGACCGAACCAGACCGAACCAGACCAGACCGAACCAGACCGGACCAGACCGAACCAGAGCGAACCAGAACGAACCAGACCAGACCGGACCAGACCGAACCAGACCAGACCGAACCAGACCAGACCGAACCGAACCAGACCAGATCGAACCAGACCAGACTAGACCGAACCAGACCAGACCAGACCAGACCGAACCAGACCAGACCAGACCGAACCAGACCGAACCAGACCAGACTAGACCGAACCAGACCAGACCGAACCAGACCAGACCGAACCAGACCAGACCAGGCCAGTCCGAACCAGACCAGACCGAACCAGACCGAACCAGAACGAACCAGACCAGACCAGACCGGACCAGACCGAACCAGACCAGACCAGACCGAACCAGACCAGACCAGACCGAACCAGAACGAACCAGACCAGACCAGACCAGATCGAACCAGACCGGACCAGACCGAACCGGAGCGAACCAGAACGAACCAAACCAGACCATACCAGACCGAACCAGACCGAACCAGACCAGACCAAACCAGACCAGAGCGAACCAGACCCGAACCAGACCGAACCAGACCCGAACCAGACCAGACCGAACCAGAGCGAACCAGAACGAACCAGACCAGACTGAACCAGACCAGACCGAACCAAACCGAACCAGAACGAACCAGACCAGACCAGACCAGACCGAACCAGACCGAACCAGACCAGACCGAACCAGGCCAGACCAGACCGAACCAGAGCGAACCAGAACGAACCAGACCAGACCAGACCGAACCAGACCGGACCAAACCAGACCAGACCGAACCAGACCAGACCGAACCAGAACGAACCAGACCAGACCAGACCGAACCAGAGCGAACCAGAGCGAACCAGACCAGAACAGGCCAGACCGAACCAGACCGAACCAGACCAGACCAGAACGAACCAGACCAGACCATACCGAACCAGACCAGACCACACCGAACCAGACCAGACCGAACCAGACCAGACCGAACCAGACCGAACCAGACCAGACCAGACCGAACCAGACCGAACCAGACCAGACCGAACCAGACCGGACCAGACCGAACCAGAGCGAACCAGAACGAACCAGACCAGACCGGACCAGACCGAACCAGACCAGACCGAACCAGACCAGACCGAACCGAACCAGACCAGATCGAACCAGACCAGACTAGACCGAACCAGACCAGACCAGACCAGACCGAACCAGACCAGACCAGACCGAACCAGACCGAACCAGACCAGACTAGACCGAACCAGACCAGACCGAACCAGACCAGACCGAACCAGACCAGACCAGGCCAGTCCGAACCAGACCAGACCGAACCAGACCGAACCAGAACGAACCAGACCAGACCAGACCGGACCAGACCGAACCAGACCAGACCAGACCGAACCAGACCAGACCAGACCGAACCAGACCAGACCAGACCGAACCAGACCAGACCGAACCAGACCAGACCGTACCGAACCAGACCGAACCAGACCGAACCAGACCGAACCAGACCGAACCAGACCAGACCAGACCGAACCAGACCAGACTAGACCGAACCGAACCAGAACGAACCAGACCGGACCAGACCGGACCAGACCGGACCAGACCGAACCAGACCAGACCTGACCGAACCAGACCAGACCAGACCGAACCAGACCAGACCGAACCAGACCAGACCGGACCAGACCGAACCAGACCAGACCGAACCAGACTAGACCAGACCGAACCAGACCAGACCGAACCAGACCAGACCATACCAGACCAGACCGAACCAGACCGAACCGAACCAGACCAGACCAGACTAGACCGAACCGAACCAGACCGAACCAGACCGAACCAGACCAGACCGGACCAGACCGAACCAGAACGAACCAGACCAGACCGAACCAGACCAGACCAGACCGAACCAGAACGAACCAGACCAGACCGGACCAGACCGAACCAGACCAGACCGAACCAGACCAGACCGAACCAGACCAGACCGAACCAGAACGAACCAGAACGAACCAGACCGGACCAGACCGGACCAGACCAGACCGAACCAGACCAGACCAGACCATACCGAACCAGACCGAACCAGACCAGACCGAACCAGACCAGACCGAACCAGACCAGACCGAACCAGACCAGACCGAACCAGACCAGACCGAACCAGACTGAACCAGACCGAACCAGACTGAACCAGACCAGACCGAACCAGACCGAACCAGACCGAACCAGACCGAACCAGACCGAACCAGACCAGACCGAACCGAACCAGACCGAACCGAACCGAACCGAACCAGACCGAACCAGACCAGATCGAACCAGACCGGACCAGACCGGACCAGAGCGAACCAGAACGAACCAGACCAGACCAGACCGAACCAGACCAGACCAGATCGAAAACGGAACCTCAAAGTCATTAACGGTTACATCACCACACATGGCCCATTTCTCTTGGAGATACCACATGATGAATTCCACACAACAGACCTGATACACTGAACAACAACCACAGCAGACCTCATTTTTAAGAATTGGTGTGAGCAGCTAAATTTAGAATAGGCTCTACCCACAATTTGGACCCACACCACACCCTTCTTTTCCCCCCAACCCCCTGTACACTCCCCCTTTCCTCCCCCAGTTGCTTTCTTAGATTACCCAGCAGAGGGGGTAGTTGACCCCCTCTCATCATGAATTTATCCAAGTCTTTTCAACTCACAACAGCACAGACCCAACTTTTGGAGAGGGGGGGTTGTCTTTCATTTCACTCTACACTCCAAATGTCATATATGTATATAATCACTTGCACATTTAGCAAAAAACACTACATTGGGGAAACCCAGTATAAAATAGAAAATAGACTTAAACAGCATTCTATACAATATCAAACGGGCCCATTTACACACAGAACTAGTGACTCATTTCCAGGATCACCCCATCAATGAACGCAATGAAAGCACTTATGCTGATTATAGACACTTAATAGCGCGTTTTTAAGTTTCAAAAGATTGCGACTCCCGCCCTTTGCCTCACAATGGTTTGATCCACTGCAGGTCATTCGTTTTGTTGGAAGCCTTCACACACACCTGCTGAATTTGCAGAGCTGGCGCGCAAACTAAAGCAAACGTTAACTATCAAGCTAGCTCACCCTAAAAGTGTTTTGAAACACATAACCTGTCATTATGAAAATCACTGTATTCAAACCTGTGTAGATCAGTCAATTCTTAACTTAAAGACTTAAAACTCAGGATTCTGTAAGTGGCTATGTCAATAAAGACATGTGTTTACTTATAGCTTCCTGTGCCAACCGGAAGTGCCTTTAATTGGGTCACACTGTCTGTTTTGAAGGGTTAAAAAAGTCACATCTTTCCAAAACTTCACATGTGTGACTAGGTAACCCTCCTAAACTGTAAATCAGTAATTTCCGCCAGCAGATGTCAAAGAAAAGCTCTCACACACACACACACACACACACAGCAAGGATGGAGTGAAAAGGTGTGGTGCTGAAAGACACAGAGAGCAGGCAAGGGCATAAACATAATCTCTAGGCCGTGCAGAGTTCAACGAGATATCCCGTAGCTCGCTCGGTCTGAGCGCAGCGACCATGAGAAAAGTAGGCCCAAAATGTCATTTGTTTTGGGTGACAGTGAGAGAACTGCTAGGGTGAGAAGCACAATTCGACCTCAGGTACGTTCCTGAGATCCTCCCGATCCGTGCAAGCCTAACCTTGGCCGTGTGGCATTAACCCTTAGCAGTTAAAAGAAGGTGTTTACTTCAAACAGTTTGCATTGACTTCTCTCCCCATAGGAATACATTGCCTGCACCTCTAAATTCAACCTGAAGCCTATGTGGGTTATGAATGCCTTATGAACCTGTCTTCTATGACAGTCCATCAGACCACTATGAGGTCTACCTGTGTCGAATCTAAGCATCCTGGAGCATCCGGAAGTGGTTAAATTCACCCAAAAGGTATTTTGATGTACATAACCTGCAAATGTGAAAATGACTGCATTCAACCCTGTCTAGATCAGTCAATTTTTAACATAAAGACTTTAAACTCAGGATTCTGTAAGAGAATACCCCAAGCAAGATATGTGTTTACGTATAGCTTCCTGTGCCAACCGGAAGTGCCTTTAATTGGGTCACACTGTCTATTTTGAACTTGCATTGGCCAAGTGCCCACATCAACCTACAATTTACTCATAACCCACTTCCAGGAGCACCCCATCACTCACCTTACCATATCAGGGTTACAGTCACATATAGGCTGGACCTGTGGGCCTCTGGACCTGTGGGCAGCACGGGAGTGGATCCAGAACCTACAGACAATAACACCAAATGGCCTGTATTAGAAAATGGGTTTTAACAGACAGGAAAATGGATGGAGAAGAACATGGTTTTATTCATAATTTATTTCTACTCTATATATTTATGGTTTGTTTGGTTTTAGTTTGGCACTTCCTCTTTTAGGTTTTTCCTTTCCTTTAACAAAACAATGAAACCATTTAAATGCACAATATGGCGTTTATGTTCATATTTAACAACACTATGGTTGAATGAATCTCTCACCACATCGACTTCTGCACTGCCACCCAGAAAAAGAGGCAACTTGGAGCTTACCTCAGTTTAATTTATGATCCTAGGAGGACATCTACGGGCCTTTAAGTATTACACCAAATGGCAAGGTGGCAGATTGGAATTTGAAGGGAAATAAACCAATACTAGTCTTGGGAGACTCAAATGTTAATAGAATCCCTCCATTTCATAACCCATAACCCATACAAGTGGAGAGTTACCCTGGAGCAACATTTTACCATTTCAAAAAGGTCCTGGAGAAAACAGAGGTTCATTTAGACACCAGCATGCATAGTGGTTCTCTCGGTGGGCATAAACAATATGGATAATGACCCATACAAAACATCAAACAGAATGCATCAATGCACAAGGAAGCAAGAGTCACTTTTTCCCTAATGCAATTATTTACATCCCCATTATTAACCACTCACACCTCCTTTCACCAGATCGAAAACGGAACCTCAAAGTCATTAACGGTTACATCACCACACATGGCCCATTTCTCTTGGAGATACCACATGATGAATTCCACACAACAGACCTGATACACTGAACAACAACCACAGCAGACCTCATTTTTAAGAATTGGTGTGAGCAGCTAAATTTAGAATAGGCTCTACCCACAATTTGGACCCACACCACACCCTTCTTTTCCCCCCAACCCCCTGTACACTCCCCCTTTCCTCCCCCAGTTGCTTTCTTAGATTACCCAGCAGAGGGGGTAGTTGACCCCCTCTCATCATGAATTTATCCAAGTCTTTTCAACTCACAACAGCACAGACCCAACTTTTGGAGAGGGGGGGTTGTCTTTCATTTCACTCTACACTCCAAATGTCATATATGTATATAATCACTTGCACATTTAGCAAAAAACACTACATTGGGGAAACCCAGTATAAAATAGAAAATAGACTTAAACAGCATTCTATACAATATCAAACGGGCCCATTTACACACAGAACTAGTGACTCATTTCCAGGATCACCCCATCAATGAACGCAATGAAAGCACTTATGCTGATTATAGACACTTAATAGCGCGTTTTTAAGTTTCAAAAGATTGCGACTCCCGCCCTTTGCCTCACAATGGTTTGATCCACTGCAGGTCATTCGTTTTGTTGGAAGCCTTCACACACACCTGCTGAATTTGCAGAGCTGGCGCGCAAACTAAAGCAAACGTTAACTATCAAGCTAGCTCACCCTAAAAGTGTTTTGAAACACATAACCTGTCATTATGAAAATCACTGTATTCAAACCTGTGTAGATCAGTCAATTCTTAACTTAAAGACTTAAAACTCAGGATTCTGTAAGTGGCTATGTCAATAAAGACATGTGTTTACTTATAGCTTCCTGTGCCAACCGGAAGTGCCTTTAATTGGGTCACACTGTCTGTTTTGAAGGGTTAAAAAAGTCACATCTTTCCAAAACTTCACATGTGTGACTAGGTAACCCTCCTAAACTGTAAATCAGTAATTTCCGCCAGCAGATGTCAAAGAAAAGCTCTCACACACACACACACACACACACAGCAAGGATGGAGTGAAAAGGTGTGGTGCTGAAAGACAGAGAGCAGGCAAGGGCATAAACATAATCTCTAGGCCGTGCAGAGTTCAACGAGATATCCCGTAGCTCGCTCGGTCTGAGCGCAGCGACCATGAGAAAAGTAGGCCCAAAATGTCATTTGTTTTGGGTGACAGTGAGAGAACTGCTAGGGTGAGAAGCACAATTCGACCTCAGGTACGTTCCTGAGGTCCTCCCGATCCGTGCAAGCCTAACCTTGGCCGTGTGGCATTAACCCTTAGCAGTTAAAAGAAGGTGTTTACTTCAAACAGTTTGCATTGACTTCTCTCCCCATAGGAATACATTGCCTGCACCTCTAAATTCAACCTGAAGCCTATGTGGGTTATGAATGCCTTATGAACCTGTCTTCTATGACAGTCCATCAGACCACTATGAGGTCTACCTGTGTCGAATCTAAGCATCCTGGAGCATCCGGAAGTGGTTAAATTCACCCAAAAGGTATTTTGATGTACATAACCTGCAAATGTGAAAATGACTGCATTCAACCCTGTCTAGATCAGTCAATTTTTAACATAAAGACTTTAAACTCAGGATTCTGTAAGAGAATACCCCAAGCAAGATATGTGTTTACGTATAGCTTCCTGTGCCAACCGGAAGTGCCTTTAATTGGGTCACACTGTCTGTTTTGAACTTGCATTGGCCAAGTGCCCACATCAACCTACAATTTACTCATAACCCACTTCCAGGAGCACCCCATCACTCACCTTACCATATCAGGGTTACAGTCACATATAGGCTGGACCTGTGGGCCTCTGGACCTGTGGGCAGCACGGGAGTGGATCCAGAACCTACAGACAATAACACCAAATGGCCTGTATTAGAAAATGGGTTTTAACAGACAGGAAAATGGATGGAGAAGAACATGGTTTTATTCATAATTTATTTCTACTCTATATATTTATGGTTTGTTTGGTTTTAGTTTGGCACTTCCTCTTTTAGGTTTTTCCTTTCCTTTAACAAAACAATGAAACCATTTAAATGCACAATATGGCGTTTATGTTCATATTTAACAACACTATGGTTGAATGAATCTCTCACCACATCGACTTCTGCACTGCCACCCAGAAAAAGAGGCAACTTGGAGCTTACCTCAGTTTAATTTATGATCCTAGGAGGACATCTACGGGCCTTTAAGTATTACACCAAATGGCAAGGTGGCAGATTGGAATTTGAAGGGAAATAAACCAATACTAGTCTTGGGAGACTCAAATGTTAATAGAATCCCTCCATTTCATAACCCATAACCCATACAAGTGGAGAGTTACCCTGGAGCAACATTTTACCATTTCAAAAAGGTCCTGGAGAAAACAGAGGTTCATTTAGACACCAGCATGCATAGTGGTTCTCTCGGTGGGCATAAACAATATGGATAATGACCCATACAAAACATCAAACAGAATGCATCAATGCACAAGGAAGCAAGAGTCACTTTTTCCCTAATGCAATTATTTACATCCCCATTATTAACCACTCACACCTCCTTTCACCAGATCGAAAACGGAACCTCAAAGTCATTAACGGTTACATCACCACACATGGCCCATTTCTCTTGGAGATACCACATGATGAATTCCACACAACAGACCTGATACACTGAACAACAACCACAGCAGACCTCATTTTTAAGAATTGGTGTGAGCAGCTAAATTTAGAATAGGCTCTACCCACAATTTGGACCCACACCACACCCTTCTTTTCCCCCCAACCCCCTGTACACTCCCCCTTTCCTCCCCCAGTTGCTTTCTTAGATTACCCAGCAGAGGGGGTAGTTGACCCCCTCTCATCATGAATTTATCCAAGTCTTTTCAACTCACAACAGCACAGACCCAACTTTTGGAGAGGGGGGGTTGTCTTTCATTTCACTCTACACTCCAAATGTCATATATGTATATAATCACTTGCACATTTAGCAAAAAACACTACATTGGGGAAACCCAGTATACAATAGAAAATAGACTTAAACAGCATTCTATACAATATCAAACGGGCCCATTTACACACAGAACTAGTGACTCATTTCCAGGATCACCCCATCAATGAACGCAATGAAAGCACTTATGCTGATTATAGACACTTAATAGCGCGTTTTTAAGTTTCAAAAGATTGCGACTCCCGCCCTTTGCCTCACAATGGTTTGATCCACTGCAGGTCATTCGTTTTGTTGGAAGCCTTCACACACACCTGCTGAATTTGCAGAGCTGGCGCGCAAACTAAAGCAAACGTTAACTATCAAGCTAGCTCACCCTAAAAGTGTTTTGAAACACATAACCTGTCATTATGAAAATCACTGTATTCAAACCTGTGTAGATCAGTCAATTCTTAACTTAAAGACTTAAAACTCAGGATTCTGTAAGTGGCTATGTCAATAAAGACATGTGTTTACTTATAGCTTCCTGTGCCAACCGGAAGTGCCTTTAATTGGGTCACACTGTCTGTTTTGAAGGGTTAAAAAAGTCACATCTTTCCAAAACTTCACATGTGTGACTAGGTAACCCTCCTAAACTGTAAATCAGTAATTTCCGCCAGCAGATGTCAAAGAAAAGCTCTCACACACACACACACACACACAGCAAGGATGGAGTGAAAAGGTGTGGTGCTGAAAGACACAGAGAGCAGGCAAGGGCATAAACATAATCTCTAGGCCGTGCAGAGTTCAACGAGATATCCCGTAGCTCGCTCGGTCTGAGCGCAGCGACCATGAGAAAAGTAGGCCCAAAATGTCATTTGTTTTGGGTGACAGTGAGAGAACTGCTAGGGTGAGAAGCACAATTCGACCTCAGGTACGTTCCTGAGATCCTCCCGATCCGTGCAAGCCTAACCTTGGCCGTGTGGCATTAACCCTTAGCAGTTAAAAGAAGGTGTTTACTTCAAACAGTTTGCATTGACTTCTCTCCCCATAGGAATACATTGCCTGCACCTCTAAATTCAACCTGAAGCCTATGTGGGTTATGAATGCCTTATGAACCTGTCTTCTATGACAGTCCATCAGACCACTATGAGGTCTACCTGTGTCGAATCTAAGCATCCTGGAGCATCCGGAAGTGGTTAAATTCACCCAAAAGGTATTTTGATGTACATAACCTGCAAATGTGAAAATGACTGCATTCAACCCTGTCTAGATCAGTCAATTTTTAACATAAAGACTTTAAACTCAGGATTCTGTAAGAGAATACCCCAAGCAAGATATGTGTTTACGTATAGCTTCCTGTGCCAACCGGAAGTGCCTTTAATTGGGTCACACTGTCTGTTTTGAACTTGCATTGGCCAAGTGCCCACATCAACCTACAATTTACTCATAACCCACTTCCAGGAGCACCCCATCACTCACCTTACCATATCAGGGTTACAGTCACATATAGGCTGGACCTGTGGGCCTCTGGACCTGTGGGCAGCACGGGAGTGGATCCAGAACCTACAGACAATAACACCAAATGGCCTGTATTAGAAAATGGGTTTTAACAGACAGGAAAATGGATGGAGAAGAACATGGTTTTATTCATAATTTATTTCTACTCTATATATTTATGGTTTGTTTGGTTTTAGTTTGGCACTTCCTCTTTTAGGTTTTTCCTTTCCTTTAACAAAACAATGAAACCATTTAAATGCACAATATGGCGTTTATGTTCATATTTAACAACACTATGGTTGAATGAATCTCTCACCACATCGACTTCTGCACTGCCACCCAGAAAAAGAGGCAACTTGGAGCTTACCTCAGTTTAATTTATGATCCTAGGAGGACATCTACGGGCCTTTAAGTATTACACCAAATGGCAAGGTGGCAGATTGGAATTTGAAGGGAAATAAACCAATACTAGTCTTGGGAGACTCAAATGTTAATAGAATCCCTCCATTTCATAACCCATAACCCATACAAGTGGAGAGTTACCCTGGAGCAACATTTTACCATTTCAAAAAGGTCCTGGAGAAAACAGAGGTTCATTTAGACACCAGCATGCATAGTGGTTCTCTCGGTGGGCATAAACAATATGGATAATGACCCATACAAAACATCAAACAGAATGCATCAATGCACAAGGAAGCAAGAGTCACTTTTTCCCTAATGCAATTATTTACATCCCCATTATTAACCACTCACACCTCCTTTCACCAGATCGAAAACGGAACCTCAAAGTCATTAACGGTTACATCACCACACATGGCCCATTTCTCTTGGAGATACCACATGATGAATTCCACACAACAGACCTGATACACTGAACAACAACCACAGCAGACCTCATTTTTAAGAATTGGTGTGAGCAGCTAAATTTAGAATAGGCTCTACCCACAATTTGGACCCACACCACACCCTTCTTTTCCCCCCAACCCCCTGTACACTCCCCCTTTCCTCCCCCAGTTGCTTTCTTAGATTACCCAGCAGAGGGGGTAGTTGACCCCCTCTCATCATGAATTTATCCAAGTCTTTTCAACTCAAAACAGCACAGACCCAACTTTTGGAGAGGGGGGGTTGTCTTTCATTTCACTCTACACTCCAAATGTCATATATGTATATAATCACTTGCACATTTAGCAAAAAACACTACATTGGGGAAACCCAGTATACAATAGAAAATAGACTTAAACAGCATTCTATACAATATCAAACGGGCCCATTTACACACAGAACTAGTGACTCATTTCCAGGATCACCCCATCAATGAACGCAATGAAAGCACTTATGCTGATTATAGACACTTAATAGCGCGTTTTTAAGTTTCAAAAGATTGCGACTCCCGCCCTTTGCCTCACAATGGTTTGATCCACTGCAGGTCATTCGTTTTGTTGGAAGCCTTCACACACACCTGCTGAATTTGCAGAGCTGGCGCACAAACTAAAGCAAACGTTAACTATCAAGCTAGCTCACCCTAAAAGTGTTTTGAAACACATAACCTGTCATTATGAAAATCACTGTATTCAAACCTGTGTAGATCAGTCAATTCTTAACTTAAAGACTTAAAACTCAGGATTCTGTAAGTGGCTATGTCAATAAAGACATGTGTTTACTTATAGCTTCCTGTGCCAACCGGAAGTGCCTTTAATTGGGTCACACTGTCTGTTTTGAAGGGTTAAAAAAGTCACATCTTTCCAAAACTTCACATGTGTGACTAGGTAACCCTCCTAAACTGTAAATCAGTAATTTCCACCAGCAGATGTCAAAGAAAAGCTCTCACACACACACACACACACACACACAGCAAGGATGGAGTGAAAAGGTGTGGTGCTGAAAGACACAGAGAGCAGGCAAGGGCATAAACATAATCTCTAGGCCGTGCAGAGTTCAACGAGATATCCCGTAGCTCGCTCGGTCTGAGCGCAGCGACCATGAGAAAAGTAGGCCCAAAATGTCATTTGTTTTGGGTGACAGTGAGAGAACTGCTAGGGTGAGAAGCACAATTCGACCTCAGGTACGTTCCTGAGGTCCTCCCGATCCGTGCAAGCCTAACCTTGGCCGTGTGGCATTAACCCTTAGCAGTTAAAAGAAGGTGTTTACTTCAAACAGTTTGCATTGACTTCTCTCCCCATAGGAATACATTGCCTGCACCTCTAAATTCAACCTGAAGCCTATGTGGGTTATGAATGCCTTATGAACCTGTCTTCTATGACAGTCCATCAGACCACTATGAGGTCTACCTGTGTCGAATTTAAGCATCCTGGAGCATCCGGAAGTGGTTAAATTCACCCAAAAGGTATTTTGATGTACATAACCTGCAAATGTGAAAATGACTGCATTCAACCCTGTCTAGATCAGTCAATTTTTAACATAAAGACTTTAAACTCAGGATTCTGTAAGAGAATACCCCAAGCAAGATATGTGTTTACGTATAGCTTCCTGTGCCAACCGGAAGTGCCTTTAATTGGGTCACACTGTCTGTTTTGAACTTGCATTGGCCAAGTGCCCACATCAACCTACAATTTACTCATAACCCACTTCCAGGAGCACCCCATCACTCACCTTACCATATCAGGGTTACAGTCACATATAGGCTGGACCTGTGGGCCTCTGGACCTGTGGGCAGCACGGGAGTGGATCCAGAACCTACAGACAATAACACCAAATGGCCTGTATTAGAAAATGGGTTTTAACAGACAGGAAAATGGATGGAGAAGAACATGGTTTTATTCATAATTTATTTCTACTCTATATATTTATGGTTTGTTTGGTTTTAGTTTGGCACTTCCTCTTTTAGGTTTTTCCTTTCCTTTAACAAAACAATGAAACCATTTAAATGCACAATATGGCGTTTATGTTCATATTTAACAACACTATGGTTGAATGAATCTCTCACCACATCGACTTCTGCACTGCCACCCAGAAAAAGAGGCAACTTGGAGCTTACCTCAGTTTAATTTATGATCCTAGGAGGACATCTACGGGCCTTTAAGTATTACACCAAATGGCAAGGTGGCAGATTGGAATTTGAAGGGAAATAAACCAATACTAGTCTTGGGAGACTCAAATGTTAATAGAATCCCTCCATTTCATAACCCATAACCCATACAAGTGGAGAGTTACCCTGGAGCAACATTTTACCATTTCAAAAAGGTCCTGGAGAAAACAGAGGTTCATTTAGACACCAGCATGCATAGTGGTTCTCTCGGTGGGCATAAACAATATGGATAATGACCCATACAAAACATCAAACAGAATGCATCAATGCACAAGGAAGCAAGAGTCACTTTTTCCCTAATGCAATTATTTACATCCCCATTATTAACCACTCACACCTCCTTTCACCAGATCGAAAACGGAACCTCAAAGTCATTAACGGTTACATCACCACACATGGCCCATTTCTCTTGGAGATACCACATGATGAATTCCACACAACAGACCTGATACACTGAACAACAACCACAGCAGACCTCATTTTTAAGAATTGGTGTGAGCAGCTAAATTTAGAATAGGCTCTACCCACAATTTGGACCCACACCACACCCTTCTTTTCCCCCCAACCCCCTGTACACTCCCCCTTTCCTCCCCCAGTTGCTTTCTTAGATTACCCAGCAGAGGGGGTAGTTGACCCCCTCTCATCATGAATTTATCCAAGTCTTTTCAACTCACAACAGCACAGACCCAACTTTTGGAGAGGGGGGGTTGTCTTTCATTTCACTCTACACTCCAAATGTCATATATGTATATAATCACTTGCACATTTAGCAAAAAACACTACATTGGGGAAACCCAGTATACAATAGAAAATAGACTTAAACAGCATTCTATACAATATCAAACGGGCCCATTTACACACAGAACTAGTGACTCATTTCCAGGATCACCCCATCAATGAACGCAATGAAAGCACTTATGCTGATTATAGACACTTAATAGCGCGTTTTTAAGTTTCAAAAGATTGCGACTCCCGCCCTTTGCCTCACAATGGTTTGATCCACTGCAGGTCATTCGTTTTGTTGGAAGCCTTCACACACACCTGCTGAATTTGCAGAGCTGGCGCGCAAACTAAAGCAAACGTTAACTATCAAGCTAGCTCACCCTAAAAGTGTTTTGAAACACATAACCTGTCATTATGAAAATCACTGTATTCAAACCTGTGTAGATCAGTCAATTCTTAACTTAAAGACTTAAAACTCAGGATTCTGTAAGTGGCTATGTCAATAAAGACATGTGTTTACTTATAGCTTCCTGTGCCAACCGGAAGTGCCTTTAATTGGGTCACACTGTCTGTTTTGAAGGGTTAAAAAAGTCACATCTTTCCAAAACTTCACATGTGTGACTAGGTAACCCTCCTAAACTGTAAATCAGTAATTTCCGCCAGCAGATGTCAAAGAAAAGCTCTCACACACACACACACACACAGCAAGGATGGAGTGAAAAGGTGTGGTGCTGAAAGACACAGAGAGCAGGCAAGGGCATAAACATAATCTCTAGGCCGTGCAGAGTTCAACGAGATATCCCGTAGCTCGCTCGGTCTGAGCGCAGCGACCGTGAGAAAAGTAGGCCCAAAATGTCATTTGTTTTGGGTGACAGTGAGAGAACTGCTAGGGTGAGAAGCACAATTCGACCTCAGGTACGTTCCTGAGATCCTCCCGATCCGTGCAAGCCTAACCTTGGCCGTGTGGCATTAACCCTTAGCAGTTAAAAGAAGGTGTTTACTTCAAACAGTTTGCATTGACTTCTCTCCCCATAGGAATACATTGCCTGCACCTCTAAATTCAACCTGAAGCCTATGTGGGTTATGAATGCCTTATGAACCTGTCTTCTATGACAGTCCATCAGACCACTATGAGGTCTACCTGTGTCGAATCTAAGCATCCTGGAGCATCCGGAAGTGGTTAAATTCACCCAAAAGGTATTTTGATGTACATAACCTGCAAATGTGAAAATGACTGCATTCAACCCTGTCTAGATCAGTCAATTTTTAACATAAAGACTTTAAACTCAGGATTCTGTAAGAGAATACCCCAAGCAAGATATGTGTTTACGTATAGCTTCCTGTGCCAACCGGAAGTGCCTTTAATTGGGTCACACTGTCTGTTTTGAACTTGCATTGGCCAAGTGCCCACATCAACCTACAATTTACTCATAACCCACTTCCAGGAGCACCCCATCACTCACCTTACCATATCAGGGTTACAGTCACATATAGGCTGGACCTGTGGGCCTCTGGACCTGTGGGCAGCACGGGAGTGGATCCAGAACCTACAGACAATAACACCAAATGGCCTGTATTAGAAAATGGGTTTTAACAGACAGGAAAATGGATGGAGAAGAACATGGTTTTATTCATAATTTATTTCTACTCTATATATTTATGGTTTGTTTGGTTTTAGTTTGGCACTTCCTCTTTTAGGTTTTTCCTTTCCTTTAACAAAACAATGAAACCATTTAAATGCACAATATGGCGTTTATGTTCATATTTAACAACACTATGGTTGAATGAATCTCTCACCACATCGACTTCTGCACTGCCACCCAGAAAAAGAGGCAACTTGGAGCTTACCTCAGTTTAATTTATGATCCTAGGAGGACATCTACGGGCCTTTAAGTATTACACCAAATGGCAAGGTGGCAGATTGGAATTTGAAGGGAAATAAACCAATACTAGTCTTGGGAGACTCAAATGTTAATAGAATCCCTCCATTTCATAACCCATAACCCATACAAGTGGAGAGTTACCCTGGAGCAACATTTTACCATTTCAAAAAGGTCCTGGAGAAAACAGAGGTTCATTTAGACACCAGCATGCATAGTGGTTCTCTCGGTGGGCATAAACAATATGGATAATGACCCATACAAAACATCAAACAGAATGCATCAATGCACAAGGAAGCAAGAGTCACTTTTTCCCTAATGCAATTATTTACATCCCCATTATTAACCACTCACACCTCCTTTCACCAGATCGAAAACAGAACCTCAAAGTCATTAACGGTTACATCACCACACATGGCCCATTTCTCTTGGAGATACCACATGATGAATTCCACACAACAGACCTGATACACTGAACAACAACCACAGCAGACCTCATTTTTAAGAATTGGTGTGAGCAGCTAAATTTAGAATAGGCTCTACCCACAATTTGGACCCACACCACACCCTTCTTTTCCCCCCAACCCCCTGTACACTCCCCCTTTCCTCCCCCAGTTGCTTTCTTAGATTACCCAGCAGAGGGGGTAGTTGACCCCCTCTCATCATGAATTTATCCAAGTCTTTTCAACTCACAACAGCACAGACCCAACTTTTGGAGAGGGGGGGTTGTCTTTCATTTCACTCTACACTCCAAATGTCATATATGTATATAATCACTTGCACATTTAGCAAAAAACACTACATTGGGGAAACCCAGTATACAATAGAAAATAGACTTAAACAGCATTCTATACAATATCAAACGGGCCCATTTACACACAGAACTAGTGACTCATTTCCAGGATCACCCCATCAATGAACGCAATGAAAGCACTTATGCTGATTATAGACACTTAATAGCGCGTTTTTAAGTTTCAAAAGATTGCGACTCCCGCCCTTTGCCTCACAATGGTTTGATCCACTGCAGGTCATTCGTTTTGTTGGAAGCCTTCACACACACCTGCTGAATTTGCAGAGCTGGCGCGCAAACTAAAGCAAACGTTAACTATCAAGCTAGCTCACCCTAAAAGTGTTTTGAAACACATAACCTGTCATTATGAAAATCACTGTATTCAAACCTGTGTAGATCAGTCAATTCTTAACTTAAAGACTTAAAACTCAGGATTCTGTAAGTGGCTATGTCAATAAAGACATGTGTTTACTTATAGCTTCCTGTGCCAACCGGAAGTGCCTTTAATTGGGTCACACTGTCTGTTTTGAAGGGTTAAAAAAGTCACATCTTTCCAAAACTTCACATGTGTGACTAGGTAACCCTCCTAAACTGTAAATCAGTAATTTCCGCCAGCAGATGTCAAAGAAAAGCTCTCACACACACACACACACACAGCAAGGATGGAGTGAAAAGGTGTGGTGCTGAAAGACACAGAGAGCAGGCAAGGGCATAAACATAATCTCTAGGCCGTGCAGAGTTCAACGAGATATCCCGTAGCTCGCTCGGTCTGAGCGCAGCGACCATGAGAAAAGTAGGCCCAAAATGTCATTTGTTTTGGGTGACAGTGAGAGAACTGCTAGGGTGAGAAGCACAATTCGACCTCAGGTACGTTCCTGAGGTCCTCCCGATCCGTGCAAGCCTAACCTTGGCCGTGTGGCATTAACCCTTAGCAGTTAAAAGAAGGTGTTTACTTCAAACAGTTTGCATTGACTTCTCTCCCCATAGGAATACATTGCCTGCACCTCTAAATTCAACCTGAAGCCTATGTGGGTTATGAATGCCTTATGAACCTGTCTTCTATGACAGTCCATCAGACCACTATGAGGTCTACCTGTGTCGAATCTAAGCATCCTGGAGCATCCGGAAGTGGTTAAATTCACCCAAAAGGTATTTTGATGTACATAACCTGCAAATGTGAAAATGACTGCATTCAACCCTGTCTAGATCAGTCAATTTTTAACATAAAGACTTTAAACTCAGGATTCTGTAAGAGAATACCCCAAGCAAGATATGTGTTTACGTATAGCTTCCTGTGCCAACCGGAAGTGCCTTTAATTGGGTCACACTGTCTGTTTTGAACTTGCATTGGCCAAGTGCCCACATCAACCTACAATTTACTCATAACCCACTTCCAGGAGCACCCCATCACTCACCTTACCATATCAGGGTTACAGTCACATATAGGCTGGACCTGTGGGCCTCTGGACCTGTGGGCAGCACGGGAGTGGATCCAGAACCTACAGACAATAACACCAAATGGCCTGTATTAGAAAATGGGTTTTAACAGACAGGAAAATGGATGGAGAAGAACATGGTTTTATTCATAATTTATTTCTACTCTATATATTTATGGTTTGTTTGGTTTTAGTTTGGCACTTCCTCTTTTAGGTTTTTCCTTTCCTTTAACAAAACAATGAAACCATTTAAATGCACAATATGGCGTTTATGTTCATATTTAACAACACTATGGTTGAATGAATCTCTCACCACATCGACTTCTGCACTGCCACCCAGAAAAAGAGGCAACTTGGAGCTTACCTCAGTTTAATTTATGATCCTAGGAGGACATCTACGGGCCTTTAAGTATTACACCAAATGGCAAGGTGGCAGATTGGAATTTGAAGGGAAATAAACCAATACTAGTCTTGGGAGACTCAAATGTTAATAGAATCCCTCCATTTCATAACCCATAACCCATACAAGTGGAGAGTTACCCTGGAGCAACATTTTACCATTTCAAAAAGGTCCTGGAGAAAACAGAGGTTCATTTAGACACCAGCATGCATAGTGGTTCTCTCGGTGGGCATAAACAATATGGATAATGACCCATACAAAACATCAAACAGAATGCATCAATGCACAAGGAAGCAAGAGTCACTTTTTCCCTAATGCAATTATTTACATCCCCATTATTAACCACTCACACCTCCTTTCACCAGATCGAAAACGGAACCTCAAAGTCATTAACGGTTACATCACCACACATGGCCCATTTCTCTTGGAGATACCACATGATGAATTCCACACAACAGACCTGATACACTGAACAACAACCACAGCAGACCTCATTTTTAAGAATTGGTGTGAGCAGCTAAATTTAGAATAGGCTCTACCCACAATTTGGACCCACACCACACCCTTCTTTTCCCCCCAACCCCCTGTACACTCCCCCTTTCCTCCCCCAGTTGCTTTCTTAGATTACCCAGCAGAGGGGGTAGTTGACCCCCTCTCATCATGAATTTATCCAAGTCTTTTCAACTCACAACAGCACAGACCCAACTTTTGGAGAGGGGGGGTTGTCTTTCATTTCACTCTACACTCCAAATGTCATATATGTATATAATCACTTGCACATTTAGCAAAAAACACTACATTGGGGAAACCCAGTATACAATAGAAAATAGACTTAAACAGCATTCTATACAATATCAAACGGGCCCATTTACACACAGAACTAGTGACTCATTTCCAGGATCACCCCATCAATGAACGCAATGAAAGCACTTATGCTGATTATAGACACTTAATAGCGCGTTTTTAAGTTTCAAAAGATTGCGACTCCCGCCCTTTGCCTCACAATGGTTTGATCCACTGCAGGTCATTCGTTTTGTTGGAAGCCTTCACACACACCTGCTGAATTTGCAGAGCTGGCGCGCAAACTAAAGCAAACGTTAACTATCAAGCTAGCTCACCCTAAAAGTGTTTTGAAACACATAACCTGTCATTATGAAAATCACTGTATTCAAACCTGTGTAGATCAGTCAATTCTTAACTTAAAGACTTAAAACTCAGGATTCTGTAAGTGGCTATGTCAATAAAGACATGTGTTTACTTATAGCTTCCTGTGCCAACCGGAAGTGCCTTTAATTGGGTCACACTGTCTGTTT
This sequence comes from Oncorhynchus mykiss, assembly GCF_057628025.1. Taxonomy (NCBI): domain Eukaryota; kingdom Metazoa; phylum Chordata; class Actinopteri; order Salmoniformes; family Salmonidae; genus Oncorhynchus; species Oncorhynchus mykiss. Next base: position 136,883 of record NC_143048.1, read on the forward strand.
TGAAGGGTTAAAAAAGTCACATCTTTCCAAAACTTCACATGTGTGACTAGGTAACCCTCCTAAACTGTAAATCAGTAATTTCCGCCAGCAGATGTCAAAGAAAAGCTCTCACACACACACACACACACACACAGCAAGGATGGAGTGAAAAGGTGTGGTGCTGAAAGACACAGAGAGCAGGCAAGGGCATAAACATAATCTCTAGGCCGTGCAGAGTTCAACGAGATATCCCGTAGCTCGCTCGGTCTGAGCGCAGCGACCATGAGAAAAGTAGGCCCAAAATGTCATTTGTTTTGGGTGACAGTGAGAGAACTGCTAGGGTGAGAAGCACAATTCGACCTCAGGTACGTTCCTGAGGTCCTCCCGATCCGTGCAAGCCTAACCTTGGCCGTGTGGCATTAACCCTTAGCAGTTAAAAGAAGGTGTTTACTTCAAACAGTTTGCATTGACTTCTCTCCCCATAGGAATACATTGCCTGCACCTCTAAATTCAACCTGAAGCCTATGTGGGTTATGAATGCCTTATGAACCTGTCTTCTATGACAGTCCATCAGACCACTATGAGGTCTACCTGTGTCGAATCTAAGCATCCTGGAGCATCCGGAAGTGGTTAAATTCACCCAAAAGGTATTTTGATGTACATAACCTGCAAATGTGAAAATGACTGCATTCAACCCTGTCTAGATCAGTCAATTTTTAACATAAAGACTTTAAACTCAGGATTCTGTAAGAGAATACCCCAAGCAAGATATGTGTTTACGTATAGCTTCCTGTGCCAACCGGAAGTGCCTTTAATTGGGTCACACTGTCTGTTTTGAACTTGCATTGGCCAAGTGCCCACATCAACCTACAATTTACTCATAACCCACTTCCAGGAGCACCCCATCACTCACCTTACCATATCAGGGTTACAGTCACATATAGGCTGGACCTGTGGGCCTCTGGACCTGTGGGCAGCACGGGAGTGGATCCAGAACCTACAGACAATAACACCAAATGGCCTGTATTAGAAAATGGGTTTTAACAGACAGGAAAATGGATGGAGAAGAACATGGTTTTATTCATAATTTATTTCTACTCTATATATTTATGGTTTGTTTGGTTTTAGTTTGGCACTTCCTCTTTTAGGTTTTTCCTTTCCTTTAACAAAACAATGAAACCATTTAAATGCACAATATGGCGTTTATGTTCATATTTAACAACACTATGGTTGAATGAATCTCTCACCACATCGACTTCTGCACTGCCACCCAGAAAAAGAGGCAACTTGGAGCTTACCTCAGTTTAATTTATGATCCTAGGAGGACATCTACGGGCCTTTAAGTATTACACCAAATGGCAAGGTGGCAGATTGGAATTTGAAGGGAAATAAACCAATACTAGTCTTGGGAGACTCAAATGTTAATAGAATCCCTCCATTTCATAACCCATAACCCATACAAGTGGAGAGTTACCCTGGAGCAACATTTTACCATTTCAAAAAGGTCCTGGAGAAAACAGAGGTTCATTTAGACACCAGCATGCATAGTGGTTCTCTCGGTGGGCATAAACAATATGGATAATGACCCATACAAAACATCAAACAGAATGCATCAATGCACAAGGAAGCAAGAGTCACTTTTTCCCTAATGCAATTATTTACATCCCCATTATTAACCACTCACACCTCCTTTCACCAGATCGAAAACGGAACCTCAAAGTCATTAACGGTTACATCACCACACATGGCCCATTTCTCTTGGAGATACCACATGATGAATTCCACACAACAGACCTGATACACTGAACAACAACCACAGCAGACCTCATTTTTAAGAATTGGTGTGAGCAGCTAAATTTAGAATAGGCTCTACCCACAATTTGGACCCACACCACACCCTTCTTTTCCCCCCAACCCCCTGTACACTCCCCCTTTCCTCCCCCAGTTGCTTTCTTAGATTACCCAGCAGAGGGGGTAGTTGACCCCCTCTCATCATGAATTTATCCAAGTCTTTTCAACTCACAACAGCACAGACCCAACTTTTGGAGAGGGGGGGTTGTCTTTCATTTCACTCTACACTCCAAATGTCATATATGTATATAATCACTTGCACATTTAGCAAAAAACACTACATTGGGGAAACCCAGTATACAATAGAAAATAGACTTAAACAGCATTCTATACAATATCAAACGGGCCCATTTACACACAGAACTAGTGACTCATTTCCAGGATCACCCCATCAATGAACGCAATATATCAGGATTACAGTCGTGTTCTGGGTGGACCAGTGGGCGGCAAAAAGCAGTGGACCGTAAGAGACCTACAATTACACCGAGCGGTCAACAAATCACTAGAAAAAAAAAAAAAAAAAAGGTTTCCGGACCCGTATCTCCCATTTCCCAAGTGGACGCAAACACGGCAAAAATCTACCGCATACACAGGATCCCAAATGGACAAAAACGCGATGGTTGCTAGACCATCCCGGAGCGGGACAAAGTAGTAAAGCCACCACAAGACCTCAAACCTCACAATTTCCATTTTCGACAGATAAAGTTCATTATAAACATACCAGCAGGTTAAAATATCAAAACAAAATATGTGACCAATGGCATTAAATTGGGGACAGGCCGAAAGGCATGAAACATGTATGGCAATTTAGCGAGTTAACCCGCTAGCTAATTTGTCCTGTGGTATAAACATTGCGTTATTTTTTTACCTGAATTACACAAATTCCTCTACTCCGACAATTAATCCACACATAAAACGGTCAACTGAATCGTTTCTAGTCATCCCTCCTTCTTCATCTTTGAATTTATATATATATAATTTATAACTAACCTGTCTCACGACGGTCTAAACCCAGCTCACGTTCCCTATTAGTGGGTGAACAATCCAACGCTTGGTGAATTCTGCTTCACAACACAAATCAGTTCTTCAATCAACCACGTGAGTGAGGAGATATCACGTGCATAGGCAGAAATCCCAGGGGGGGACACGACCCCCCTATCCTGGGAAAAATATGATTTCCCCCCCCAATATATCACTGTAAACATATCTATGTAATTTCAATAATATGAATGAACGCAATGAAAGCACTTATGCTGATTATAGACACTTAATAGCGCGTTTTTAAGTTTCAAAAGATTGCGACTCCCGCCCTTTGCCTCACAATGGTTTGATCCAACAAAACTAATGACCTGCAGTGGACGCCTTCACACACACCTGCTGAATTTGCAGAGCTGGCGCGCAAACTAAAGCAAACGTTAACTATCAAGCTAGCTCACCCTAAAAGTGTTTTGAAACACATAACCTGTCATTATGAAAATCACTGTATTCAAACCTGTGTAGATCAGTCAATTCTTAACTTAAAGACTTAAAACTCAGGATTCTGTAAGTGGCTATGTCAATAAAGACATGTGTTTACTTATAGCTTCCTGTGCCAACCGGAAGTGCCTTTAATTGGGTCACACTGTCTGTTTTGAAGGGTTAAAAAAGTCACATCTTTCCTAAACTTCACATGTGTGACTAGTGTAAGGAAGTGCTATTTCTTATGCAGGTGACCAGCCTACTGCTATTACATTGCTATAACTGAGACAACGTATTTTCACAGTAAAACATGTTAGGTCCCATACAGGATAGCTCCCACACCCACACACACAGCACACACACATTACACACACTAACTGCCGAGGACACACAGATAAGACATACACCCACACATTGGGAGGAAGAGACAGCCTTGACTTGCAGAAACCAGCGCACACACCTAATCTCCTTTCTAGCCGAACATTGTGTGACTGAGGACAGCGCACACACCTAATCTCCTTTTTAGCTGAACATTGTGTGGCAAAGAACAAGACTCAGAGGGATGACGGACGGCCCATCAGGGCCAATCCAAGAAGACTACACCTCAGCCTGAACCAACCCGAAGACCCGATCTTCTAGAATCAACCTACTTTCTGTTCTGTATATGAGACATGTGCACTCTGTTATCTGCGCTCTTTTCTGCTGGTTCCTTAAGAACCGAATGAAATGGGCCCGTATACGTTGTACCAGATATCTTTACTCATAATTAAACTGTCACTTGTCATACAATAGACCACCTTGTCTGAATCGATCCTTGACCGGCTCACCCTCCTACATATCCCATTATTAACAGAAACTTGGTAGCAGAGGGATGGTTTACTAACGACCCAGTCCAGAGTGGTTGATGTGGGTGTGAGGGGGCGAGTTGGTGAAAGGACGGTTCCCGGAGGACAGGTGAAAACCATTCGGGGGTGGACAACAATTCTGCTCAACTCGGGAAACTGATCTCTGGTCGACCACAAAATAAGGTAAGCAAAACCTGTTTTATCAAACTTTGCATATTGTCGAATAGTCATACCAAATTACGATCAGTAGTACCGAGTGTGGGTAAGAATTTTTGTGTAAATTTTACGTAAATAATGGACTTGAAATTGACAGTGAAGTAAACATATGTGGTAATTAGAATATCCCGATAGTCCGGCATGAGAACGGTCCGGTGGCAGACACCGGTAAGGGATGAGTAGTAGTTAGAATATTCCGATAGTCCGGCATGAGAACGGTCCGGTGGCAGACACCGGTAAGGGATATTTAGTAGTAGACCTAATATTAATAGAATATTCTGATAGTCCGGCTGTGAACGGTCTGGTGGCAGACACCAGTAAGGAATAAAATATAGTCTAGGATAGATTTTCACCGATAGTCCGGCTAGTGACCGGTCCAGCTGTGTCTGGTAAGGTGGTCTATTATTGAGTATTGATGTGATCAGGATTATATTCTTTGTATAAGTGATATTCGTTCGGGCGTCTGAAAAAGGGCGTGATCAGTTTTATCATTAACATCTGAGTGTGATTCGATCATCCATCTGCAAAAGATAAATTCAATTAGTGTTTTAGAGAAAACCAATAGCCGGTAGTGTCCGGTGAGGTAAAATCCAATAGCCGGTAGTGTCCGGTGAGGTGTCTACAATAGATTAATTGTATGTTGGACTGAAAAGTCCGCTTTGTGTTGTGGCCAGAATGAATGTGATAAATGTACGAATGTGTGATGTCATAGAATAAGATGTTCTAATTGATCAATTTTGTTTAAGACTATGTCCATGTAAGAATATTTGTGTGTTGACTATAGACTAAATGTAAACGGCGTTTCACAAGTCCCTGATATCATTACCAATATTTAAAATTATTGTGGAAAAAGTATTTCCTAAATTCAAAAAAAAATATATATATATATATATATTATATGAGGTTTGAACTATACTAATATTGTAGAATTACATAATCAACATCTGAACATACTTACGTTAAACATTAATTGAGCCACTGAATAATAGATAAGATATACACTAGGGACGGGGCGAAGGGTGTGTTCGATGTAAAACGGGAGTGATGTTCTAACCAAGTGCTGAGAAATAAGGTAGATTTATTTTGTTCTTTTAATTAATTTACACAAGTACTTCCCGGTTATTGATTTTGGTTTGATTGTTCAGATAACACCACTGAAATTAAACAGGAGGTTAAGGTATACTAACATTAGAATCTGTTTTCATTATGGGGAACAATGAAAGGCCCGCAGAGTGGATTGCAGGCTGATATTATTTTACGTTAAAGGGACAGTGCACGTTTATCACAATTGTGTGAGTTTATTGGCAGGGTATAAAGCATTTTGGGGAGACAATCCTTTAAAGACTGAATGAGTTACATGAAACATTGAGGAAATTTAAAACAAATTATTTGAAGGTATTATTATAATTATTAGGTTTTGTTTGTAGCAAACGTTTTGGGTTTAAGGGGATTTCCATGTTCCCAGAGACAAGATATCTTAAAGGGGTACACTCACATATGAATTATTATACGTTTTTATTTTCTGAGTCTTAATTAAATAGGTGAAATCTTTTGATAGAGGAATGTTGTTTAATATAGTAAGAAACACTTCTTTGAAGGGGTGGTATGACTTATGACCTCCATTGTAACTTTCCTTTGGGGTCTGATCAGCCTCATTGGAAAGCAATTTGGATGGAGAATCTAGGGTAATTTGTAATACTGATATTAAGGTAATTTAATACAAAAAGGCAGTGAAATTTACATTATAGTGTCATTATATTTTCTCTGATGAACGTGGTGTGAAAATTTAGCTAGGATAAGTTTTATTTATGGTAGACTCATGTTAAGTATTTGGGACATATTTTGAGCAAACAGGGCAGGGAAGAAATTGAGATATTTGTGTTTGGTTTTAACACCTGTATATAGGGGGTGCCATTTGAATATTTAATTTGTGGTCATGGGTAATACGGTTTGTTTTTGTTTTTATTTTTTAAGGTAAATTAATTATAGTGGGGTTTAATTAACCTATATAAGGACTTTAGAAAGTGCCACCATAGACATGTTTTTCTAAAAAAAAAAATCCATGAGTTTAGATAAAGCCAAACAGTGAGACATTTAGTTCAAATTTGGAAACATGAGAAAACGAGCTACAGACAGATAAGGGGAAAAGGCAGACAGAAGAGCCCTCCCCTGCACTGCAGAGACCTTGAAGGTTGGAGAGCAGAGAGGATAAGTTTTAAAAGGGAGCCAGGACGAGCAAAGATAACAGAATGTGTAGATAACAGTTACTGAGTGGAGACAAAAGGGAGAATTGGACATGTGGAAAATGAAAGGGGCGCTCCTACATGATAATGTCAGAACAGAAGGATAATATACTAATCTTACCTAAGTCATTATTTAGAGTAGGTAAGGTTGTTACCTGGGCAGAGCCAGGTATCAAAAGGGGGATGGGTAAATTGTGGTCTAGGATAGGATGGGGCCTATTGGATAAGAAACTAAATATATAATCAGATAAAACATATGAGAAACTGTTTGTTAACCAAGCCTGTATGTCCAGGATTTTATGCATTACAGGTGAACTACAGGTGAAGTCACTCAATCCAGTCCCAGAGGCTTGTTGGGGGGACCATACAAGGACTCCTGGTGACAGCTAGCTGAAAGAGCTACCCGGATTCATATCGCACGGGGGAGGGTAGGACACATGACACTGTCGAACAAAAAACAGTGTTCGAGAGGAGAACTGGAATTAACAGAATTCCGGGGGCCATCTCTCGAATGAAGTAACCCTCCCTGTCCTGTCACCCCTGTTTTTGTTCATAGAAGTGAAGATGTGTCTGTCTCTTGCTAGTGATGTGTTCTCTGGGAGAGGGTGGGGCTTTACAGGAGTGTCAGTGTACCTGTGTAATGGGGGAGGGTGTCCATATGGGGATTACATGATAACCAACTTGGGACAATTCTAGGATTGGAGAAGAGGGTATTCTTATAGCATAGGGGATCCCACAAAGGTGGATAGGTTTTCCATCATATGGGGAAAACCTGGTAGCACTGTTGAACTTTGTAAAGGTGATGAAATCCTACTAACCATCAAAACTATTAAGCTCTCTGATGCAGGCACTTACACCCTCGGACTACAAAGGACCGGGACAGACACGATGGGTGTGTTTTCTATTAGGGAGCTGCCAAAACCAGAGGTCCCAGACGAACCAGGGCCAGACACACTCCTCTACCACCCCTGGACCGAACCTGCCACCTACCACCACTGTGTTAAAAAATCCTATTCAGGTAATTAATGTTAGAGACTACACAGCTATTGATCAATTAGGCACTGAGACTGGGTTTGATGGTAGGGACAATTTGTGGCTGTCTTATATGAGGTACACAGCTAAAACCCTGAGAAGAAAGGACTGCACTATTTGTAGTCATGCTAGACTTGTTCTGGCTACACACCCATTTGCTATAGGAGAAGGAGAGGGGTGGTTGTGTATTCTGAGAGGTTTTTACCAGGTTCAGCCCAATTCAACCCTCTGTTCCTCTTTGAGCCTTGTGTTTCCTACAGTACCTCCTCACTGGGCCCCTTGGGGTGTTAAGGCATATGGGGGCAATTACAGTTGCATCACGGGTACAGGTAATGGCATGGACTATGGGAGATTGCCTGAAGCTGATTGCAGCAGTAACATAACCATTTATGCCACTTGGCCAGTTACAGGCCTAAACCAAACTAGTGGTCTGGCTGATGTGTGGTGGATATGTGGACCCAAAAGAGTACTGAGACCCATTCTTAGAGGAGACTGGCAAGGTATGTATGCTCTGACCAGTTTGATAATTCCACTGACCATTGTTGATGTTACTTCTGAACAGCTGTTGGGTTCTGTATCCAGGGGACCTGAAAACATTCCATCCCATGGGAGACATAGATGTAGTGCTCCATGGACAGAGGATGTAGTTGACATACACACTAACCTGTTGAGAGTGCCAATGGGGGTTCCTCATGAGTTTCAGGCCTTGGGTAGGAATGATGGACTCTGGCACTTACTACCTATTATAGGTCCAGCCATAGTGGATGCTAGACAGACTGCATGGATCAGTTATATCTACTATAATCAACAGCGTTTTGTGAATTACCCCCGTGATGCACTCACTGGTCTGTCTGAACAGCTTGAGGCCACATCTAGGGTTGCCAGACAGTCTGCAAGATGTTCGGTGAACAATGTTGCACGTATATTCCTAATAACACCACTCCAGATGGTGGTATAGCTAAGGCCTTTAATGGGCTTGGTGCACTATCTGCTGAGATGAGGACCATGGCGGGGGTGGAGGAGTCTGGACTGTTCTTTTGGTTGGGAGCCTGGTTTGGTAAGTACACTGGTATGGTGGTTACTGGATTTCTGACCCTAATTCTTGTATTTGTATTATTGATGTGTTGTGCTGCTTGCATCATACCGTGTTTTAAGAAGTCTGTTACAGATGTGACTCTAACATGTTTAATCCCATTAATGACTACGGATAACCCCAGTTGTAATTGCTCTGCCTGGGATGCTGTCTATCCCATGACTAAATCTACTGCTAGGAAACCATTGTTTTCCAACAAGGTTGCCAGGGCACATTTCACCTGTGTCAAAATGACGGGAGGCGGTACTAATGTGGGACAGGTTCCTGGGAATTGGTGTCTGGATACAATCAACATTGTTGGGAGTTTCAGTCCAATATCCAGAGCAGATGTGAGGTGGTGGTGTGGCAACACTGTCCTGTTTGATAAATTACCCTCCAATACTACTGGAAGCTGTGCACTTGTTACTCTCCTTTTGCCTGTTTCTATCTACCCTACAGAGGCTGGAGACCTCATCCTTAGGGTCCAGAGGGTGAACCCTGAATATCCAGGGGACGTTCCAGGCGTGCCACCACCCCATCTAGTGGTGATCCGACGTACATAGACGCCATTGGAGTCCCAAGGGGAGTTCCTGACGAGTACAAGTTGGTGGATCAGGTGGCAGCTGGGTTTGAGTCCTCCATTTGTTGGTGGTGCACTGTTAATAAAAATGTGGATAGAATACATTCCAGAATCGCATTGCAGTGGATATGCTACCGGCAGAGAAAGGTGGAGCTTGCACTATGTTTGGTGAACAGTGTTGTATTTTCATCCCTAATAACACAGCCTCCGATGGTAGCTTGACCGTAGCCCTAGAAGGTTTGAGGACTCTTAATGGTAAAATGAAATCTCATTCTGGGATTGATACCTCAATGTGGGACTCCTGGATGAGTGCCTTTGGTAAATATAAAACCCTGGTCTCCTCCATTTTGGTCTCCATTTCGGTGTTCGCGGCCATTTTGGTTCTCTGTGGATGCTGTTGCATTCCATGTATCCGTTCCCTCACCACTAGGGTTATCTCTAGAGCTATTGACCCTTCCCCCCTTTCCCAGATGTTTCCTCTGCTTGCTAATGACCTGCCCGAATTTGAGGATGAGGTTGAGAGTGCCTACTAGGTTTTGTTTTTCTTTTCATGAAATGCTATGACTGCTGAAATAAGGGATAATGAGTGACACCCTAGTGGGTGTCAAAAAGGGGGGCTTAAATTTCACATCATTTTCTTTTGTTCTGTTTTTCAATGAGCTGTTGTTCTCTTTTGGCATGAGGGTTGCAAGTTCCTAGGTGGCTGGTAGCCAATCTAGTACATAGTGGGATCGAATGGAGAACATGAAGGTATTTTCAACTTTGTAATTGTTAGCCTAGTTTATGTCACATCTCTTAGGAGATGTGAAGAGAGGGAATCACAACACTTTTCCTTCTGGGAAAAGTTTTCTTTTTGTGTCTGGATCTAGTTAGGTTGTGTCACGTCTCTGGGGAGACGTGAAGAGAGGGATTTGTAAGGAAGTGCTATTTCTTATGCAGGTGACCAGCCTACTGCTATTACATTGCTATAACTGAGACAACGTATTTTCACAGTAAAACATGTTAGGTCCCATACAGGATAGCTCCCACACCCACACACACAGCACACACACATTACACACACTAACTGCCGAGGACACACAGATAAGACATACACCCACACATTGGGAGGAAGAGACAGCCTTGACTTGCAGAAACCAGCGCACACACCTAATCTCCTTTCTAGCCGAACATTGTGTGACTGAGGACAGCGCACACACCTAATCTCCTTTTTAGCTGAACATTGTGTGGCAAAGAACAAGACTCAGAGGGATGACGGACGGCCCAACAGGGCCAATCCAAGAAGACTACACCTCAGCCTGAACCAACCCGAAGACCCGATCTTCTAGAATCAACCTACTTTCTGTTCTGTATATGAGACATGTGCACTCTGTTATCTGCGCTCTTTTCTGCTGGTTCCTTAAGAACCGAATGAAATGGGCCCGTATACGTTGTACCAGATATCTTTACTCATAATTAAACTGTCACTTGTCATACAATAGACCACCTTGTCTGAATCGATCCTTGACCGGCTCACCCTCCTACATATCCCATTATTAACACTAGGTAACCCTCCTAAACTGTAAATCAGTAATTTCCGCCAGCAGATGTCAAAGAAAAGCTCTCACACACACACACACACACACACACAGCAAGGATGGAGTGAAAAGGTGTGGTGCTGAAAGACACAGAGAGCAGGCAAGGGCATAAACATAATCTCTAGGCCGTGCAGAGTTCAACGAGATATCCCGTAGCTCGCTCGGTCTGAGCGCAGCGACCATGAGAAAAGTAGGCCCAAAATGTCATTTGTTTTGGGTGACAGTGAGAGAACTGCTAGGGTGAGAAGCACAATTCGACCTCAGGTACGTTCCTGAGGTCCTCCCGATCCGTGCAAGCCTAACCTTGGCCGTGTGGCATTAACCCTTAGCAGTTAAAAGAAGGTGTTTACTTCAAACAGTTTGCATTGACTTCTCTCCCCATAGGAATACATTGCCTGCACCTCTAAATTCAACCTGAAGCCTATGTGGGTTATGAATGCCTTATGAACCTGTCTTCTATGACAGTCCATCAGACCACTATGAGGTCTACCTGTGTCGAATCTAAGCATCCTGGAGCATCCGGAAGTGGTTAAATTCACCCAAAAGGTATTTTGATGTACATAACCTGCAAATGTGAAAATGACTGCATTCAACCCTGTCTAGATCAGTCAATTTTTAACATAAAGACTTTAAACTCAGGATTCTGTAAGAGAATACCCCAAGCAAGATATGTGTTTACGTATAGCTTCCTGTGCCAACCGGAAGTGCCTTTAATTGGGTCACACTGTCTGTTTTGAACTTGCATTGGCCAAGTGCCCACATCAACCTACAATTTACTCATAACCCACTTCCAGGAGCACCCCATCACTCACCTTACCATATCAGGGTTACAGTCACATATAGGCTGGACCTGTGGGCCTCTGGACCTGTGGGCAGCACGGGAGTGGATCCAGAACCTACAGACAATAACACCAAATGGCCTGTATTAGAAAATGGGTTTTAACAGACAGGAAAATGGATGGAGAAGAACATGGTTTTATTCATAATTTATTTCTACTCTATATATTTATGGTTTGTTTGGTTTTAGTTTGGCACTTCCTCTTTTAGGTTTTTCCTTTCCTTTAACAAAACAATGAAACCATTTAAATGCACAATATGGCGTTTATGTTCATATTTAACAACACTATGGTTGAATGAATCTCTCACCACATCGACTTCTGCACTGCCACCCAGAAAAAGAGGCAACTTGGAGCTTACCTCAGTTTAATTTATGATCCTAGGAGGACATCTACGGGCCTTTAAGTATTACACCAAATGGCAAGGTGGCAGATTGGAATTTGAAGGGAAATAAACCAATACTAGTCTTGGGAGACTCAAATGTTAATAGAATCCCTCCATTTCATAACCCATAACCCATACAAGTGGAGAGTTACCCTGGAGCAACATTTTACCATTTCAAAAAGGTCCTGGAGAAAACAGAGGTTCATTTAGACACCAGCATGCATAGTGGTTCTCTCGGTGGGCATAAACAATATGGATAATGACCCATACAAAACATCAAACAGAATGCATCAATGCACAAGGAAGCAAGAGTCACTTTTTCCCTAATGCAATTATTTACATCCCCATTATTAACCACTCACACCTCCTTTCACCAGATCGAAAACGGAACCTCAAAGTCATTAACGGTTACATCACCACACATGGCCCATTTCTCTTGGAGATACCACATGATGAATTCCACACAACAGACCTGATACACTGAACAACAACCACAGCAGACCTCATTTTTAAGAATTGGTGTGAGCAGCTAAATTTAGAATAGGCTCTACCCACAATTTGGACCCACACCACACCCTTCTTTTCCCCCCAACCCCCTGTACACTCCCCCTTTCCTCCCCCAGTTGCTTTCTTAGATTACCCAGCAGAGGGGGTAGTTGACCCCCTCTCATCATGAATTTATCCAAGTCTTTTCAACTCACAACAGCACAGACCCAACTTTTGGAGAGGGGGGGTTGTCTTTCATTTCACTCTACACTCCAAATGTCATATATGTATATAATCACTTGCACATTTAGCAAAAAACACTACATTGGGGAAACCCAGTATACAATAGAAAATAGACTTAAACAGCATTCTATACAATATCAAACGGGCCCATTTACACACAGAACTAGTGACTCATTTCCAGGATCACCCCATCAATGAACGCAATGAAAGCACTTATGCTGATTATAGACACTTAATAGCGCGTTTTTAAGTTTCAAAAGATTGCGACTCCCGCCCTTTGCCTCACAATGGTTTGATCCACTGCAGGTCATTCGTTTTGTTGGAAGCCTTCACACACACCTGCTGAATTTGCAGAGCTGGCGCGCAAACTAAAGCAAACGTTAACTATCAAGCTAGCTCACCCTAAAAGTGTTTTGAAACACATAACCTGTCATTATGAAAATCACTGTATTCAAACCTGTGTAGATCAGTCAATTCTTAACTTAAAGACTTAAAACTCAGGATTCTGTAAGTGGCTATGTCAATAAAGACATGTGTTTACTTATAGCTTCCTGTGCCAACCGGAAGTGCCTTTAATTGGGTCACACTGTCTGTTTTGAAGGGTTAAAAAAGTCACATCTTTCCAAAACTTCACATGTGTGACTAGGTAACCCTCCTAAACTGTAAATCAGTAATTTCCGCCAGCAGATGTCAAAGAAAAGCTCTCACACACACACACACACACACACAGCAAGGATGGAGTGAAAAGGTGTGGTGCTGAAAGACACAGAGAGCAGGCAAGGGCATAAACATAATCTCTAGGCCGTGCAGAGTTCAACGAGATATCCCGTAGCTCGCTCGGTCTGAGCGCAGCGACCATGAGAAAAGTAGGCCCAAAATGTCATTTGTTTTGGGTGACAGTGAGAGAACTGCTAGGGTGAGAAGCACAATTCGACCTCAGGTACGTTCCTGAGGTCCTCCCGATCCGTGCAAGCCTAACCTTGGCCGTGTGGCATTAACCCTTAGCAGTTAAAAGAAGGTGTTTACTTCAAACAGTTTGCATTGACTTCTCTCCCCATAGGAATACATTGCCTGCACCTCTAAATTCAACCTGAAGCCTATGTGGGTTATGAATGCCTTATGAACCTGTCTTCTATGACAGTCCATCAGACCACTATGAGGTCTACCTGTGTCGAATCTAAGCATCCTGGAGCATCCGGAAGTGGTTAAATTCACCCAAAAGGTATTTTGATGTACATAACCTGCAAATGTGAAAATGACTGCATTCAACCCTGTCTAGATCAGTCAATTTTTAACATAAAGACTTTAAACTCAGGATTCTGTAAGAGAATACCCCAAGCAAGATATGTGTTTACGTATAGCTTCCTGTGCCAACCGGAAGTGCCTTTAATTGGGTCACACTGTCTGTTTTGAACTTGCATTGGCCAAGTGCCCACATCAACCTACAATTTACTCATAACCCACTTCCAGGAGCACCCCATCACTCACCTTACCATATCAGGGTTACAGTCACATATAGGCTGGACCTGTGGGCCTCTGGACCTGTGGGCAGCACGGGAGTGGATCCAGAACCTACAGACAATAACACCAAATGGCCTGTATTAGAAAATGGGTTTTAACAGACAGGAAAATGGATGGAGAAGAACATGGTTTTATTCATAATTTATTTCTACTCTATATATTTATGGTTTGTTTGGTTTTAGTTTGGCACTTCCTCTTTTAGGTTTTTCCTTTCCTTTAACAAAACAATGAAACCATTTAAATGCACAATATGGCGTTTATGTTCATATTTAACAACACTATGGTTGAATGAATCTCTCACCACATCGACTTCTGCACTGCCACCCAGAAAAAGAGGCAACTTGGAGCTTACCTCAGTTTAATTTATGATCCTAGGAGGACATCTACGGGCCTTTAAGTATTACACCAAATGGCAAGGTGGCAGATTGGAATTTGAAGGGAAATAAACCAATACTAGTCTTGGGAGACTCAAATGTTAATAGAATCCCTCCATTTCATAACCCATAACCCATACAAGTGGAGAGTTACCCTGGAGCAACATTTTACCATTTCAAAAAGGTCCTGGAGAAAACAGAGGTTCATTTAGACACCAGCATGCATAGTGGTTCTCTCGGTGGGCATAAACAATATGGATAATGACCCATACAAAACATCAAACAGAATGCATCAATGCACAAGGAAGCAAGAGTCACTTTTTCCCTAATGCAATTATTTACATCCCCATTATTAACCACTCACACCTCCTTTCACCAGATCGAAAACGGAACCTCAAAGTCATTAACGGTTACATCACCACACATGGCCCATTTCTCTTGGAGATACCACATGATGAATTCCACACAACAGACCTGATACACTGAACAACAACCACAGCAGACCTCATTTTTAAGAATTGGTGTGAGCAGCTAAATTTAGAATAGGCTCTACCCACAATTTGGACCCACACCACACCCTTCTTTTCCCCCCAACCCCCTGTACACTCCCCCTTTCCTCCCCCAGTTGCTTTCTTAGATTACCCAGCAGAGGGGGTAGTTGACCCCCTCTCATCATGAATTTATCCAAGTCTTTTCAACTCACAACAGCACAGACCCAACTTTTGGAGAGGGGGGGTTGTCTTTCATTTCACTCTACACTCCAAATGTCATATATGTATATAATCACTTGCACATTTAGCAAAAAACACTACATTGGGGAAACCCAGTATACAATAGAAAATAGACTTAAACAGCATTCTATACAATATCAAACGGGCCCATTTACACACAGAACTAGTGACTCATTTCCAGGATCACCCCATCAATGAACGCAATGAAAGCACTTATGCTGATTATAGACACTTAATAGCGCGTTTTTAAGTTTCAAAAGATTGCGACTCCCGCCCTTTGCCTCACAATGGTTTGATCCACTGCAGGTCATTCGTTTTGTTGGAAGCCTTCACACACACCAGCTGAATTTGCAGAGCTGGCGCGCAAACTAAAGCAAACGTTAACTATCAAGCTAGCTCACCCTAAAAGTGTTTTGAAACACATAACCTGTCATTATGAAAATCACTGTATTCAAACCTGTGTAGATCAGTCAATTCTTAACTTAAAGACTTAAAACTCAGGATTCTGTAAGTGGCTATGTCAATAAAGACATGTGTTTACTTATAGCTTCCTGTGCCAACCGGAAGTGCCTTTAATTGGGTCACACTGTCTGTTTTGAAGGGTTAAAAAAGTCACATCTTTCCAAAACTTCACATGTGTGACTAGGTAACCCTCCTAAACTGTAAATCAGTAATTTCCGCCAGCAGATGTCAAAGAAAAGCTCTCACACACACACACAGCAAGGATGGAGTGAAAAGGTGTGGTGCTGAAAGACACAGAGAGCAGGCAAGGGCATAAACATAATCTCTAGGCCGTGCAGAGTTCAACGAGATATCCCGTAGCTCGCTCGGTCTGAGCGCAGCGACCATGAGAAAAGTAGGCCCAAAATGTCATTTGTTTTGGGTGACAGTGAGAGAACTGCTAGGGTGAGAAGCACAATTCGACCTCAGGTACGTTCCCGAGATCCTCCCGATCCGTGCAAGCCTAACCTTGGCCGTGTGGCATTAACCCTTAGCAGTTAAAAGAAGGTGTTTACTTCAAACAGTTTGCATTGACTTCTCTCCCCATAGGAATACATTGCCTGCACCTCTAAATTCAACCTGAAGCCTATGTGGGTTATGAATGCCTTATGAACCTGTCTTCTATGACAGTCCATCAGACCACTATGAGGTCTACCTGTGTCGAATCTAAGCATCCTGGAGCATCCGGAAGTGGTTAAATTCACCCAAAAGGTATTTTGATGTACATAACCTGCAAATGTGAAAATGACTGCATTCAACCCTGTCTAGATCAGTCAATTTTTAACATAAAGACTTTAAACTCAGGATTCTGTAAGAGAATACCCCAAGCAAGATATGTGTTTACGTATAGCTTCCTGTGCCAACCGGAAGTGCCTTTAATTGGGTCACACTGTCTGTTTTGAACTTGCATTGGCCAAGTGCCCACATCAACCTACAATTTACTCATAACCCACTTCCAGGAGCACCCCATCACTCACCTTACCATATCAGGGTTACAGTCACATATAGGCTGGACCTGTGGGCCTCTGGACCTGTGGGCAGCACGGGAGTGGATCCAGAACCTACAGACAATAACACCAAATGGCCTGTATTAGAAAATGGGTTTTAACAGACAGGAAAATGGATGGAGAAGAACATGGTTTTATTCATAATTTATTTCTACTCTATATATTTATGGTTTGTTTGGTTTTAGTTTGGCACTTCCTCTTTTAGGTTTTTCCTTTCCTTTAACAAAACAATGAAACCATTTAAATGCACAATATGGCGTTTATGTTCATATTTAACAACACTATGGTTGAATGAATCTCTCACCACATCGACTTCTGCACTGCCACCCAGAAAAAGAGGCAACTTGGAGCTTACCTCAGTTTAATTTATGATCCTAGGAGGACATCTACGGGCCTTTAAGTATTACACCAAATGGCAAGGTGGCAGATTGGAATTTGAAGGGAAATAAACCAATACTAGTCTTGGGAGACTCAAATGTTAATAGAATCCCTCCATTTCATAACCCATAACCCATACAAGTGGAGAGTTACCCTGGAGCAACATTTTACCATTTCAAAAAGGTCCTGGAGAAAACAGAGGTTCATTTAGACACCAGCATGCATAGTGGTTCTCTCGGTGGGCATAAACAATATGGATAATGACCCATACAAAACATCAAACAGAATGCATCAATGCACAAGGAAGCAAGAGTCACTTTTTCCCTAATGCAATTATTTACATCCCCATTATTAACCACTCACACCTCCTTTCACCAGATCGAAAACGGAACCTCAAAGTCATTAACGGTTACATCACCACACATGGCCCATTTCTCTTGGAGATACCACATGATGAATTCCACACAACAGACCTGATACACTGAACAACAACCACAGCAGACCTCATTTTTAAGAATTGGTGTGAGCAGCTAAATTTAGAATAGGCTCTACCCACAATTTGGACCCACACCACACCCTTCTTTTCCCCCCAACCCCCTGTACACTCCCCCTTTCCTCCCCCAGTTGCTTTCTTAGATTACCCAGCAGAGGGGGTAGTTGACCCCCTCTCATCATGAATTTATCCAAGTCTTTTCAACTCACAACAGCACAGACCCAACTTTTGGAGAGGGGGGGTTGTCTTTCATTTCACTCTACACTCCAAATGTCATATATGTATATAATCACTTGCACATTTAGCAAAAAACACTACATTGGGGAAACCCAGTATACAATAGAAAATAGACTTAAACAGCATTCTATACAATATCAAACGGGCCCATTTACACACAGAACTAGTGACTCATTTCCAGGATCACCCCATCAATGAACGCAATGAAAGCACTTATGCTGATTATAGACACTTAATAGCGCGTTTTTAAGTTTCAAAAGATTGCGACTCCCGCCCTTTGCCTCACAATGGTTTGATCCACTGCAGGTCATTCGTTTTGTTGGAAGCCTTCACACACACCTGCTGAATTTGCAGAGCTGGCGCGCAAACTAAAGCAAACGTTAACTATCAAGCTAGCTCACCCTAAAAGTGTTTTGAAACACATAACCTGTCATTATGAAAATCACTGTATTCAAACCTGTGTAGATCAGTCAATTCTTAACTTAAAGACTTAAAACTCAGGATTCTGTAAGTGGCTATGTCAATAAAGACATGTGTTTACTTATAGCTTCCTGTGCCAACCGGAAGTGCCTTTAATTGGGTCACACTGTCTGTTTTGAAGGGTTAAAAAAGTCACATCTTTCCAAAACTTCACATGTGTGACTAGGTAACCCTCCTAAACTGTAAATCAGTAATTTCCGCCAGCAGATGGCAAAGAAAAGCTCTCACACACACACACAGCAAGGATGGAGTGAAAAGGTGTGGTGCTGAAAGACACAGAGAGCAGGCAAGGGCATAAACATAATCTCTAGGCCGTGCAGAGTTCAACGAGATATCCCGTAGCTCGCTCGGTCTGAGCGCAGCGACCATGAGAAAAGTAGGCCCAAAATGTCATTTGTTTTGGGTGACAGCGAGAGAACTGCTAGGGTGAGAAGCACAATTCGACCTCAGGTACGTTCCTGAGGTCCTCCCGATCCGTGCAAGCCTAACCTTGGCCGTGTGGCATTAACCCTTAGCAGTTAAAAGAAGGTGTTTACTTCAAACAGTTTGCATTGACTTCTCTCCCCATAGGAATACATTGCCTGCACCTCTAAATTCAACCTGAAGCCTATGTGGGTTATGAATGCCTTATGAACCTGTCTTCTATGACAGTCCATCAGACCACTAGGAGGTCTACCTGTGTCGAATCTAAGCATCCTGGAGCATCCGGAAGTGGTTAAATTCACCCAAAAGGTATTTTGATGTACATAACCTGCAAATGTGAAAATGACTGCATTCAACCCTGTCTAGATCAGTCAATTTTTAACATAAAGACTTTAAACTCAGGATTCTGTAAGAGAATACCCCAAGCAAGATATGTGTTTACGTATAGCTTCCTGTGCCAACCGGAAGTGCCTTTAATTGGGTCACACTGTCTGTTTTGAACTTGCATTGGCCAAGTGCCCACATCAACCTACAATTTACTCATAACCCACTTCCAGGAGCACCCCATCACTCACCTTACCATATCAGGGTTACAGTCACATATAGGCTGGACCTGTGGGCCTCTGGACCTGTGGGCAGCACGGGAGTGGATCCAGAACCTACAGACAATAACACCAAATGGCCTGTATTAGAAAATGGGTTTTAACAGACAGGAAAAGATGGAGAAGAACATGGTTTTATTCATAATTTATTTCTACTCTATATATTTATGGTTTGTTTGGTTTTAGTTTGGCACTTCCTCTTTTAGGTTTTTCCTTTCCTTTAACAAAACAATGAAACCATTTAAATGCACAATATGGCGTTTATGTTCATATTTAACAACACTATGGTTGAATGAATCTCTCACCACATCGACTTCTGCACTGCCACCCAGAAAAAGAGGCAACTTGGAGCTTACCTC
This sequence comes from Oncorhynchus mykiss, assembly GCF_057628025.1. Classification (NCBI taxonomy): domain Eukaryota; kingdom Metazoa; phylum Chordata; class Actinopteri; order Salmoniformes; family Salmonidae; genus Oncorhynchus; species Oncorhynchus mykiss. Next base: position 156,792 of record NC_143048.1, read on the forward strand.
AGTTTAATTTATGATCCTAGGAGGACATCTACGGGCCTTTAAGTATTACACCAAATGGCAAGGTGGCAGATTGGAATTTTAAGGGAAATAAACCAATACTAGTCTTGGGAGACTCAAATGTTAATAGAATCCCTCCATTTCATAACCCATAACCCATACAAGTGGAGAGTTACCCTGGAGCAACATTTTACCATTTCAAAAAGGTCCTGGAGAAAACAGAGGTTCATTTAGACACCAGCATGCATAGTGGTTCTCTCGGTGGGCATAAACAATATGGATAATGACCCATACAAAACATCAAACAGAATGCATCAATGCACAAGGAAGCAAGAGTCACTTTTTCCCTAATGCAATTATTTACATCCCCATTATTAACCACTCACACCTCCTTTCACCAGATCGAAAACGGAACCTCAAAGTCATTAACGGTTACATCACCACACATGGCCCATTTCTCTTGGAGATACCACATGATGAATTCCACACAACAGACCTGATACACTGAACAACAACCACAGCAGACCTCATTTTTAAGAATTGGTGTGAGCAGCTAAATTTAGAATAGGCTCTACCCACAATTTGGACCCACACCACACCCTTCTTTTCCCCCCAACCCCCTGTACACTCCCCCTTTCCTCCCCCAGTTGCTTTCTTAGATTACCCAGCAGAGGGGGTAGTTGACCCCCTCTCATCATGAATTTATCCAAGTCTTTTCAACTCACAACAGCACAGACCCAACTTTTGGAGAGGGGGGGTTGTCTTTCATTTCACTCTACACTCCAAATGTCATATATGTATAGAATCACTTGCACATTTAGCAAAAAACACTACATTGGGGAAACCCAGTATACAATAGAAAATAGACTTAAACAGCATTCTATACAATATCAAACGGGCCCATTTACACACAGAACTAGTGACTCATTTCCAGGATCACCCCATCAATGAACGCAATGAAAGCACTTATGCTGATTATAGACACTTAATAGCGCGTTTTTAAGTTTCAAAAGATTGCGACTCCCGCCCTTTGCCTCACAATGGTTTGATCCACTGCAGGTCATTCGTTTTGTTGGAAGCCTTCACACACACCTGCTGAATTTGCAGAGCTGGCGCGCAAACTAAAGCAAACGTTAACTATCAAGCTAGCTCACCCTAAAAGTGTTTTGAAACACATAACCTGTCATTATGAAAATCACTGTATTCAAACCTGTGTAGATCAGTCAATTCTTAACTTAAAGACTTAAAACTCAGGATTCTGTAAGTGGCTATGTCAATAAAGACATGTGTTTACTTATAGCTTCCTGTGCCAACCGGAAGTGCCTTTAATTGGGTCACACTGTCTGTTTTGAAGGGTTAAAAAAGTCACATCTTTCCAAAACTTCACATGTGTGACTAGGTAACCCTCCTAAACTGTAAATCAGTAATTTCCGCCAGCAGATGTCAAAGAAAAGCTCTCACACACACACACAGCAAGGATGGAGTGAAAAGGTGTGGTGCTGAAAGACACAGAGAGCAGGCAAGGGCATAAACATAATCTCTAGGCCGTGCAGAGTTCAACGAGATATCCCGTAGCTCGCTCGGTCTGAGCGCAGCGACCATGAGAAAAGTAGGCCCAAAATGTCATTTGTTTTGGGTGACAGTGAGAGAACTGCTAGGGTGAGAAGCACAATTCGACCTCAGGTACGTTCCTGAGGTCCTCCCGATCCGTGCAAGCCTAACCTTGGCCGTGTGGCATTAACCCTTAGCAGTTAAAAGAAGGTGTTTACTTCAAACAGTTTGCATTGACTTCTCTCCCCATAGGAATACATTGCCTGCACCTCTAAATTCAACCTGAAGCCTATGTGGGTTATGAATGCCTTATGAACCTGTCTTCTATGACAGTCCATCAGACCACTATGAGGTCTACCTGTGTCGAATCTAAGCATCCTGGCGCATCCGGAAGTGGTTAAATTCACCCAAAAGGTATTTTGATGTACATAACCTGCAAATGTGAAAATGACTGCATTCAACCCTGTCTAGATCAGTCAATTTTTAACATAAAGACTTTAAACTCAGGATTCTGTAAGAGAATACCCCAAGCAAGATATGTGTTTACGTATAGCTTCCTGTGCCAACCGGAAGTGCCTTTAATTGGGTCACACTGTCTGTTTTGAACTTGCATTGGCCAAGTGCCCACATCAACCTACAATTTACTCATAACCCACTTCCAGGAGCACCCCATCACTCACCTTACCATATCAGGGTTACAGTCACATATAGGCTGGACCTGTGGGCCTCTGGACCTGTGGGCAGCACGGGAGTGGATCCAGAACCTACAGACAATAACACCAAATGGCCTGTATTAGAAAATGGGTTTTAACAGACAGGAAAATGGATGGAGAAGAACATGGTTTTATTCATAATTTATTTCTACTCTATATATTTATGGTTTGTTTGGTTTTAGTTTGGCACTTCCTCTTTTAGGTTTTTCCTTTCCTTTAACAAAACAATGAAACCATTTAAATGCACAATATGGCGTTTATGTTCATATTTAACAACACTATGGTTGAATGAATCTCTCACCACATCGACTTCTGCACTGCCACCCAGAAAAAGAGGCAACTTGGAGCTTACCTCAGTTTAATTTATGATCCTAGGAGGACATCTACGGGCCTTTAAGTATTACACCAAATGGCAAGGTGGCAGATTGGAATTTGAAGGGAAATAAACCAATACTAGTCTTGGGAGACTCAAATGTTAATAGAATCCCTCCATTTCATAACCCATAACCCATACAAGTGGAGAGTTACCCTGGAGCAACATTTTACCATTTCAAAAAGGTCCTGGAGAAAACAGAGGTTCATTTAGACACCAGCATGCATAGTGGTTCTCTCGGTGGGCATAAACAATATGGATAATGACCCATACAAAACATCAAACAGAATGCATCAATGCACAAGGAAGCAAGAGTCACTTTTTCCCTAATGCAATTATTTACATCCCCATTATTAACCACTCACACCTCCTTTCACCAGATCGAAAACGGAACCTCAAAGTCATTAACGGTTACATCACCACACATGGCCCATTTCTCTTGGAGATACCACATGATGAATTCCACACAACAGACCTGATACACTGAACAACAACCACAGCAGACCTCATTTTTAAGAATTGGTGTGAGCAGCTAAATTTAGAATAGGCTCTACCCACAATTTGGACCCACACCACACCCTTCTTTTCCCCCCAACCCCCTGTACACTCCCCCTTTCCTCCCCCAGTTGCTTTCTTAGATTACCCAGCAGAGGGGGTAGTTGACCCCCTCTCATCATGAATTTATCCAAGTCTTTTCAACTCACAACAGCACAGACCCAACTTTTGGAGAGGGGGGGTTGTCTTTCATTTCACTCTACACTCCAAATGTCATATATGTATAGAATCACTTGCACATTTAGCAAAAAACACTACATTGGGGAAACCCAGTATACAATAGAAAATAGACTTAAACAGCATTCTATACAATATCAAACGGGCCCATTTACACACAGAACTAGTGACTCATTTCCAGGATCACCCCATCAATGAACGCAATGAAAGCACTTATGCTGATTATAGACACTTAATAGCGCGTTTTTAAGTTTCAAAAGATTGCGACTCCCGCCCTTTGCCTCACAATGGTTTGATCCACTGCAGGTCATTCGTTTTGTTGGAAGCCTTCACACACACCTGCTGAATTTGCAGAGCTGGCGCGCAAACTAAAGCAAACGTTAACTATCAAGCTAGCTCACCCTAAAAGTGTTTTGAAACACATAACCTGTCATTATGAAAATCACTGTATTCAAACCTGTGTAGATCAGTCAATTCTTAACTTAAAGACTTAAAACTCAGGATTCTGTAAGTGGCTATGTCAATAAAGACATGTGTTTACTTATAGCTTCCTGTGCCAACCGGAAGTGCCTTTAATTGGGTCACACTGTCTGTTTTGAAGGGTTAAAAAAGTCACATCTTTCCAAAACTTCACATGTGTGACTAGGTAACCCTCCTAAACTGTAAATCAGTAATTTCCGCCAGCAGATGTCAAAGAAAAGCTCTCACACACACACACACACACACACAGCAAGGATGGAGTGAAAAGGTGTGGTGCTGAAAGACACAGAGAGCAGGCAAGGGCATAAACATAATCTCTAGGCCGTGCAGAGTTCAACGAGATATCCCGTAGCTCGCTCGGTCTGAGCGCAGCGACCATGAGAAAAGTAGGCCCAAAATGTCATTTGTTTTGGGTGACAGTGAGAGAACTGCTAGGGTGAGAAGCACAATTCGACCTCAGGTACGTTCCTGAGGTCCTCCCGATCCGTGCAAGCCTAACCTTGGCCGTGTGGCATTAACCCTTAGCAGTTAAAAGAAGGTGTTTACTTCAAACAGTTTGCATTGACTTCTCTCCCCATAGGAATACATTGCCTGCACCTCTAAATTCAACCTGAAGCCTATGTGGGTTATGAATGCCTTATGAACCTGTCTTCTATGACAGTCCATCAGACCACTATGAGGTCTACCTGTGTCGAATCTAAGCATCCTGGAGCATCCGGAAGTGGTTAAATTCACCCAAAAGGTATTTTGATGTACATAACCTGCAAATGTGAAAATGACTGCATTCAACCCTGTCTAGATCAGTCAATTTTTAACATAAAGACTTTAAACTCAGGATTCTGTAAGAGAATACCCCAAGCAAGATATGTGTTTACGTATAGCTTCCTGTGCCAACCGGAAGTGCCTTTAATTGGGTCACACTGTCTGTTTTGAACTTGCATTGGCCAAGTGCCCACATCAACCTACAATTTACTCATAACCCACTTCCAGGAGCACCCCATCACTCACCTTACCATATCAGGGTTACAGTCACATATAGGCTGGACCTGTGGGCCTCTGGACCTGTGGGCAGCACGGGAGTGGATCCAGAACCTACAGACAATAACACCAAATGGCCTGTATTAGAAAATGGGTTTTAACAGACAGGAAAATGGATGGAGAAGAACATGGTTTTATTCATAATTTATTTCTACTCTATATATTTATGGTTTGTTTGGTTTTAGTTTGGCACTTCCTCTTTTAGGTTTTTCCTTTCCTTTAACAAAACAATGAAACCATTTAAATGCACAATATGGCGTTTATGTTCATATTTAACAACACTATGGTTGAATGAATCTCTCACCACATCGACTTCTGCACTGCCACCCAGAAAAAGAGGCAACTTGGAGCTTACCTCAGTTTAATTTATGATCCTAGGAGGACATCTACGGGCCTTTAAGTATTACACCAAATGGCAAGGTGGCAGATTGGAATTTGAAGGGAAATAAACCAATACTAGTCTTGGGAGACTCAAATGTTAATAGAATCCCTCCATTTCATAACCCATAACCCATACAAGTGGAGAGTTACCCTGGAGCAACATTTTACCATTTCAAAAAGGTCCTGGAGAAAACAGAGGTTCATTTAGACACCAGCATGCATAGTGGTTCTCTCGGTGGGCATAAACAATATGGATAATGACCCATACAAAACATCAAACAGAATGCATCAATGCACAAGGAAGCAAGAGTCACTTTTTCCCTAATGCAATTATTTACATCCCCATTATTAACCACTCACACCTCCTTTCACCAGATCGAAAACGGAACCTCAAAGTCATTAACGGTTACATCACCACACATGGCCCATTTCTCTTGGAGATACCACATGATGAATTCCACACAACAGACCTGATACACTGAACAACAACCACAGCAGACCTCATTTTTAAGAATTGGTGTGAGCAGCTAAATTTAGAATAGGCTCTACCCACAATTTGGACCCACACCACACCCTTCTTTTCCCCCCAACCCCCTGTACACTCCCCCTTTCCTCCCCCAGTTGCTTTCTTAGATTACCCAGCAGAGGGGGTAGTTGACCCCCTCTCATCATGAATTTATCCAAGTCTTTTCAACTCACAACAGCACAGACCCAACTTTTGGAGAGGGGGGGTTGTCTTTCATTTCACTCTACACTCCAAATGTCATATATGTATATAATCACTTGCACATTTAGCAAAAAACACTACATTGGGGAAACCCAGTATACAATAGAAAATAGACTTAAACAGCATTCTATACAATATCAAACGGGCCCATTTACACACAGAACTAGTGACTCATTTCCAGGATCACCCCATCAATGAACGCAATGAAAGCACTTATGCTGATTATAGACACTTAATAGCGCGTTTTTAAGTTTCAAAAGATTGCGACTCCCGCCCTTTGCCTCACAATGGTTTGATCCACTGCAGGTCATTCGTTTTGTTGGAAGCCTTCACACACACCTGCTGAATTTGCAGAGCTGGCGCGCAAACTAAAGCAAACGTTAACTATCAAGCTAGCTCACCCTAAAAGTGTTTTGAAACACATAACCTGTCATTATGAAAATCACTGTATTCAAACCTGTGTAGATCAGTCAATTCTTAACTTAAAGACTTAAAACTCAGGATTCTGTAAGTGGCTATGTCAATAAAGACATGTGTTTACTTATAGCTTCCTGTGCCAACCGGAAGTGCCTTTAATTGGGTCACACTGTCTGTTTTGAAGGGTTAAAAAAGTCACATCTTTCCAAAACTTCACATGTGTGACTAGGTAACCCTCCTAAACTGTAAATCAGTAATTTCCGCCAGCAGATGTCAAAGAAAAGCTCTCACACACACACACAGCAAGGATGGAGTGAAAAGGTGTGGTGCTGAAAGACACAGAGAGCAGGCAAGGGCATAAACATAATCTCTAGGCCGTGCAGAGTTCAACGAGATATCCCGTAGCTCGCTCGGTCTGAGCGCAGCGACCATGAGAAAAGTAGGCCCAAAATGTCATTTGTTTTGGGTGACAGTGAGAGAACTGCTAGGGTGAGAAGCACAATTCGACCTCAGGTACGTTCCTGAGGTCCTCCCGATCCGTGCAAGCCTAACCTTGGCCGTGTGGCATTAACCCTTAGCAGTTAAAAGAAGGTGTTTACTTCAAACAGTTTGCATTGACTTCTCTCCCCATAGGAATACATTGCCTGCACCTCTAAATTCAACCTGAAGCCTATGTGGGTTATGAATGCCTTATGAACCTGTCTTCTATGACAGTCCATCAGACCACTATGAGGTCTACCTGTGTCGAATCTAAGCATCCTGGCGCATCCGGAAGTGGTTAAATTCACCCAAAAGGTATTTTGATGTACATAACCTGCAAATGTGAAAATGACTGCATTCAACCCTGTCTAGATCAGTCAATTTTTAACATAAAGACTTTAAACTCAGGATTCTGTAAGAGAATACCCCAAGCAAGATATGTGTTTACGTATAGCTTCCTGTGCCAACCGGAAGTGCCTTTAATTGGGTCACACTGTCTGTTTTGAACTTGCATTGGCCAAGTGCCCACATCAACCTACAATTTACTCATAACCCACTTCCAGGAGCACCCCATCACTCACCTTACCATATCAGGGTTACAGTCACATATAGGCTGGACCTGTGGGCCTCTGGACCTGTGGGCAGCACGGGAGTGGATCCAGAACCTACAGACAATAACACCAAATGGCCTGTATTAGAAAATGGGTTTTAACAGACAGGAAAATGGATGGAGAAGAACATGGTTTTATTCATAATTTATTTCTACTCTATATATTTATGGTTTGTTTGGTTTTAGTTTGGCACTTCCTCTTTTAGGTTTTTCCTTTCCTTTAACAAAACAATGAAACCATTTAAATGCACAATATGGCGTTTATGTTCATATTTAACAACACTATGGTTGAATGAATCTCTCACCACATCGACTTCTGCACTGCCACCCAGAAAAAGAGGCAACTTGGAGCTTACCTCAGTTTAATTTATGATCCTAGGAGGACATCTACGGGCCTTTAAGTATTACACCAAATGGCAAGGTGGCAGATTGGAATTTGAAGGGAAATAAACCAATACTAGTCTTGGGAGACTCAAATGTTAATAGAATCCCTCCATTTCATAACCCATAACCCATACAAGTGGAGAGTTACCCTGGAGAAAACAGAGGTTCATTTAGACACCAGCATGCATAGTGGTTCTCTCGGTGGGCATAAACAATATGGATAATGACCCATACAAAACATCAAACAGAATGCATCAATGCACAAGGAAGCAAGAGTCACTTTTTCCCTAATGCAATTATTTACATCCCCATTATTAACCACTCACACCTCCTTTCACCAGATCGAAAACGGAACCTCAAAGTCATTAACGGTTACATCACCACACATGGCCCATTTCTCTTGGAGATACCACATGATGAATTCCACACAACAGACCTGATACACTGAACAACAACCACAGCAGACCTCATTTTTAAGAATTGGTGTGAGCAGCTAAATTTAGAATAGGCTCTACCCACAATTTGGACCCACACCACACCCTTCTTTTCCCCCCAACCCCCTGTACACTCCCCCTTTCCTCCCCCAGTTGCTTTCTTAGATTACCCAGCAGAGGGGGTAGTTGACCCCCTCTCATCATGAATTTATCCAAGTCTTTTCAACTCACAACAGCACAGACCCAACTTTTGGAGAGGGGGGGTTGTCTTTCATTTCACTCTACACTCCAAATGTCATATATGTATAGAATCACTTGCACATTTAGCAAAAAACACTACATTGGGGAAACCCAGTATACAATAGAAAATAGACTTAAACAGCATTCTATACAATATCAAACGGGCCCATTTACACACAGAACTAGTGACTCATTTCCAGGATCACCCCATCAATGAACGCAATGAAAGCACTTATGCTGATTATAGACACTTAATAGCGCGTTTTTAAGTTTCAAAAGATTGCGACTCCCGCCCTTTGCCTCACAATGGTTTGATCCACTGCAGGTCATTCGTTTTGTTGGAAGCCTTCACACACACCTGCTGAATTTGCAGAGCTGGCGCGCAAACTAAAGCAAACGTTAACTATCAAGCTAGCTCACCCTAAAAGTGTTTTGAAACACATAACCTGTCATTATGAAAATCACTGTATTCAAACCTGTGTAGATCAGTCAATTCTTAACTTAAAGACTTAAAACTCAGGATTCTGTAAGTGGCTATGTCAATAAAGACATGTGTTTACTTATAGCTTCCTGTGCCAACCGGAAGTGCCTTTAATTGGGTCACACTGTCTGTTTTGAAGGGTTAAAAAAGTCACATCTTTCCAAAACTTCACATGTGTGACTAGGTAACCCTCCTAAACTGTAAATCAGTAATTTCCGCCAGCAGATGTCAAAGAAAAGCTCTCACACACACACACACACACACACAGCAAGGATGGAGTGAAAAGGTGTGGTGCTGAAAGACACAGAGAGCAGGCAAGGGCATAAACATAATCTCTAGGCCGTGCAGAGTTCAACGAGATATCCCGTAGCTCGCTCGGTCTGAGCGCAGCGACCATGAGAAAAGTAGGCCCAAAATGTCATTTGTTTTGGGTGACAGTGAGAGAACTGCTAGGGTGAGAAGCACAATTCGACCTCAGGTACGTTCCTGAGGTCCTCCCGATCCGTGCAAGCCTAACCTTGGCCGTGTGGCATTAACCCTTAGCAGTTAAAAGAAGGTGTTTACTTCAAACAGTTTGCATTGACTTCTCTCCCCATAGGAATACATTGCCTGCACCTCTAAATTCAACCTGAAGCCTATGTGGGTTATGAATGCCTTATGAACCTGTCTTCTATGACAGTCCATCAGACCACTATGAGGTCTACCTGTGTCGAATCTAAGCATCCTGGAGCATCCGGAAGTGGTTAAATTCACCCAAAAGGTATTTTGATGTACATAACCTGCAAATGTGAAAATGACTGCATTCAACCCTGTCTAGATCAGTCAATTTTTAACATAAAGACTTTAAACTCAGGATTCTGTAAGAGAATACCCCAAGCAAGATATGTGTTTACGTATAGCTTCCTGTGCCAACCGGAAGTGCCTTTAATTGGGTCACACTGTCTGTTTTGAACTTGCATTGGCCAAGTGCCCACATCAACCTACAATTTACTCATAACCCACTTCCAGGAGCACCCCATCACTCACCTTACCATATCAGGGTTACAGTCACATATAGGCTGGACCTGTGGGCCTCTGGACCTGTGGGCAGCACGGGAGTGGATCCAGAACCTACAGACAATAACACCAAATGGCCTGTATTAGAAAATGGGTTTTAACAGACAGGAAAATGGATGGAGAAGAACATGGTTTTATTCATAATTTATTTCTACTCTATATATTTATGGTTTGTTTGGTTTTAGTTTGGCACTTCCTCTTTTAGGTTTTTCCTTTCCTTTAACAAAACAATGAAACCATTTAAATGCACAATATGGCGTTTATGTTCATATTTAACAACACTATGGTTGAATGAATCTCTCACCACATCGACTTCTGCACTGCCACCCAGAAAAAGAGGCAACTTGGAGCTTACCTCAGTTTAATTTATGATCCTAGGAGGACATCTACGGGCCTTTAAGTATTACACCAAATGGCAAGGTGGCAGATTGGAATTTGAAGGGAAATAAACCAATACTAGTCTTGGGAGACTCAAATGTTAATAGAATCCCTCCATTTCATAACCCATTCAAGTGGAGAGTTACCCTGGAGCAACATTTTACCATTTCAAAAAGGTCCTGGAGAAAACAGAGGTTCATTTAGACACCAGCATGCATAGTGGTTCTCTCGGTGGGCATAAACAATATGGATAATGACCCATACAAAACATCAAACAGAATGCATCAATGCACAAGGAAGCAAGAGTCACTTTTTCCCTAATGCAATTATTTACATCCCCATTATTAACCACTCACACCTCCTTTCACCAGATCGAAAACGGAACCTCAAAGTCATTAACGGTTACATCACCACACATGGCCCATTTCTCTTGGAGATACCCCATGATGAATTCCACACAACAGACCTGATACACTGGACAACAACCACAGCAGACCTCATTTTTAAGAATTGGTGTGAGCAGCTAAATTTAGAATAGGCTCTACCCACAATTTGGACCCACACCACACCCTTCTTTTCCCCCCAACCCCCTGTACTCTCCCCCCTTTCCTCCCCCATAAGCCACCACAAGACCTCAAACCTCACAATTTCCATTTTCGACAGATAAAGTTCATTATAAACATACCAGCTACGTGCTTGCAGACGCGATAAAGACACGCAGGTTAAAATATCAAAACAAAATATGTGACCAATGGCATTAAATTGGGGACAGGCCGAAAAGCATGAAACATGTATGGCAATTTAGCGAGTTAACCCGCTAGCTAATTTGTCCTGTGATATAAACATTGCGTTATTTTTTTACCTGAATTACACAAATTCCTCTACTCCGACAATTAATCCACACATAAAACCGTCAACTGAATCGTTTCTAGTCATCCCTCCTTCTTCATCTTTGAATTTATATGGTAATTGCCATCAACACAAATCAGTTCTTCAATCAACCACGTCCTTCAATCAACCACGTGAGTGAGGAGATATCACGTGCATAGGCAGAAATCCTAGGGGGACACGACCCCCCTATCCTGGGAAAAATATGATTTCCCCCCCCAATATATCACTGTAAACATATCTATGTAATTTCAATAATATGAATGAACGCAATGAAAGCACTTATGCTGATTATAGACACTTAATAGCGCGTTTTTAAGTTTCAAAAGATTGCAACCCCCGCCCTTTGCCTCACAATGGTTTGATCCACTGCAGGTCATTAGTTTTGTTGGAAGCGTTCACACACACACACACACACACACACACACCTGCTGAATTTGCAGAGCTGGCGCGCAAACTAAAGCAAACATTAACTATCAAGCTAGCTAGCTAGCACCCCTCAACTGAAGCTAGACAGCTAACTACCAGCAAACCATTGCTAGCGGTCTTCAGCTAACCTTCAGCGCGGAAAGCTCTCGCCAGTTCGAACAACGCGACTCTAACCAGAGCATAACGGACCTATTATTATTATTTTTTTATCCCCGGATTCCCACCGGATTCCCACCGCAAACGGAACATTTTCAGCTGGGTCTTCACAACTAGCTAACTGCAACCCCGGATGTTAACTCCTGGCTAGCGTTTCCATCCATTTAGCTTGAAGCTAGCCCGGCCAGAGCTCCTGTGCTACCACCGAAGCATACTCCTGGGCTACAATATCCGGACCCACGACAGGTCTATCGATGTCACCGCATGAAGAGGCATAAACAGACTCACCCCATCGCGACGTCCCCCAAAGGCTAACTTTCTAGCCCTTGCTATCTCCTTGCTTGCTAATTCGGCCTGCTAACTGCTAGCTTGTTTAGCCCCGGTCCGCTAACTGCTACCTTGTTCAGCCCCGGCCTACTAACTGTTAGCACAGGCCTGCTAACCGTCTGAATCGCAGCGTCCCAACCACTCACCGGACCAAATATTTTCTTTCAATCTCTTTTCGATTTTTAATTTGATTATACCTTCCGGTAACCTGCCTCACCCAATGTGATACGGAATCGCTATTATTTTTAATTTTTAGAACACATTCAAGAACCTCCAGAAGCTAACCAGCTAACTAGCTATTTAGTCATTGTTAGCCACTGCTAGCGGCCTTTACCTTCTGCACAGCCAGCCAGTTTTCTTAACCTGGATAATACTCGCCAGTCTAGCTTCGCTGCCCCCTGGACACTGATCACTTGGGTACAAAACAGTATACAACCACAGACACAGCTAAGGACAATAATAAAAAGACTACGACCAACACTACATCACAGCAAAACAACGGGACTTTCTCAACGGTACAGACACCCCACGACCTAGACTATTCTACTTACTGTTAAAAGTACACAAGGAACCGGAGACATGGACAATTCCCTTTGAAGTTCCTCCTGGCAGACCGATTGTCTCAGACTGCAATCGTGAATCCTATAACATTTCACAATATATAGATCACCATATCAACCCTCTCTCCACAAGGCACCCCAGCTTTCTCAGGGACACCTACCACTTCATGGAGAGGATTGGACCCATAGTTGTTCCCTCCCATACACACATATTCACGATAGATATTGATAGCCTATACAGCAACAGGAATACAAGCAATTAGAAATATCTTTAAGAGATACCCAGACAACACTAGACCGGACAAAGAAATATTACAACTGTTAGAAATCAGCCTGACTAGCAATGACTTTTTATTCAATGATCATTATTACCTGCAGGTGGAGGGAACAGCTATGGGCAAAAAATGTGCACCTGCTTACGCCAATATATACATGGCTGAATGGGAGAGAGAGGCACTGGCCAAGTGTCCATATCAACCCACTTGTTATTACCGCTTTTTAGATGACATAATAGGAGCCTGGCCCCACGACATCCAGTTATTCACAGATTTTATAAACATTCTCAACGGTCATCATCCATCCATTAAGGTTAAATACACAATTCATCCGCAAGAACGGTTTTTTTCAGTAATAACAATCAATCACAGAAAACACTACACACTAGAGTTTACTTCAAACCAACAGACACACATGCTTTACTTCATAAACACAGTTACCAGAACGAACCAGACCAGACCAAACCAGACCAGACCGAACCAGACCAGACCATACCGAACCAGACCAGACCAGACCGAACCAGACCAGACCGAACCAGACCAGACCATACCAGACCAGACCGAACCAGAACGAACCAGACCAGACCGGACAGGACCAGACCGAACCAGACCGAACCAGACCGAACCAGACCAGACCAGACCAGACCGAACCAGACCAGACCATACCGAACCAGACCAGACCGAACCAGACCAGACCAGACCGAACCAGAGCGAACCAGAACGAACCAGACCAGACCAGACCGAACCAGACCAGACCGAACCAGAACGAACCAGACCAGACCGAACCAGAACGAACCAGACCAGACCGGACCAGACCAGACCGAACCAGACCAGACCGAACCAGACCAGACCAGACCGAACCAGACCAGACCGAACCAGACCGGACCAGACCAGACCGAACCAGACCGGACCAGGCCAGACCAGACCGAACCAGAACGAACCAGAACGAACCAGACCGAACCAGACCGAACCAGACCGAACCAGACCGGACCAGGCCAGACCAGACCGAACCAGAACGAACCAGAACGAACCAGACCAAACCAGACCAGACCGAACCAGACCAGACCGAACCAGACCGAACCAGACCGAACCAGACCAGACCAGACCGAACCAGACCAGACCGAACCAGAACGAACCAGACCAGACCGGACAGGACCAGACCGAACCAGACCGAACCAGACCAGACCAGACCGAACCATACCAGACCATACCGAACCAGACCAGACCGAACCAGACCAGACCAGACCGAACCAGAGCGAACCAGAACGAACCAGACCAGACCAGACCGAACCAGACCAGACCGAACCAGAACGAACCAGACCAGACCGAACCAGACCAGACCAGGCCAGACCGAACCAGAACGAACCAGACCAGACCGGACCAGACCAGACCGAACCAGACCAGACCGAACCAGACCAGACCAGACCGATCCAGACCAGACCGAACCAGACCGGACCAGACCAGACCGAACCAGACCGGACCAGACCAGACCGAACCAGACCGGACCAGGCCAGACCAGACCGAACCAGAACGAACCAGAACGAACCAGACCGAACCAGACCGAACCAGACCGAACCAGACCGGACCAGGCCAGACCAGACCGAACCAGAACGAACCAGAACGAACCAGACCGAACCAGACCAGACCGAACCAGACCAGACCGAACCAGACCAGACCGAACCAGACCGAACCAGACCAGACCGAACCAGACCGGACCAGACCGAACCGGAGCGAACCAGAACGAACCAGACCATACCAGACCGAACCAGACCGAACCAGACCGAACCAGACCAGACCAAACCAGAGCGAACCAGAACGAACCAGACCAGACCAGGCCAGACCGAACCAGACCAGACCAGACCAGACCGGACCAGAACGAACCAGAGCGAACCAGAACGAACCAGACCAGACCGAACCAGACCAGACCGAACCAGACCAGACCAGACCGAACCAGACCGAACCAGAACGAACCAGACCAGACCGACGAGACCGAACCAGACCAGACCGAACCAGACCAGACCGAACCAGAACAGACCGAACCAGACCGAACCAGACCAGACCAGACCGGACCAGACCAGACCGAACCAGACCAGACCATACCGAACCAGACCAGACCGAACCAGACCAGACCGAACCAGACCGAACCAGACCAGACCGAACCAGACCAGACCAGACCGAACCAGACCAGACCAGACCGGACCAGACCAGACCAGACCGAACCAGACCGAACCAGACCAGACCAGACCGAACCAGACCGAACCAGACCAGACCGAACCAGACCGAACCAGAACGAACCAGACAAGACCAGACCAGACCAGACCGGACCAGACCGAACCAGACCCGAACCAGACCGGACCAGACCGTACCAGACCGTACCAGACCGAACCAGACCGTACCAGACCGGACCAGACCGTACCAGACGGGACCAGACCGAAAAAGAACGGACCAGACCGAACCAGACCAGACCAGACCGAACCAGACCAGACAAGAATAGACCGAACCAGACCGAACCAGACCAGACCGAACCAGACCAAACCAGACAAGACCAGACCAGAACGAACCAGACCGGACCAGACCGAACCAGACCCGAACCAGACCGGACCAGACCAGAACAGACCGAACCAGACCAGAACAGACCAGACCATACCGAACTAGACCAGACCGAACCAGACCAGACCAGACCGAACCAGAGCGAACCAGAACGAAACAGACCAGACCGAACCAGACCAGACCAGACCGAACCAGAACGAACCAGACCAGACCGAACCAGACCAGACCGAACCAGACCGAACCAGAACAAAACAGACCAGACCAGACCGAACCGAACCAGAACAAAACAGACCAGACCAGACCGAACCAGACAAGACCAGACCGAACCAGACCCGAACCAGACCAGACCAGCCCATACCGAACCAGAGCGAACCAGAACGAACCAGACCAGACCGAACCAGACCAGACCAGACCGAACCAGAACGAACCAGACCAGACCGGACCAGACCAGACCGAACCAGACCAGACCAGACCGAACCAGACCAGACCGAACCAGACCAGACCGGACGAGACCGAACCAGAGCGAACCAAACCAGACCAGACCGAACCAGACCGGACCAAACCAGACCAGAACGAACCAGACCAGACCGAACCAGAGCGAACCAGAGCGAACCAGAACGAACCAGACCAGACCAGACCAGACCGAACCAGACCAGACCGAACCAGACCAGACCGAACCAGACCGGACCAGACCGAACCAGAGCGAACCAGAACGAACCAGACCAGACCAGGCCAGACCGAACCAGACCGAACCAGACCAGACCAGACTAGACCAGACCAGAACGAACCAGACCGAACCAGACCAGACCGAACCAGACCAGACCGAACCAGACCAGACCGAACCAGACCAGACCGAACCAGACCAGACCGAACCAGACCAGACCGAACCAGACCGAACCAGACCAGACCGAACCAGACCAGACCGAACCAGAGCGAACCAGACCAGATCAGGCCAGACCGAACCAGATCGAACCAGACCAGACCGAACCAGACCAGACCAGACTGAACCAGACCAGACCGAACCAGACCAGACGCAACCAGACCGAACCAGACCGAACCAGACCAGACCGAACCAGAACAGACCGAACCAGAACAGACCGAACCAGACCAGACCGAACCAGACCAGACCAGCCGAACCAGACCAGACCAGACCGAACCAGACCAGACCGAACCAGACCAGACCGAACCAGACCGAACCAGAGCGAACCAGACCAGACCCAACCAGATCGAACCAGAACGAACCAGACCGAACCAGAACGAACCAGACCAGACCGAACCAGACCGAACCAGAACGAACCAGACCAGACCGAACCAGACCGAACCAGACCAAACCGAACCAGACCAGACCGAACCAGACCGGACCAAACCGGACCAGACCGGACCAGACCAGACCGAACCAGAGCAGACCGAACCAGACCAGACCAGACCAGACCGAACCAGACCGAACCAGACCGAACCAGACCAGACCGAACCAGACCATACCGAACCAGACCATACCGAACCAGACCAGACCGAACCAGACCGGAGCAGACCAGACCAGACCAGACCGAACCAGACCAGACCGAACCAGAACAGACCGGACCAGATCAGACCGGACCAGACCAGACCGAACCAGACCAGACCAGACCAGACCGTACCAGACCGAACCAGACCGAACCAGGCCAGACCAGACCGAACCAGACCGAACCAGACCAGACCGAACCAGACCGCACCGGAGGGAACCAGAACGAACCAGACCAGACCAGACCATACCAGACCGAACCAGACCAGACCGAACCAGACCAGAGCAAACCAGACCAGACCGAACCAGACCCGAGCGAACCAAACCGAACCAGACCCGAACCAGACCGAACCAGACCCGAACCAGACCAGACCGAACCAGAGCGAACCAGAACGAACCAGACCAGACCGAACCAGACCGAACCAATCCGAACCAGACCAGACCAGACCGGACCAGACCGAACCAGACCAGACCGAACCAGACCAGACCGAACCAGACCAGACCGAACCAGACCAGACCGAACCAGACCAGACCAGACCGAACCAGACCAGACCAGACCGAACCAGACCAGACCAGACCGAACCAGACCGGACCAAACCAGACCGAACCAGAGCGAACCAGAACGAACCAGACCAGACCAGAACAGACCGAACCAGAACGAACCAGACCGAACCAGACCAGACCGAACCAGACCGAACCAGACCAGACCATACCGAACCAGACGAGACCAGACCGAACCAGACCAGACCGAACCAGACCAGACCGAACCAGACCAGACCGAACCAGACCAGACCGAACCAGACCAGACCGAACCAGACCGAACCAGACCAGACCGAACCAGACCGGACCAGAGCGAACCAGAACGAACCAGACCAGACCAGACCGAACCAGAGCGAACCAGAACGAACCAGACCAGACCAGGCCAGACCGAACCAGACCGAACCAGACCAGACCAGACCAGACCAGACCGAACCAGACCGAACCAGACCAGACTAGACCGAACCGAACCAGACCAGACCAGACCGGACCAGACCAGACCGAACCAGACCAGACTAGACCGAACCAGACCAGACCAGACCAAACCAGACCAGACCGAACCAGACCAGACCGAACCAGACCAGACTAGACCGGACCAGACCAGACCGAACCAGACCAGACTAGACCGAACCAGACCAGACCAGACCAAACCAGACCAGACCGAACCAGACCAGACCGAACCAGACCAGACTAGACCGAACCGAACCAGACCAGACCGAACCAGACCAGACCAGACCAGACCAGACCAGACCAGACCGGACCAGAGCGAACCAGAACAGACCAGACCAGACCGAACCAGAACGAACCAGACCAGACCGGACCAGACCAGACCGGACCAGACCAGACCGAACCAGACCAGACCAGACCGAACCGAACCAGACCGAACCAGACCAGACCATACAAGACCAGACCATACCGAACCAGACCAGACCGAACCAGACCAGACCGAACCAGACCAGACCGAACCAGACCAGACCGAACCAGACCAGACTAGACCGAACCGAACCAGACCAGACCGAACCAGACCAGACTGGACCAGACCGGACCAGACCAGACCGGACCAGACCGAACCAGAACGAACCAGACCAGACCGAACCAGACCAGACCAGACCGAACCAGAACGAACCAGACCAGACCAGACCAGACCGAACCAGACCAGACCGAACCAGACCGAACCAGACCAGACCAGACCGAACCTGACCGAACCAGAACGAACCAGACCAGACCGAACCAGACCGAACCAGAACGAACCAGACCAGACCGAACCAGACCGAACCAGACCAGACCAGACCAGACCAGACCAGACCGAACCAGACCAGACCAGACCGAACCAGACCGAACCAGACCAGACTAGACCGAACCGAACCAGACCAGACCAGACCGGACCAGACCAGACCGAACCAGACCAGACTAGACCGAACCAGACCAGACCAGACCAAACCAGACCAGACCGAACCAGACCAGACCGAACCAGACCAGACTAGACCGGACCAGACCAGACCGAACCAGACCAGACTAGACCGAACCAGACCAGACCAGACCAAACCAGACCAGACCGAACCAGACCAGACCGAACCAGACCAGACTAGACCGAACCGAACCAGACCAGACCGAACCAGACCAGACCAGACCAGACCAGACCGGACCAGAGCGAACCAGAACAGACCAGACCAGACCGAACCAGAACGAACCAGACCAGACCGGACCAGACCAGACCGGACCAGACCAGACCGAACCAGACCAGACCAGACCGAACCGAACCAGACCGAACCAGACCAGACCATACAAGACCAGACCATACCGAACCAGACCAGACCGAACCAGACCAGACCGAACCAGACCAGACCGAACAAGACCAGACCGAACCAGACCAGACTAGACCGAACCGAACCAGACCAGACCGAACCAGACCAGACCGGACCAGACCGGACCAGACCAGACCGGACCAGACCGAACCAGAACGAACCAGACCAGACCGAACCAGACCAGACCAGACCGAACCAGAACGAACCAGACCAGACCAGACCAGACCGAACCAGACCAGACCGAACCAGACCGAACCAGACCAGACCAGACCGAACCTGACCGAACCAGAACGAACCAGACCAGACCGAACCAGACCGAACCAGAACGAACCAGACCAGACCGAACCAGACCGAACCAGACCAGACCAGACCGAACCAGACCAGACCGAACCAGACCAGACCAGACCGAACCAGAACAGACCGAACCAGAACAGACCGAACCAGACCAGACCAGACCGGACCAGACCAGACCGAACCAGACCAGACCAGACCATACCGAACCAGACCAGACCGAACCAGACCAGACCGAACCAGACCAGACCGAACCAGACCAGACCAGACCAGACCGTACCAGACCGGACCGTACCAGACCGAACCAGACCAGACCAGACCGAACAAGACCAGACCAGACCGAACAAGACCAGACCAGACCGAACCAGACCTGACCGAACCAGACCGGACCAGACCGTAACAGACCGTACCAGACCGAACCAGACCAGACCAGACCAGACCGAACCAGACCGAACCAGACCAGACCGAACCAGAACGAACCAGACAAGACCAGACCAGACCGAACCAGACCAGACCGAACCAGACCCGAACCAGACCGGACCAGACCGGACCAGACCGTACCAGACCGAACCAGACCGTACCAGACCGAACCAGACCGTACCAGACGGGACCAGACCGAAAAAGAATGGACCAGACCGAACCAGACCAGACCGAACCAGACCAGACAAGAATAGACCGAACCAGACCGAACCAGACCAGACCGAACCAGACCAAACCAGACAAGACCAGACCAGACCGAACCAGACCGGACCAGACCGAACCAGACCCGAACCAGACCGGACCAGACCAGAACAGACCGAACCAGACCAGACCAGACCATACCGAACCAGACCAGACCGAACCAGACCAGACCAGACCGAACCAGAGCGAACCAGAACGAAACAGACCAGACCGAACCAGACCAGACCAGACCGAACCAGAACGAACCAGACCAGACCGAACCAGACCAGACCGAACCAGACCGAACCAGAACAAAACAGACCAGACCAGACCGAACCAGAACAAAACAGACCAGACCAGACCGAACCAGACAAGACCAGACCAGACCGAACCAGACCGGAACAGACCGAACCAGACCCGAACCAGACCGGACCAGACCAGAACAGACCGAACCAGACCAGACCAGACCATACCGAACCAGACCAGACCGAACCAGACCAGACCAGACCGAACCAGAGCGAACCAGAACGAAACAGACCAGACCGAACCAGACCAGACCAGACCGAACCAGAACGAACCAGACCAGACCGAACCAGACCAGACCGAACCAGAACAAAACAGACCAGACCAGACCGAACCAGAACAAAACAGACCAGACCAGACCGAACCAGACAAGACCAGACCGAACCAGAGCGAACCAGAACGAACCAGACCAGACCGAACCAGACCGAACCAGAACGAACCAGACCAGACCAGACCGGACCGAACCAGACCAGACCGAACCAGACCAGACCAGACCGAACCAGACCGAACCAGAACGAACCAGACCAGACCGAACCAGACCGAACCAGAACGAACCAGACCAGACCGAACCAGACCAGACCAGACCGAACCAGACCAGACCGAACCAGACCAGACCAGACCGAACCAGAACAGACCGAACCAGAACAGACCGAACCAGAACAGACCGAACCAGACCAGACCAGACCGGACCAGACCAGACCGAACCAGACCAGACCAGACCATACCGAACCAGACCAGACCGAACCAGACCAGACCGAACCAGACCAGACCGAACCAGACCAGACCGAACCAGACCAGACCAGACCAGACCAGACCGGACCGTACCAGACCGAACCAGACCAGACCAGACCGAACAAGACCAGACCAGACCGAACAAGACCAGACCAGACCGAACAAGACCAGACCAGACCGAACCAGACCGAACCAGACCTGACCGAACCAGACCGGACCAGACCGTAACAGACCGTACCAGACCGAACCAGACCAGACCAGACCAGACCGAACCAGACCGAACCAGACCAGACCGAACCAGAACGAACCAGACAAGACCAGACCAGACCGAACCAGACCAGACCGAACCAGACCCGAACCAGACCGGACCAGACCGGACCAGACCGTACCAGACCGAACCAGACCGTACCAGACCGAACCAGACCGTACCAGACGGGACCAGACCGAAAAAGAACGGACCAGACCGAACCAGACCAGACCAGACCGAACCAGACCAGACAAGAATAGACCGAACCAGACCGAACCAGACCAGACCGAACCAGACCAAACCAGACAAGACCAGACCAGACCGAACCAGACCGGACCAGACCGAACCAGACCCGAACCAGACCGGACCAGACCAGAACAGACCGAACCAGACCAGACCAGACCATACCGAACCAGACCAGACCGAACCAGACCAGACCGAACCAGAGCGAACCAGAACGAAACAGACCAGACCGAACCAGACCAGACCAGACCGAACCAGAACGAACCAGACCAGACCGAACCAGACCAGACCGAACCAGACCGAACCAGAACAAAACAGACCAGACCAGACCGAACCAGAACAAAACAGACCAGACCAGACCGAACCAGACAAGACCGAACCAGACCGGAACAGACCGAACCAGACCCGAACCAGACCGGACCAGACCAGACCAGACCGAACCAGACCAGACCAGACCATACCGAACCAGACCAGACCGAACCAGACCAGACCAGACCGAACCAGAGCGAACCAGAACGAAACAGACCAGACCGAACCAGACCAGACCAGACCGAACCAGAACGAACCAGACCAGACCGAACCAGACCAGACCGAACCAGACCAGACCGAACCAGACCGAACCAGAACAAAACAGACCAGACCAGACCGAACCAGAACAAAACAGACCAGACCAGACCGAACCAGACAAGACCAGACCGAACCAGAGCGAACCAGAACGAACCAGACCAGACCGAACCAGACCAGACCGAACCAGACCGAACCAGAACGAACCAGACCAGACCAGACCGGACCAGACCGAACCAGACCAGACCAGACCGAACCAGACCAGAACGAACCAGACCAGACCGGACCAGACCGAACCAGAGCGAACCAGAACGAACCAGACCAGACCGAACCAGACCAGACCAAACCAGACCAGAACGAACCAGACCAGACCGAACCAGAGCGAACCAGAGCGAACCAGAACGAACCAGACCAGACCAGACCGAACCAGACCAGACCGAACCAGACCAGACCGAACCAGACCAGACCGAACCAGACCAGACCGAACCAGACCGGACCAGACCGAACCAGAGCGAACCAGAACGAACCAGACCAGACCAGGCCAGACCGAACCAGACCAGACCAGACTAGACCAAACCAGACCAGAACGAACCAGACCAGACCGAACCAGACCAGACCGAACCAGACCAGACCGAACCAGACCAGCCCGAACCAGACCAGACCGAACCAGACCAGACCGAACCAGAGCGAACCAGAACGAACCAGACCAGACCAGACCGAACCAGACCGGACCAAACCAGACCAGACCGAACCAGACCAGACCGAACCAGAGCGAACCAGAACGAACCAGACCAGACCAGAACAGGCCAGACCGAACCAGACCAGACCGAACCAGACCAGACCAGACCGAACCAGAACGAACCAGACCAGACCGAACCAGACCAGACCGAACCAGACCGAACCAGAACAAAACAGACCAGACCAGACCGAACCAGAACAAAACAGACCAGACCAGACCGAACCAGACAAGACCGAACCAGACCGGAACAGACCGAACCAGACCCGAACCAGACCGGACCAGACCAGACCAGACCGAACCAGACCAGACCAGACCATACCGAACCAGACCAGACCGAACCAGACCAGACCAGACCGAACCAGAGCGAACCAGAACGAAACAGACCAGACCGAACCAGACCAGACCAGACCGAACCAGAACGAACCAGACCAGACCGAACCAGACCAGACCGAACCAGACCGAACCAGAACAAAACAGACCAGACCAGACCGAACCAGAACAAAACAGACCAGACCAGACCGAACCAGACAAGACCAGACCGAACCAGAGCGAACCAGAACGAACCAGACCAGACCGAACCAGACCAGACCGAACCAGACCGAACCAGAACGAACCAGACCAGACCAGACCGGACCAGACCGAACCAGACCAGACCAGACCGAACCAGACCAGAACGAACCAGACCAGACCGGACCAGACCGAACCAGAGCGAACCAGAACGAACCAGACCAGACCGAACCAGACCAGACCAAACCAGACCAGAACGTACCAGACCAGACCGAACCAGAGCGAACCAGAGCGAACCAGAACGAACCAGACCAGACCAGACCGAACCAGACCAGACCGAACCAGACCAGACCGAACCAGACCAGACCGAACCAGACCGGACCAGACCGAACCAGAGCGAACCAGAACGAACCAGACCAGACCAGGCCAGACCGAACCAGACCAGACCAGACTAGACCAAACCAGACCAGAACGAACCAGACCAGACCGAACCAGACCAGACCGAACCAGACCAGACCGAACCAGACCAGCCCGAACCAGACCAGACCGAACCAGACCAGACCGAACCAGAGCGAACCAGAACGAACCAGACCAGACCAGACCGAACCAGACCGGACCAAACCAGACCAGACCGAACCAGACCAGACCGAACCAGAGCGAACCAGAACGAACCAGACCAGACCAGAACAGGCCAGACCGAACCAGACCAGACCGAACCAGACCGAAACAGACCAGACCAGAACGAACCAGACCAGACCATACCGAACCAGACGAGACCAGACCGAACCAGACCAGACCGAACCAGACCAGACTGAACCAGACCAGACCGAACCAGACCAGACCGAACCAGACCAGACCGAACCAGACCGGACCAGACCGAACCAGAACGAACCAGACCAGACCAGACCGAACCAGAGCGAACCAGAACGAACCAGACCAGACCAGGCCAGACCGAACCAGACCGAACCAGACCAGACCAGACCGAACCAGACAAGACCAGACCGAACCAGACCGAACCAGACCAGACTAGACCGAACCGAACCAGACCAGACCGGACCAGACCAGACCGAACCAGACCAGACTAGACCGAACCAGACCAGACCAGACCAAACCAGACCAGACCGAACCAGACCAGACCGAACCAGACCAGACTAGACCGAACCGAACCAGACCAGACCGAACCAGACCAGACCAGACCAGACCAGAGCGAACCAGAACAGACCAGACCAGACCGAACCAGAACGAACCAGACCAGACCGGACCAGACCAGACCGGACCAGACCAGACCGAACCAGACCAGACCAGACCGAACCGAACCAGACCGAACCAGACCAGACCATACAGGACCAGACCATACCGAACCAGACCAGACCGAACCAGACCAGACCGAACCAGACCAGACCGAACCAGACCAGACCGAACCAGACTAGACCGAACCGAACCAGACCAGACCGAACCAGACCAGACCGGACCAGACCGGACCAGACCAGACCGGACCAGACCGAACCAGAGCGAACCAGAACGAACCAGACCAGACCAGACCGAACCAGACCAGACCAGACCGAACCAGAACGAACCAGACCAGACCAGACCAGACCGAACCAGACCAGACCGAACCAGACCGAACCAGACCAGACCAGACCGAACCAGACCGAACCAGAACGAACCAGACCAGACCGAACCAGACCGAACCAGACCGAACCAGACCGAACCAGACCGAACCAGACCAGACCGAACCAGACCAGACCAGACCAGAACAGACCAGACCGAACCAGAACAGACCGAACCAGAACAGACCGAACCAGAACAGACCGAACCAGACCAGACCAGACCGGACCAGACCAGACCGAACCAGACCAGACCAGACCATACCGAACCAGACCAGACCGAACCAGACCAGACCGAACCAGACCAGACCGAACCAGACCAGACCGAACCAGACCAGACCAGACCGAACCAGACCAGACCGAACCAGACCAGACCAGACCGAACCAGACCAGACCAGACCGGACCAGACCGAACCAGAGCGAACCAGAACGAACCAGACCAGACCAGACC
This sequence comes from Oncorhynchus mykiss, assembly GCF_057628025.1. Classification (NCBI taxonomy): domain Eukaryota; kingdom Metazoa; phylum Chordata; class Actinopteri; order Salmoniformes; family Salmonidae; genus Oncorhynchus; species Oncorhynchus mykiss. The sequence goes on from NC_143048.1 coordinate 182,636, forward strand.
GAACCAGAGCGAACCAGAACGAACCAGACCAGACCAGGCCAGACCGAACCAGACCGAAACAGACCAGACCAGACCGAACAAGACCAGACCAGACCGAACAAGACCAGACCAGACCGAACCAGACCGAACCAGACCTGACCGAACCAGACCGGACCAGACCGTAACAGACCGTACCAGACCGAACCAGACCAGACCAGACCAGACCGAACCAGACCGAACCAGACCAGACCGAACCAGAACGAACCAGACAAGACCAGACCAGACCGAACCAGACCAGACCGAACCAGACCAGACCGAACCAGACCCGAACCAGACCGGACCAGACCGGACCAGACCGTACCAGACCGAACCAGACCGTACCAGACCGAACCAGACCGTACCAGACGGGACCAGACCGAAAAAGAACGGACCAGACCGAACCAGACCAGACCAGACCGAACCAGACCAGACAAGAATAGACCGAACCAGACCGAACCAGACCAGACCGAACCAGACCAAACCAGACAAGACCAGACCAGACCGAACCAGACCGGACCAGACCGAACCAGACCCGAACCAGACCGGACCAGACCAGAACAGACCGAACCAGACCAGACCAGACCATACCGAACCAGACCAGACCGAACCAGACCAGACCAGACCGAACCAGAGCGAACCAGAACGAAACAGACCAGACCGAACCAGACCAGACCAGACCGAACCAGAACGAACCAGACCAGACCGAACCAGACCAGACCGAACCAGACCGAACCAGAACAAAACAGACCAGACCAGACCGAACCAGAACAAAACAGACCAGACCAGACCGAACCAGACAAGACCAGACCAGACCGAACCAGACCGGAACAGACCGAACCAGACCCGAACCAGACCGGACCAGACCAGAACAGACCGAACCAGACCAGACCAGACCATACCGAACCAGACCAGACCGAACCAGACCAGACCAGACCGAACCAGACCGAACCAGAACGAACCAGACAAGACCAGACCAGACCGAACCAGACCAGACCGAACCAGACCAGACCGAACCAGACCCGAACCAGACCGGACCAGACCGGACCAGACCGTACCAGACCGAACCAGACCGTACCAGACCGAACCAGACCGTACCAGACGGGACCAGACCGAAAAAGAACGGACCAGACCGAACCAGACCAGACCAGACCGAACCAGACCAGACAAGAATAGACCGAACCAGACCGAACCAGACCAGACCGAACCAGACCAAACCAGACAAGACCAGACCAGACCGAACCAGACCGGACCAGACCGAACCAGACCCGAACCAGACCGGACCAGACCAGAACAGACCGAACCAGACCAGACCAGACCATACCGAACCAGACCAGACCGAACCAGACCAGACCAGACCGAACCAGAGCGAACCAGAACGAAACAGACCAGACCGAACCAGACCAGACCAGACCGAACCAGAACGAACCAGACCAGACCGAACCAGACCAGACCGAACCAGACCGAACCAGAACAAAACAGACCAGACCAGACCGAACCAGAACAAAACAGACCAGACCAGACCGAACCAGACAAGACCAGACCAGACCGAACCAGACCGGAACAGACCGAACCAGACCCGAACCAGACCGGACCAGACCAGAACAGACCGAACCAGACCAGACCAGACCATACCGAACCAGACCAGACCGAACCAGACCAGACCAGACCGAACCAGAGCGAACCAGAACGAAACAGACCAGACCGAACCAGACCAGACCAGACCGAACCAGAACGAACCAGACCAGACCGAACCAGACCAGACCGAACCAGACCGAACCAGAACAAAACAGACCAGACCAGACCGAACCAGAACAAAACAGACCAGACCAGACCGAACCAGACAAGACCAGACCGAACCAGAGCGAACCAGAACGAACCAGACCAGACCGAACCAGACCAGACCGAACCAGACCGAACCAGAACGAACCAGACCAGACCAGACCGGACCAGACCGAACCAGACCAGACCAGACCGAACCAGACCAGAACGAACCAGACCAGACCGGACCAGACCGAACCAGAGCGAACCAGAACGAACCAGACCAGACCGAACCAGACCAGACCAAACCAGACCAGAACGTACCAGACCAGACCGAACCAGAGCGAACCAGAGCGAACCAGAACGAACCAGACCAGACCAGACCGAACCAGACCAGACCGAACCAGACCAGACCGAACCAGACCAGACCGAACCAGACCGGACCAGACCGAACCAGAGCGAACCAGAACGAACCAGACCAGACCAGGCCAGACCGAACCAGACCAGACCAGACTAGACCAAACCAGACCAGAACGAACCAGACCAGACCGAACCAGACCAGACCGAACCAGACCAGACCGAACCAGACCAGCCCGAACCAGACCAGACCGAACCAGACCAGACCGAACCAGAGCGAACCAGAACGAACCAGACCAGACCAGACCGAACCAGACCGGACCAAACCAGACCAGACCGAACCAGACCAGACCGAACCAGAGCGAACCAGAACGAACCAGACCAGACCAGAACAGGCCAGACCGAACCAGACCAGACCGAACCAGACCGAAACAGACCAGACCAGAACGAACCAGACCAGACCATACCGAACCAGACGAGACCAGACCGAACCAGACCAGACCGAACCAGACCAGACTGAACCAGACCAGACCGAACCAGACCAGACCGAACCAGACCAGACCGAACCAGACCGGACCAGACCGAACCAGAACGAACCAGACCAGACCAGACCGAACCAGAGCGAACCAGAACGAACCAGACCAGACCAGGCCAGACCGAACCAGACCGAACCAGACCAGACCAGACCGAACCAGACAAGACCAGACCGAACCAGACCGAACCAGACCAGACTAGACCGAACCGAACCAGACCAGACCGGACCAGACCAGACCGAACCAGACCAGACTAGACCGAACCAGACCAGACCAGACCAAACCAGACCAGACCGAACCAGACCAGACCGAACCAGACCAGACTAGACCGAACCGAACCAGACCAGACCGAACCAGACCAGACCAGACCAGACCAGAGCGAACCAGAACAGACCAGACCAGACCGAACCAGAACGAACCAGACCAGACCGGACCAGACCAGACCGGACCAGACCAGACCGAACCAGACCAGACCAGACCGAACCGAACCAGACCGAACCAGACCAGACCATACAGGACCAGACCATACCGAACCAGACCAGACCGAACCAGACCAGACCGAACCAGACCAGACCGAACCAGACCAGACCGAACCAGACTAGACCGAACCGAACCAGACCAGACCGAACCAGACCAGACCGGACCAGACCGGACCAGACCAGACCGGACCAGACCGAACCAGAGCGAACCAGAACGAACCAGACCAGACCAGACCGAACCAGACCAGACCAGACCGAACCAGAACGAACCAGACCAGACCAGACCAGACCGAACCAGACCAGACCGAACCAGACCGAACCAGACCAGACCAGACCGAACCAGACCGAACCAGAACGAACCAGACCAGACCGAACCAGACCGAACCAGAACGAACCAGACCAGACCGAACCAGACCGAACCAGACCAGACCGAACCAGACCAGACCAGACCAGAACAGACCAGACCGAACCAGAACAGACCGAACCAGAACAGACCGAACCAGAACAGACCGAACCAGACCAGACCAGACCGGACCAGACCAGACCGAACCAGACCAGACCAGACCATACCGAACCAGACCAGACCGAACCAGACCAGACCGAACCAGACCAGACCGAACCAGACCAGACCGAACCAGACCAGACCAGACCGAACCAGACCAGACCGAACCAGACCAGACCAGACCGAACCAGACCAGACCGAACCAGACCGGACCAGACCGAACCAGAGCGAACCAGAACGAACCAGACCAGACCAGACCGAACCAGAGCGAACCAGAACGAACCAGACCAGACCAGGCCAGACCGAACCAGACCGAAACAGACCAGACCAGACCGAACAAGACCAGACCAGACCGAACAAGACCAGACCAGACCGAACCAGACCGAACCAGACCTGACCGAACCAGACCGGACCAGACCGTAACAGACCGTACCAGACCGAACCAGACCAGACCAGACCAGACCGAACCAGACCGAACCAGACCAGACCGAACCAGAACGAACCAGACAAGACCAGACCAGACCGAACCAGACCAGACCGAACCAGACCAGACCGAACCAGACCCGAACCAGACCGGACCAGACCGGACCAGACCGTACCAGACCGAACCAGACCGTACCAGACCGAACCAGACCGTACCAGACGGGACCAGACCGAAAAAGAACGGACCAGACCGAACCAGACCAGACCAGACCGAACCAGACCAGACAAGAATAGACCGAACCAGACCGAACCAGACCAGACCGAACCAGACCAAACCAGACAAGACCAGACCAGACCGAACCAGACCGGACCAGACCGAACCAGACCCGAACCAGACCGGACCAGACCAGAACAGACCGAACCAGACCAGACCAGACCATACCGAACCAGACCAGACCGAACCAGACCAGACCAGACCGAACCAGAGCGAACCAGAACGAAACAGACCAGACCGAACCAGACCAGACCAGACCGAACCAGAACGAACCAGACCAGACCGAACCAGACCAGACCGAACCAGACCGAACCAGAACAAAACAGACCAGACCAGACCGAACCAGAACAAAACAGACCAGACCAGACCGAACCAGACAAGACCAGACCAGACCGAACCAGACCGGAACAGACCGAACCAGACCCGAACCAGACCGGACCAGACCAGAACAGACCGAACCAGACCAGACCAGACCATACCGAACCAGACCAGACCGAACCAGACCAGACCAGACCGAACCAGACCGAACCAGAACGAACCAGACAAGACCAGACCAGACCGAACCAGACCAGACCGAACCAGACCAGACCGAACCAGACCCGAACCAGACCGGACCAGACCGGACCAGACCGTACCAGACCGAACCAGACCGTACCAGACCGAACCAGACCGTACCAGACGGGACCAGACCGAAAAAGAACGGACCAGACCGAACCAGACCAGACCAGACCGAACCAGACCAGACAAGAATAGACCGAACCAGACCGAACCAGACCAGACCGAACCAGACCAAACCAGACAAGACCAGACCAGACCGAACCAGACCGGACCAGACCGAACCAGACCCGAACCAGACCGGACCAGACCAGAACAGACCGAACCAGACCAGACCAGACCATACCGAACCAGACCAGACCGAACCAGACCAGACCAGACCGAACCAGAGCGAACCAGAACGAAACAGACCAGACCGAACCAGACCAGACCAGACCGAACCAGAACGAACCAGACCAGACCGAACCAGACCAGACCGAACCAGACCGAACCAGAACAAAACAGACCAGACCAGACCGAACCAGAACAAAACAGACCAGACCAGACCGAACCAGACAAGACCAGACCAGACCGAACCAGACCGGAACAGACCGAACCAGACCCGAACCAGACCGGACCAGACCAGAACAGACCGAACCAGACCAGACCAGACCATACCGAACCAGACCAGACCGAACCAGACCAGACCAGACCGAACCAGAGCGAACCAGAACGAAACAGACCAGACCGAACCAGACCAGACCAGACCGAACCAGAACGAACCAGACCAGACCGAACCAGACCAGACCGAACCAGACCGAACCAGAACAAAACAGACCAGACCAGACCGAACCAGAACAAAACAGACAAGACCAGACCGAACCAGAGCGAACCAGAACGAACCAGACCAGACCGAACCAGACCAGACCGAACCAGACCGAACCAGAACGAACCAGACCAGACCAGACCGGACCAGACCGAACCAGACCAGACCAGACCGAACCAGACCGGACCAAACCAGACCAGACCGAACCAGACCAGACCGAACCAGAGCGAACCAGAACGAACCAGACCAGACCAGACCGAACCAGACCAGACCGAACCAGACCGAAACAGACCAGACCAGAACGAACCAGACCAGACCATACCGAACCAGACGAGACCAGACCGAACCAGACCAGACCGAACCAGACCAGACTGAACCAGACCAGACCGAACCAGACCAGACCGAACCAGACCAGACCAGACCGAACCAGACCAGACCGAACCAGACCGGACCAGACCGAACCAGAGCGAACCAGAACGAACCAGACCAGACCAGACCGAACCAGAGCGAACCAGAACGAACCAGACCAGACCAGACCGAACAAGACCAGACCAGACCGAACAAGACCAGACCAGACCGAACCAGACCGAACCAGACCTGACCGAACCAGACCGGACCAGACCGTAACAGACCGTACCAGACCGAACCAGACCAGACCAGACCAGACCGAACCAGACCGAACCAGACCAGACCGAACCAGAACGAACCAGACAAGACCAGACCAGACCGAACCAGACCAGACCGAACCAGACCAGACCGAACCAGACCCGAACCAGACCGGACCAGACCGGACCAGACCGTACCAGACCGAACCAGACCGTACCAGACCGTACCAGACGGGACCAGACCGAAAAAGAACGGACCAGACCGAACCAGACCAGACCAGACCGAACCAGACCAGACAAGAATAGACCGAACCAGACCGAACCAGACCAGACCGAACCAGACCAAACCAGACAAGACCAGACCAGACCGAACCAGACCGGACCAGACCGAACCAGACCCGAACCAGACCGGACCAGACCAGAACAGACCGAACCAGACCAGACCAGACCATACCGAACCAGACCAGACCGAACCAGACCAGACCAGACCGAACCAGAGCGAACCAGAACGAAACAGACCAGACCGAACCAGACCAGACCAGACCGAACCAGAACGAACCAGACCAGACCGAACCAGACCAGACCGAACCAGACCGAACCAGAACAAAACAGACCAGACCAGACCGAACCAGAACAAAACAGACCAGACCAGACCGAACCAGACAAGACCAGACCAGACCGAACCAGACCGGAACAGACCGAACCAGACCCGAACCAGACCGGACCAGACCAGAACAGACCGAACCAGACCAGACCAGACCATACCGAACCAGACCAGACCGAACCAGACCAGACCAGACCGAACCAGAGCGAACCAGAACGAAACAGACCAGACCGAACCAGACCAGACCAGACCGAACCAGAACGAACCAGACCAGACCGAACCAGACCAGACCGAACCAGACCGAACCAGAACAAAACAGACCAGACCAGACCGAACCAGAACAAAACAGACAAGACCAGACCGAACCAGAGCGAACCAGAACGAACCAGACCAGACCGAACCAGACCAGACCGAACCAGACCGAACCAGAACGGACCAGACCGAACCAGACCAGACCAGACCGAACCAGACCAGAACGAACCAGACCAGAACGAACCAGACCAGACCGGACCAGACCGAACCAGAACGAACCAGACCAGACCGAACCAGACCAGACCAAACCAGACCAGAACGAACCAGACCAGACCGAACCAGAGCGAACCAGAGCGAACCAGAACGAACCAGACCAGACCAGACCGAACCAGACCAGACCGAACCAGACCAGACCGAACCAGACCGGACCAGACCGAACCAGAGCGAACCAGAACGAACCAGACCAGACCAGGCCAGACCGAACCAGACCAGACCAGACTAGACCGAACCAGACCAGAACGAACCAGACCAGACCGAACCAGACCAGACCGAACCAGACCAGACCGAACCAGACCAGCCCGAACCAGACCAGACCGAACCAGACCAGACCGAACCAGAGCGAACCAGAACGAACCAGACCAGACCAGACCGAACCAGACCGGACCAAACCAGACCAGACCGAACCAGACCAGACCGAACCAGAGCGAACCAGAACGAACCAGACCAGACCAGACCGAACCAGACCAGACCGAACCAGACCGAAACAGACCAGACCAGAACGAACCAGACCAGACCATACCGAACCAGACGAGACCAGACCGAACCAGACCAGACCGAACCAGACCAGACTGAACCAGACCAGACCGAACCAGACCAGACCGAACCAGACCAGACCAGACCGAACCAGACCAGACCGAACCAGACCGGACCAGACCGAACCAGAGCGAACCAGAACGAACCAGACCAGACCAGACCGAACCAGAGCGAACCAGAACGAACCAGACCAGACCAGGCCAGACCAGGCCAGACCGAACCAGACCGAAACAGACCAGACCAGACCAGACTTGACCGAACCAGACCAGACCGGACCAGACCAGACCGAACCAGACCAGACTAGACCGAACCAGACCAGACCAAACCAGACCAGACCGAACCAGACCAGACCAGACCGAACCAGACCGAACCAGACCAGACTAGACCGAACCAGACCGAACCAGACCGAACCACACCGAACCAGACCGAACCAGACCGAACCAGACCAGACCAGACCAGACCAGACCAGACCGGACCAGAGCGAACCAGACGGAACCAGAACAGACCAGACCAGACCAGACCAGACCGAACCAGAACGAACCAGACCAGACCGGACCAGACCAGACCGGACCAGACCAGACCGAACCAGACCGAACCGAACCAGACCGAACCAGACCAGACCATACAAGACCAGACCATACCGAACCAGACCAGACCGAACCAGACCAGACCGAACCAGACCAGACCAGACCGAACCAGACCAGACCGAACCAGACCAGACTAGACCGAACCGAACCAGACCAGACCGAACCAGACCGAACCAGACCAGACCGGACCAGACCGGACCAGACCGGACCAGACCGGACCAGACCGAACCAGAGCGAACCAGAACGAACCAGACCAGACCAGACCGAACCAGACCAGACCAGACCGAACCAGAACGAACCAGACCAGACCAGACCAGACCGAACCAGACCAGACCGAACCAGACCGAACCAGACCGAACCAGACCGAACCAGAACGAACCAGACCAGACCGAACCAGACCGAACCAGAACGAACCAGACCAGACCGACCAGACCGAACCAGACCGAACCAGACCAGACCGAACCAGACCAGACCAGACCGAACCACAACAGACCGAACCAGACCGAACCAGACCAGACCAGACCGGACCAGACCAGACCGAACCAGACCAGACCAGACCATACCGAACCAAACCAGACCAGACCGAACCAGACCAGACCGAACCAGACCAAACCGAACCAGACCAGACCGAACCAGACCAGACCAGACCAGACCAGACCAGACCGAACCGTACCAGACCGGACCGTACCAGACCGAACCAGACCAGACCAGACCGAACCAGACCAGACCAGACCAGACCAGACCGAACCAGACCGAACCAGACCAGACCGAACCAGACCGGACCAGACCGAACCAGACCGTACCAGACCGTACCAGACCGAACCAGACCAGACCAGACCGAACCAGACCGAACCAGACCAGACCGAACCAGACCGAACCAGAACGAACCAGACAAGACCAGACCAGACCGAACCAGACCGAACCAGAACGAACCAGACAAGACCAGACCAGACCGAACCAGACCAGACCGAACCAGACCCGAACCAGACCGGACCAGACCGGACCAGACCGTACCAGACCGAACCAGACCGTACCAGACCGGACCAGACCGTACCAGACGGGACCAGACCGAAAAAGAACGGACCAGACCGAACCAGACCAGACCAGACCGAACCAGACCAGACAAGAATAGACCGAACCAGACCGAACCAGACCAGACCGAACCAGACCAAACCAGACAAGACCAGACCAGACCGGACCAGACCGAACCAGACCCGAACCAGACCGGACCAGACCATACCGAACCAGACCAGACCGAACCAGACCAGACCAGACCATACCGAACCAGACCAGACCGAACCAGACCAGACCAGACCGAACCAGAGCGAACCAGAACGAAACAGACCAGACCGAACCAGACCAGACCAGACCGAACCAGAACGAACCAGACCAGACCGAACCAGACCAGACCGAACCAGACCGAACCAGAAAACAGACCAGACCAGACCGAACCAGAACAAAACAGACCAGACCAGACCGAACCAGACAAGACCAGACCGAACCAGACCCGAACCAGACCAGACCAGCCCATACCGAACCAGAGCGAACCAGAACGAACCAGACCAGACCGAACCAGACCGAACCAGACCGAACCAGAACGAACCAGAACGAACCAGACCAGACCGGGCCAGACCAGACCGAACCAGACCAGACCAGACCGAACCAGACCAGAACGAACCAGACCAGACCGAACCAGACCAGACCGAACCAGACCAGCCCGAACCAGACCAGACCGAACCAGACCAGACCGAACCAGAGCGAACCAGAACGAACCAGACCAGACCAGACCAGACCGGACCAAACCAGACCAGACCGAACCAGACCAGACCGAACCAGAGCGAACCAGAACGAACCAGACCAGACCAGAACAGGCCAGACCGAACCAGACCAGACCGAACCAGACCGAAACAGACCAGACCAGAACGAACCAGACCAGACCATACCGAACCAGACGAGACCAGACCGAACCAGACCAGACCGAACCAGACCAGACTGAACCAGACCAGACCGAACCAGACCAGACCGAACCAGACCAGACCAGACCGAACCAGACCGAACCAGACCAGACCGAACCAGACCGGACCAGACCGAACCAGAGCGAACCAGAACGAACCAGACCGAACCAGAGCGAACCAGAACGAACCAGACCAGACCAGGCCAGACCGAACCAGACCGAAACAGACCAGACCAGACCGAACCAGAACAGACCAGACCGAACCAGACCGAACCAGACCAGACTAGACCGAACCGAACCAGACCAGACCGGACCAGACCAGACCGAACCAGACCAGACCGAACCAGAGCGAACCAGAACGAACCAGACCAGACCAGACCAGACCGGACCAAACCAGACCAGACCGAACCAGACCAGACCGAACCAGAGCGAACCAGAACGAACCAGACCAGACCAGAACAGGCCAGACCGAACCAGACCAGACCGAACCAGACCGAAACAGACCAGACCAGAACGAACCAGACCAGACCATACCGAACCAGACGAGACCAGACCGAACCAGACCAGACCGAACCAGACCAGACTGAACCAGACCAGACCGAACCAGACCAGACCGAACCAGACCAGACCAGACCGAACCAGACCGAACCAGACCAGACCGAACCAGACCGGACCAGACCGAACCAGAGCGAACCAGAACGAACCAGACCGAACCAGAGCGAACCAGAACGAACCAGACCAGACCAGGCCAGACCGAACCAGACCGAAACAGACCAGACCAGACCGAACCAGACCAGACCAGACCGAACCAGACCGAACCAGACCAGACTAGACCGAACCGAACCAGACCAGACCGGACCAGACCAGACCGAACCAGACCAGACTAGACCGAACCAGACCAGACCAAACCAGACCAGACCGAACCAGACCAGACCGAACCAGACCGAACCAGACCAGACTAGACCGAACCAGACCGAACCAGACCGAACCAGACCAGACCAGACCGGACCAGAGCGAACCAGAACAGACCAGACCAGACCAGACCAGACCGAACCAGAACGAACCAGACCAGACCGGACCAGACCAGACCGGACCAGACCAGACCGGACCAGACCAGACCAGACCGAACCAGACCAGACCAGACCAGACCAGACCGAACCGAACCAGACCGAACCAGACCAGACCATACAAGACCAGACCATACCGAACCAGACCAGACCGAACCAGACCAGACCGAACCAGACCAGACCGAACCAGACCAGACTAGACCGAACCGAACCAGACCAGACCGAACCAGACCGAACCAGACCAGAACGGACCAGACCGGACCAGACCGGACCAGACCGGACCAGACCGAACCAGAGCGAACCAGAACGAACCAGACCAGACCAGACCGAACCAGACCAGACCAGACCGAACCAGAACGAACCAGACCAGACCAGACCAGACCGAACCAGACCAGACCGAACCAGACCGAACCAGACCAGACCGAACCAGACCGAACCAGAACGAACCAGACCAGACCGAACCAGACCGAACCAGAACGAACCAGACCAGACCGACCAGACCGAACCAGACCAGACCGAACCAGACCAGACCAGACCGAACCAGACCGAACCAGAACAGACCGAACCAGACCGGACCAGACCAGACCGAACCAGACCAGACCAGACCATACCGAACCAAACCAGACCAGACCGAACCAGACCGAACCAGACCGAACCAGACCAGACCGAACCAGACCAGACCGAACCAGACCAGACCAGACCGGACCAGACCAGACCGAACCGTACCAGACCGGACCGTACCAGACCGAACCAGACCAGACCAGACCGAACCAGACCAGACCAGACCGAACCAGACCGAACCAGACCAGACCGAACCAGACCGTACCAGACCGTACCAGACCGAACCAGACCAGACCAGACCAGACCGAACCAGACCGAACCAGACCAGACCGAACCAGACCGAACCAGACCAGACCGGACCAGACCGAACCAGACCGAACCAGACCGTACCAGACCGAACCAGACCGAACCAGACCGAACCAGACCGGACCAGACCGTACCAGACGGGACCAGACCGAAAAAGAACGGACCAGACCGAACCAGACCAGACCAGACCGAACCAGACCAGACAAGAATAGACCGAACCAGACCGAACCAGACCAGACCGAACCAGACCAAACCAGACAAGACCAGACCAGACCGAACCAGACCGGACCAGACCGAACCAGACCCGAACCAGACCGGACCAGACCAGAACAGACCGAACCAGACCAGACCAGACCAGACCATACCGAACCAGACCAGACCGAACCAGACCAGACCGAACCAGAGCGAACCAGAACGAAACAGACCAGACCGAACCAGACCAGACCAGACCGAACCAGAACGAACCAGACCAGACCGAACCAGACCAGACCGAACCAGACCGAACCAGAACAAAACAGACCAGACCAGACCGAACCAGAACAAAACAGACCAGACCAGACCGAACCAGACAAGACCAGACCGAACCAGACCCGAACCAGACCAGACCAGCCCATACCGAACCAGAGCGAACCAGACCGAACCAGACCAGACCGAACCAGACCGAACCAGAACGAACCAGACCAGACCAGGCCAGACCAGACCGAACCAGACCAGACCAGACCGAACCAGACCAGACCGAACCAGACCAGACCAGACCGAACCAGACCAGACCGAACCAGACCAGACCGGACCAGACCGAACCAGAGCGAACCAGAACGAACCAGACCAGACCAGACCGAACCAGACCAGACCAGAACGAACCAGACCAGACCGAACCAGAGCGAACCAGAGCGAACCAGAACGAACCAGACCAGACCAGACCGAACCAGACCAGACCGAACCAGACCAGACCGAACCAGACCGGACCAGACCGAACCAGAGCGAACCAGAACGAACCAGACCAGACCGAACCAGACCGAACCAGACCAGACCAGACTAGACCGAACCAGACCAGAACGAACCAGACCAGACCGAACCAGACCAGACCGAACCAGACCAGCCCGAACCAGACCAGACCGAACCAGACCAGACCGAACCAGACCAGACCGAACCAGACCAGACCGAACCAGACCGAACCAGACCAGACCGAACCAGACCAGACCGAACCAGACCAGACCGAACCAGAGCGAACCAGAGCGAACCAGACCAGATCAGGCCAGACCGAACCAGATCGAACCAGACCAGACCGAACCAGACCAGACCAGACTGAACCAGACCAGACCGAACCAGACCAGACGCAACCAGACCGAACCAGACCAGACCGAACCAGACCAGACCGAACCAGAACAGACCGAACCAGAACAGACCGAACCAGAACAGACCGAACCAGAACAGACCGAACCAGACCGAACCAGGCCAAACCAGACCGAACCAGACCAGACCGAACCAGACCAGACCGAACCAGACCAGACCAGCCGAACCAGACCAGACCGAACCAGACCAGACCGAACCAGACCATACCGAACCAGACCAGACCGAACCAGACCAGACCGAACCAGACCAGACCGAACCAGACCGAACCAGAGCGAACCAGACCAGACCCAACCAGACCGAACCAGAACGAACCAGACCAGACCAGACCGAACCAGAACGAACCAGACCAGACCGAACCAGACCAGAGCAGACCAGACCGAACCAGACCGAACCAGACCAAACCGAACCAGACCAGACCGAACCAGACCGGACCAAACCGGACCAGACCGTACCAGACCAGACCGAACCAGACCATACCGAACCAGACCAGACCAGACCGAACCAGACCGAACCAGACCGAACCAGACCATACCGAACCAGACCAGACCGAACCAGACCGGACCAGACCAGACCGAACCAGAACAGACCGGACCAGACCAGACCGAACCAGACCAGACCAGACCGTACCAGACCGAACCAGACCGAACCAGACCAGACCAGACCAGACCGAACCAGAGCGGACCAGACCAGACCAGACCAGACCGAACCAGACCGAACCAGACCAGACCGAACCAGACCGTACCAGACCGAACCAGACCAGACCGAACCAGACCAGACCGAACCAGACCGAACCAGAACGAACCAGACAAGACCAGACCAGACCGAACCAGACCAGACCGGACCGAACCAGACCCGAACCAGACCGGACCAGACCGGACCAGACCGTACCAGACTGAACCAGACCGTACCAGACCGGACCAGACCGTACCAGACGGGACCAGACCGAAAAAGAACGGACCGGACCGAACCAGACCAGACCAGACCGAACCAGACCAGACAAGAATAGACCAAACCAGACAAGACCAGACCAGACCGAACCAGACCGAACCAGACCAGACCGAACCAGACCCGAACCAGACCGGACCAGACCAGAACAGACCGAACCAGACCAGACCAGACCAGACCATATCGAACCAGACCAGACCGAACCAGACCAGACAATACCGAACCAGAGCGAACCAGAACGAAACAGACCAGACCGAACCAGACGGGACCAGACCAGACCAGACCGAACCAGACCAGACCAGACCGAACCAGAACGAACCAGACCAGACCGAACCAGACCAGACCGAACCAGACCGAACCAGAACGAACCAGACCAGACCGGACCAGACCAGACCGAACCAGACCAGACCAGACCGAACAAGACCAGTCCGAACCAGACCAGACCGGACCAGACCGAACCAGAGCGAACCAGAACGAACCAGACCAGACCAGACCGAACCAGACCAGAACGAACCAGAGCGAACCAGAGCGAACCAGAACGAACCAGAGCGAACCAGAGCGAACCAGACCAGACCAGACCAGACCGAACCAGACCAGACCGAACCAGACCAGACCGAACCAGACCGGACCAGACTGAACCAGAGCGAACCAGACCGAACCAGACCAGCCCGAACCAGACCAGACCGAACCAGACCAGACCGAACCAGACCAGACCGAACCAGACCAGACCGAACCAGACCGAACCAGACCAGACCGAACCAGACCAGACCGAACCAGACCAGACCGAACCAGAGCGAACCAGAGCGAACCAGACCAGATCAGGCCAGACCGAACCAGATCGAACCAGACCAGACCGAACCAGACCAGACCAGACTGAACCAGACCAGACCGAACCAGACCAGACGCAACCAGACCGAACCAGACCAGACCGAACCAGACCAGACCGAACCAGAACAGACCGAACCAGAACAGACCGAACCAGAACAGACCGAACCAGAACAGACCGAACCAGACCGAACCAGGCCAAACCAGACCGAACCAGACCAGACCGAACCAGACCAGACCGAACCAGACCAGACCAGCCGAACCAGACCAGACCGAACCAGACCAGACCGAACCAGACCATACCGAACCAGACCAGACCGAACCAGACCAGACCGAACCAGACCAGACCGAACCAGACCGAACCAGAGCGAACCAGACCAGACCCAACCAGACCGAACCAGAACGAACCAGACCAGACCAGACCGAACCAGAACGAACCAGACCAGACCGAACCAGACCAGAGCAGACCAGACCGAACCAGACCGAACCAGACCAAACCGAACCAGACCAGACCGAACCAGACCGGACCAAACCGGACCAGACCGTACCAGACCAGACCGAACCAGACCATACCGAACCAGACCAGACCAGACCGAACCAGACCGAACCAGACCGAACCAGACCATACCGAACCAGACCAGACCGAACCAGACCGGACCAGACCAGACCGAACCAGAACAGACCGGACCAGACCAGACCGAACCAGACCAGACCAGACCGTACCAGACCGAACCAGACCGAACCAGACCAGACCAGACCAGACCGAACCAGAGCGGACCAGACCAGACCAGACCAGACCGAACCAGACCGAACCAGACCAGACCGAACCAGACCGTACCAGACCGAACCAGACCAGACCGAACCAGACCAGACCGAACCAGACCGAACCAGAACGAACCAGACAAGACCAGACCAGACCGAACCAGACCAGACCGGACCGAACCAGACCCGAACCAGACCGGACCAGACCGGACCAGACCGTACCAGACTGAACCAGACCGTACCAGACCGGACCAGACCGTACCAGACGGGACCAGACCGAAAAAGAACGGACCGGACCGAACCAGACCAGACCAGACCGAACCAGACCAGACAAGAATAGACCAAACCAGACAAGACCAGACCAGACCGAACCAGACCGAACCAGACCAGACCGAACCAGACCCGAACCAGACCGGACCAGACCAGAACAGACCGAACCAGACCAGACCAGACCAGACCATATCGAACCAGACCAGACCGAACCAGACCAGACAATACCGAACCAGAGCGAACCAGAACGAAACAGACCAGACCGAACCAGACGGGACCAGACCAGACCAGACCGAACCAGACCAGACCAGACCGAACCAGAACGAACCAGACCAGACCGAACCAGACCAGACCGAACCAGACCGAACCAGAACGAACCAGACCAGACCGGACCAGACCAGACCGAACCAGACCAGACCAGACCGAACAAGACCAGTCCGAACCAGACCAGACCGGACCAGACCGAACCAGAGCGAACCAGAACGAACCAGACCAGACCAGACCGAACCAGACCAGAACGAACCAGAGCGAACCAGAGCGAACCAGAACGAACCAGAGCGAACCAGAGCGAACCAGACCAGACCAGACCAGACCGAACCAGACCAGACCGAACCAGACCAGACCGAACCAGACCGGACCAGACTGAACCAGAGCGAACCAGAACGAACCAGACCAGACCAGGCCAGACCGAACCAGACCGAACCAGACCAGACCAGACTAGACCGAACCAGACCAGAACGAACCAGACCAGACCGAACCAGACCAGACTGAACCAGACCAGACCAGACCGAACCAGACCAGACCAGACCAGACCGAACCGAACCAGACCGAACCAGACCAGACCATACAAGACCAGACCATACCGAACCAGACCAGACCGAACCAGACCAGACCGAACCAGACCAGACCAGACCGAACCAGACCAGACTAGACCGAACCGAACCAGACCAGACCGAACCAGACCGAACCAGACCAGAACGGACCAGACCGGACCAGACCGGACCAAACCGGACCAGACCGAACCAGAGCGAACCAGAACGAACCAGACCAGACCGAACCAGACCAGACCAGACCGAACCAGAACGAACCAGACCAGACCGAACCAGAACGAACCAGACCAGACCGAACCAGACCGAACCAGAACGAACCAGACCAGACCGAACCAGACCAGACCAGACCGAACCAAACCAGACCAGACCGAACCAGACCAGACCGAACCAGACCGAACCAGACCAGACCGAACCAGACCAGACCGAACCAGACCAGACCAGACCAGACCAGACCAGACCGAACCGTACCAGACCGGACCGTACCAGACCGAACCAGACCAGACCAGACCGAACCAGACCAGACCAGACCGAACCAGACCAGACCAGACCGAACCAGACCGAACCAGACCGGACCAGACCGTACCAGACCGTACCAGACCGTACCGGACCGAACCAGACCAGACCAGACCAGACCGAACCAGACCGGACCAGACCGAACCAGACCAGACCAGACTGAACCAGACCAGACCGAACCAGACCAGACGCAACCAGACCGAACCAGACCAGACCGAACCAGAACAGACCGAACCAGAACAGACCGAACCAGAACAGACCGAACCAGACCGAACCAGGCCAAACCAGACCAGACCGAACCAGACCAGACCGAACCAGACCAGACCAGCCGAACCAGACCAGACCGAACCAGACCAGACCGAACCAGACCATACCGAACCAGACCAGACCGAACCAGACCAGACCGAACCAGACCAGACCGAACCAGACCGAACCAGAGCGAACCAGACCAGACCCAACCAGACCGAACCAGAACGAACCAGACCGAACCAGACCAGACCAGACCGAACCAGAACGAACCAGACCAGACCGAACCAGACCAGACCAGAGCAGACCAGACCGAACCAGACCGAACCAGACCAAACCGAACCAGACCAGACCGAACCAGACCGGACCAAACCGGACCAGACCGGACCAGACCAGACCGAACCAGACCAGACCGAACCAGACCAGACCAGACCGAACCAGACCGAACCAGACCAGACCGAACCAGACCAGACCGAACCAGACCGGACCAGACCAGACCGAACCAGAACAGACCGGACCAGACCAGACCGGACCAGACCAGACCGAACCAGACCAGACCAGACCAGACCGTACCAGACCGAACCAGACCGAACCAGACCAGACCAGACCAGACCGAACCAGAGCGGACCAGACCAGACCAGACCAGACCGAACCAGACCGAACCAGACCGTACCAGACCGAACCAGACCAGACCGAACCAGACCGAACCAGACCAGACCGAACCAGACCGAACGAACCAGACAAGACCAGACCAGACCGAACCAGACGAGACCGGACCAGACCGAACCAGACCCGAACCAGACCGGACCAGACCGGACCAGACCGTACCAGACTGAACCAGACCGTACCAGACCGGACCAGACCGTACCAGACGGGACCAGACCGAAAAAGAACGGACCGGACCGAACCAGACCAGACCAGACCGAACCAGACCAGACAAGAATAGACCGAACCAGACCAGACCGAACCAGACCAAACCAGACAAGACCAGACCAGACCGAACCAGACCGGACCAGACCAGACCGAACCAGACCCGAACCAGACCGGACCAGACCAGAACAGACCGAACCAGACCAGACCAGACCAGACCATACCGAACCAGACCAGACCGAACCAGACCAGACAAGACCGAACCAGAGCGAACCAGAACGAAACAGACCAGACCGAACCAGACGGGACCAGACCAGACCAGACCGAACCAGACCAGACCAGACCGAACCAGAACGAACCAGACCGGACCGAACCAGACCAGACCGAACCAGAACAAAACAGACCAGACCAGACCGAACCAGACAAGACCAGACCAGACCAGACCAGCCCATACCGAACCAGAGCGAAGCAGAACGAACCAGACCAGACCGAACCAGACCAGACCGAACCAGACCGAACCAGAACGAACCAGACCAGACCGGACCAGACCAGACCGAACCAGACCAGACCAGACCGAACAAGACCAGTCCGAACCAGACCAGACCAGACCAGACCGAACCAGAGCGAACCAGAACGAACCAGACCAGACCAGACCGAACCAGACCAGAACGAACCAGAGCGAACCAGAGCGAACCAGAACGAACCAGAGCGAACCAGAACGAACCAGACCAGACCAGACCGAACCAGACCAGACCGAACCAGACCGGACCAGACCGAACCAGAGCGAACCAGAACGAACCAGACCAGACCAGGCCAGACCGAACCAGACCGAACCAGACCAGACCAGACTAGACCGAACCAGACCAGAACGAACCAGACCAGACTGAACCAGACCAGACCGAACCAGACCAGACTGAACCAGACCAGCCCGAACCAGACCAGACCGAACCAGACCAGACCGAACCAGACCAGACAAGAATAGACCGAACCAGACCGAACCAGACTAGACCGAACCAGACCAAACCAGACAAGACCAGACCAGACCGAACCAGACCGGACCAGACCAGACCGAACCAGACCCGAACCAGACCAGACCGAGCCAGACCAGACCGAACCAGACCGAACCAGACCAGACCGAGCCAGACCAGACCGAACCAGACCGAACCAGACCAGACCGAACCAGACCAGACCGAACCAGAGCGAACCAGACCAGATCAGGCCAGACCGAACCAGATCGAACCAGACCAGACCAGACCGAACCAGACCAGACCAGACTGAACCAGACCAGACCGAACCAGACCAGACGCAACCAGACCGAACCAGACCGAACCAGACCGAACCAGACCAGACCGAACCAGAACAGACCGAACCAGAACAGACCGAACCAGACCGAACCAGACCAGACCGAACCAGACCAGACCAGCCGAACCAGACCAGACCAGACCAGACCGAACCAGACCAGACCGAACCAGACCAGACCGAACCAGACCAGACCGAACCAGACCGAACCAGAGCGAACCAGAACGAACCAGACCGAACCAGACCGAACCAGACCAGACCGAACCAGAACGAACCAGACCAGACCAGACCAGACCAGACCAGAGCAGACCAGACCGAACCAGACCGAACCAGACCAAACCGAACCAGACCAGACCGAACCAGACCGGACCAAACCGGACCAGACCGGACCAGACCAGACCGAACCAGACCAGACCGAACCAGACCAGACCAGACCGAACCAGACCGAACCAGACCGAACCAGACCGAACCAGACCAGACCGAACCAGACCAGACCGAACCAGACCGGACCAGACCAGACCAGACCGAACCAGACCGAACCAGACCGAACCAGACCAGACCAGACCAGACCGAACCATAGCGGACCAGACCAGACCAGACCAGACCGAACCAGACCGAACCAGACCAGACCGAACCAGACCGCACCGGAGGGAACCAGAACGAACCAGACCAGACCATACCAGACCGAACCAGACCAGACCGAACCAGACCAGACCGAACCAGACCAGAGCAAACCAGACCAGACCGAACCAGACCCGAGCGAACCAAACCGAACCAGACCCGAACCAGACCGAACCAGAACCGAACCAGACCAGACCGAACCAGAGCGAACCAGATCGAACCAGACCAGACCGAACCAATCCGAACCAGAACGAACCAAACCAGACCAGACCGGACCAGACCAGACCGAACCAGACCAGACCGAACCAGACCAGACCGAACCAGACCAGACCGAACCAGACCAGACCGAACCAGACCAGACCGAACCAGACCAGACCAGACCGAACCAGAGCGAACCAGAACGAACCAGACCAGACCAGACCGAACCAGACCGGACCAAACCAGACCAGACCGAACCAGACCAGACCGAACCAGAGCGAACCAGAACGAACCAGACCAGACCAGAACAGACCGAACCAGAACGAACCAGACCAGAACAGGCCAGACCGAACCAGACCAGACCGAACCAGACCGAACCAGACCAGACCAGAACGAACCAGACCAGACCATACCGAACCAGACGAGACCATACCGAACCAGACGAGACCAGACCGAACCAGACCAGACCGAACCAGACCAGACCGAACCAGACCGAACCAGACCAGACCGAACCAGACCGGACCAGACCGAACCAGAGCGAACCAGAACGAACCAGAACGAACCAGACCAGACCAGACCGAACCAGAGCGAACCAGAACGAACCAGACCAGACCAGGCCAGACCGAACCAGACCAGACCAGACCGAACCAGACCAGACCGAACCAGACCGAACCAGACCAGACTAGACCGAACCGAACCAGACCAGACCGGACCAGACCAGACCAGACCGAACCAGACCAGACCAGACCAAACCAGACCAGACCGAACCAGACCAGACCAGACCGAACCAGACCGAACCAGACCAGACTAGACCGAACCGAACCAGACCAGACCGAACCAGACCGAACCAGACCAGACCAGACCAGACCAGACCAGACCAGAGCGAACCAGAACAGACCAGACCAGACCAGACCAGACCGAACCAGAACGAACCAGACCAGACCGGACCAGACCAGACCGGACCAGACCAGACCAGACCGAACCAGACCAGACCAGACCAGACCGAACCGAACCAGACCGAACCAGACCAGACCATACAAGACCAGACCATACCGAACCAGACCAGACCGAACCAGACCAGACCGAACCAGACCAGACCAGACCGAACCAGACCAGACCGAACCAGACCAGACCAGACCAGACTAGACCGAACCGAACCAGACCAGACCGAACCAGACCAGACCAGACCGGACCAGACCGGACCAGACCGGACCAGACCGAACCAGACCGAACCAGACAGGACCGAACCAGACCAGACCGAACCAGACCAGACCGAACCAGACCAGACCGAACCAGACCGGACCAGACCGAACCAGAGCGAACCAGAACGAACCAGACCAGACCAGGCCAGACCGAACCAGACCGAACCAGACCAGACCGAACCAGACCCGAACCAGACCAGACCGAGCCAGACCAGACCGAACCAGACCGAACCAGACCAGACCGAGCCAGACCAGACCGAACCAGACCGAACCAGACCAGACCGAACCAGACCAGACCGAACCAGAGCGAACCAGACCAGATCAGGCCAGACCGAACCAGATCGAACCAGACCAGACCAGACCGAACCAGACCAGACCAGACTGAACCAGACCAGACCGAACCAGACCAGACGCAACCAGACCGAACCAGACCGAACCAGACCAGACCGAACCAGAACAGACCGAACCAGACCGAACCAGACCAGACCGAACCAGACCAGACCGAACCAGACCAGACCAGCCGAACCAGACCAGACCAGACCGAACCAGACCAGACCGAACCAGACCAGACCGAACCAGACCAGACCGAACCAGACCAGACCGAACCAGACCGAACCAGAGCGAACCAGAACGAACCAGACCGAACCAGAACGAACCAGACCAGACCGAACCAGACCGAACCAGAACGAACCAGACCAGACCAGACCGAACCAGACCAGACCAGACCAGAGCAGACCAGACCGAACCAGACCGAACCAGACCAAACCGAACCAGACCAGACCGAACCAGACCGGACCAAACCGGACCAGACCGGACCAGACCAGACCGAACCAGACCAGACCGAACCAGACCAGACCAGACCGAACCAGACCGAACCAGACCGAACCAGACCGAACCAGACCAGACCGAACCAGACCATACCGAACCAGACCAGACCGAACCAGACCGGACCAGACCAGACCAGACCGAACCAGACCAGACCGAACCAGAACAGACCGGACCAGACCGGACCAGACCAGACCGAACCAGACCAGACCAGACCGTACCAGACCGAACCAGACCGAACCAGACCAGACCAGACCAGACCGAACCATAGCGGACCAGACCAGACCAGACCAGACCGAACCAGACCGAACCAGACCAGACCGAACCAGACCGCACCGGAGGGAACCAGAACGAACCAGACCAGACCATACCAGACCGAACCAGACCAGACCGAACCAGACCAGACCGAACCAGACCAGAGCAAACCAGACCAGACCGAACCAGACCCGAGCGAACCAAACCGAACCAGACCCGAACCAGACCGAACCAGAACCGAACCAGACCAGACCGAACCAGAGCGAACCAGATCGAACCAGACCAGACCGAACCAATCCGAACCAGAACGAACCAAACCAGACCAGACCGGACCAGACCAGACCGAACCAGACCAGACCGAACCAGACCAGACCGAACCAGACCAGACCGAACCAGACCAGACC
The DNA here is from genome assembly GCF_057628025.1 of Oncorhynchus mykiss. Lineage (NCBI taxonomy): Eukaryota > Metazoa > Chordata > Actinopteri > Salmoniformes > Salmonidae > Oncorhynchus > Oncorhynchus mykiss. The sequence goes on from NC_143048.1 coordinate 206,507, forward strand.
GAACCAGACCAGACCAGACCGAACCAGAGCGAACCAGAACGAACCAGACCAGACCAGACCGAACCAGACCGGACCAAACCAGACCAGACCGAACCAGACCAGACCGAACCAGAGCGAACCAGAACGAACCAGACCAGACCAGAACAGACCGAACCAGAACGAACCAGACCAGAACAGGCCAGACCGAACCAGACCAGACCGAACCAGACCGAACCAGACCAGACCAGAACGAACCAGACCAGACCATACCGAACCAGACGAGACCAGACCGAACCAGACCAGACCGAACCAGACCAGACCGAACCAGACCAGACCGAACCAGACCGAACCAGACCAGACCGAACCAGACCGGACCAGACCGAACCAGAGCGAACCAGAACGAACCAGACCAGACCAGACCGAACCAGAGCGAACCAGAACGAACCAGACCAGACCAGGCCAGACCGAACCAGACCAGACCAGACCGAACCAGACCAGACCGAACCAGACCGAACCAGACCAGACTAGACCGAACCGAACCAGACCAGACCGGACCAGACCAGACCAGACCGAACCAGACCAGACCAGACCAAACCAGACCAGACCGAACCAGACCAGACAAGACCGAACCAGACCGAACCAGACCAGACTAGACCGAACCGAACCAGACCAGACCGAACCAGACCGAACCAGACCAGACCAGACCAGACCAGACCAGACCAGAGCGAACCAGAGCGAACCAGAACAGACCAGACCAGACCAGACCGAACCAGAACGAACCAGACCAGACCGGACCAGACCAGACCGGACCAGACCGGACCAGACCGAACCAGACCAGACCGAACCGAACCAGACCGAACCAGACCAGACCATACAAGACCAGACCATACCGAACCAGACCAGACCGAACCAGACCAGACCGAACCAGACCAGACCAGACCGAACCAGACCAGACCGAACCAGACCAGACCAGACCAGACTAGACCGAACCGAACCAGACCGAACCAGACCAGACCAGACCGGACCAGACCGGACCAGACCGGACCAGACCGAACCAGACCGAACCAGACAGGACCGAACCAGACCAGACCAGACCAGACCGAACCAGACCAGACCGAACCAGACCGAACCAGACCAGACCAGACCGAACCAGACCGAACCAGACCAGAACGAACCAGACCAGACCGAACCAGAACGAACCAGACCAGACCAGACCGAACCAGACCAGACCAGAGCAGACCAGACCGAACCAGACCGAACCAGACCAAACCGAACCAGACCAGACCGAACCAGACCGGACCAGACCGGACCAGACCAGACCGAACCAGACCAGACCGAACCAGACCAGACCAGACCAGAACGAACCAGACCGAACCAGACCAGACCGAACCAGACCAGACCAGACCATACCGAACCAGACCAGACCGAACCAGACCGGACCAAACCGGACCAGACCGGACCAGACCAGACCAGACCGAACCAGACCATACCGAACCAGACCAGACCGAACCAGACCGGACCAGACCAGACCAGACCAGACCGAACCAGACCAGACCGAACCAGACCAGACCGAACCAGACCAGACCAGACCAGACCGAACCAGAGCGGACCAGACCAGACCAGACCGAACCAGACCGAACCAGACCAGACCGAACCAGACCGCACCGGAGGGAACCAGAACGAACCAGACCAGACCAGACCATACCAGACCGAACCAGACCAGACCGAACCAGACCAGACCGAACCAGACCAGAGCAAACCAGACCAGAGCAAACCAGACCAGACCGAACCAGACCCGAGCGAACCAAACTGAACCAGACCCGAACCAGACCGAACCAGACCCGAACCAGACCAGACCGAACCAGAGCGAACCAGAACGAACCAGACCAGACCGAACCAATCCGAACCAGAACGAACCAGACCAGACCAGACCGGACCAGACCAGACCGAACCAGACCAGACCGAACCAGACCAGACCGAACCAGACCAGACCGAACCAGACCAGACCGAACCAGACCAGACCAGACCGAACCAGAGCGAACCAGAACGAACCAGACCAGACCAGACCGAACCAGACCGGACCAAACCAGACCAGACCGAACCGAACCAGACCGAACCAGAGCGAACCAGAACGAACCAGACCAGACCATACCGAACCAGACGAGACCAGACCGAACCAGACGAGACCAGACCGAACCAGACCAGACCGAACCAGACCAGACCGAACCAGACCAGACTGAACCAGACCAGACCGAACCAGACCAGACCGAACCAGACCAGACCAGACCGAACCAGACCGAACCAGACCAGACCGAACCAGACCGGACCAGACCGAACCAGACCGGACCAGACCGAACCAGAGCGAACCAGACCAGACCAGACCGAACCAGAACGAACCAGACCAGACCAGACCGAACCAGACCAGACCAGACCAAACCAGACCAGACCGAACCAGACCAGAGCGAACCAAACCGAACCAGACCCGAACCAGACCGAACCAGACCCGAACCAGACCAGACCGAACCAGAGCGAACCAGAACGAACCAGACCAGACCGAACCAATCCGAACCAGAACGAACCAGACCAGACCAGACCGAACCAGACCAGACCGAACCAGACCAGACCAGACCGAACCAGAGCGAACCAGAACGAACCAGACCAGACCAGACCGAACCAGACCGGACCAAACCAGACCAGACCGAACCGAACCAGACCGAACCAGAGCGAACCAGAACGAACCAGACCAGACCATACCGAACCAGACGAGACCAGACCGAACCAGACGAGACCAGACCGAACCAGACCAGACCGAACCAGACCAGACCGAACCAGACCAGACTGAACCAGACCAGACCGAACCAGACCAGACCGAACCAGACCAGACCAGACCGAACCAGACCGAACCAGACCAGACCGAACCAGACCGGACCAGACCGAACCAGACCGGACCAGACCGAACCAGAGCGAACCAGACCAGACCAGACCGAACCAGAACGAACCAGACCAGACCAGACCGAACCAGACCAGACCAGACCAAACCAGACCAGACCGAACCAGACCAGAGCGAACCAAACCGAACCAGACCCGAACCAGACCGAACCAGACCCGAACCAGACCAGACCGAACCAGAGCGAACCAGAACGAACCAGACCAGACCGAACCAATCCGAACCAGAACGAACCAGACCAGACCAGACCGAACCAGACCAGACCGAACCAGACCAGACCAGACCGAACCAGACCAGACCAGACCGAACCAGAGCGAACCAGAACGAACCAGACCAGACCAGACCGAACCAGACCGGACCAAACCAGACCAGACCGAACCGAACCAGACCGAACAAGAGCGAACCAGAACGAACCAGACCAGACCAGAACAGACCGAACCAGACCAGACCGAACCAGACCAGACCAGAACGAACCAGACCATACCGAACCAGACGAGACCAGACCGAACCAGACCAGACCGAACCAGACCAGACCGAACCAGACCAGACCGAACCAGACCAGACCAGACCAGACCGAACCAGACCGAACCAGACCAGACCGAACCAGACCAGACCGGACCAGACCGAACCAGAGCGAACCAGACCAGACCAGACCGAACCAGAGCGAACCAGAACGAACCAGACCAGACCAGGCCAGACCGAACCAGACCGAACCAGACCAAACCAGACCAGACCGAACCAGACCGAACCAGACCAGACTAGACCGAACCGAACCAGACCAGACCGGACCAGACCAGACCAGACCAGACTAGACCGAACCAGACCAGACCAGACCAAACCAGACCAGACCAGACCGAACCAGACCGAACCAGACCAGACTAGACCGAACCGAACCAGACCAGACCGAACCAGACCGAACCAGACCAGACCAGACCAGACCGGACCAGAGCGAACCAGAGCGAACCAGAACAGACCAGACCAGACCAGACCGAACCAGACCAGACCGGACCAGACCAGACCGGACCAGACCAGACCAGACCAGACCGAACCGAACCAGACCGAACCAGACCAGACCATACAAGACCAGACCATACCGAACCAGACCAGACCGAACCAGACCAGACCGAACCAGACCAGACCGAACCAGACCAGACCGAACCAGACCAGACCGAACCAGACCAGACTAGACCGAACCAGACCGAACCAGACCGAACCAGACCAGACCAGACCGGACCAGACCGGACCAGACCGGACCAGACCGGACCAGACCGGACCAGACCGAACCATAACGAACCAGACCAGACCAGACCGAACCAGACCAGACCGAACCAGACCGGACCAGACCGAACCAGAGCGAACCAGACCAGACCAGACCAGACCGAACCAGACCAGACCGGACCAGACCAGACCAGACCAGACCGAACCAGACCGAACCAGACCAGACCGAACCAGACCGGACCAGACCGAACCAGAGCGAACCAGACCAGACCAGAGCGAACCAGAACGAACCAGACCAGACCAGAACAGACCGAACCAGACCAGACCGAACCAGACCAGACCAGAACGAACCAGACCATACCGAACCAGACCAGACCGAACCAGACCAGACCGAACCAGACCAGACCAGACCGAACCAGACCGAACCAGACCAGACCGAACCAGACCGGACCAGACCGGACCAGACCGGACCAGACCGAACCAGAGCGAACCAGACCAGACCAGACCGAACCAGAGCGAACCAGAACGAACCAGACCAGACCAGGCCAGACCGAACCAGACCGAACCAGACCAGACCAGACCAAACCAGACCAGACCGAACCAGACCAGACTAGACCGAACCGAACCAGACCGAACCAGACCAGACCGAACCAGACCAGACCAGACCAGACCGAACCAGACCGAACCAGACCAGACCGAACCAGACCGGACCAGACCGGACCAGACCGAACCAGAGCGAACCAGACCAGACCAGACCGAACCAGAGCGAACCAGAACGAACCAGACCAGACCAGGCCAGACCGAACCAGACCGAACCAGACCAGACCAGACCAAACCAGACCAGACCGAACCAGACCGAACCAGACCAGACTAGACCGAACCGAACCAGACCAGACCAGACCGGACCAGACCAGACCAGACCAGACTAGACCGAACCAGACCAGACCAGACCAAACCAGACCAGACCAAACCGGACCAGACCGAACCAGAGCGAACCAGACCAGACCAGACCGAACCAGAGCGAACCAGAACGAACCAGACCAGACCAGGCCAGACCGAACCAGACCGAACCAGACCAGACCAGACCAAACCAGACCAGACCGAACCAGACCGAACCAGACCAGACTAGACCGAACCGAACCAGACCAGACCAGACCGGACCAGACCAGACCAGACCAGACTAGACCGAACCAGACCAGACCAGACCAAACCAGACCAGACCAGACCGAACCAGACCGAACCAGACCAGACTAGACCGAACCGAACCAGACCAGACCGAACCAGACCGAACCAGACCAGACCAGACCAGACCAGACCGGACCAGAGCGAACCAGAGCGAACCAGAACAGACCAGACCAGACCAGACCGAACCAGACCAGACCGGACCAGACCAGACCGGACCAGACCAGACCAGACCGAACCAGACCAGACCAGACCAGACCGAACCGAACCAGACCGAACCAGACCAGACCATACAAGACCAGACCATACCGAACCAGACCAGACCGAACCAGACCAGACCGAACCAGACCAGACCGAACCAGACCAGACCGAACCAGACCAGACCGAACCAGACCAGACTAGACCGAACCAGACCGAACCAGACCGAACCAGACCAGACCAGACCGGACCAGACCGGACCAGACCAGACCAGACCGGACCAGACCGAACCAGAGCGAACCAGAACGAACCAGACCAGACCAGACCGAACCAGACCAGACCAGACCAGACCGGACCAGACCGAACCAGAGCGAACCAGAACGAACCAGACCAGACCAGACCAGACCGAACCAGACCAGACCGGACCAGACCAGACCGAACCAGACAGGACCGAACCAGACCAGACCAGACCGAACCAGACCAGACCGAACCAGACCGAACCAGACCAGACCAGACCAAACCAGACCGAACCAGAACGAACCAGACCAGAACGAACCAGACCAGACCGAACCAGACCGGACCAGACCGGACCAGACCAGACCGAACCAGACCAGAACAAACCAGACCGAACCGGACCAGACCGAACCAGACCAGACCAGACCATACCGAACCAGACCGGACCGAACCAGACCGGACCAAACCGGACCAGACCGGACCAGACCGAACCAGACCATACCGAACCAGACCGGACCAGACCAGACCGGACCAGACCAGACCAGACCGAACCAGACCGAACCAGAACAGACCGGACCAGACCAGACCGGACCAGACCAGACCGAACCAGACCAGACCAGACCGTACCAGACCGAACCAGACCGAACCAGACCAGACCAGACCAAACCAGACCAGACCGAACCAGACCGAACCAGACCAGACTAGACCGAACCGAACCAGACCAGACCAGACCGGACCAGACCAGACCAGACCAGACTAGACCGAACCAGACCAGACCAGACCAAACCAGACCAGACCATACCGAACCAGACCGAACCAGACCAGACTAGACCGAACCGAACCAGACCAGACCGAACCAGACCGAACCAGACCAGACCAGACCAGACCAGACCGGACCAGAGCGAACCAGAGCGAACCAGAACAGACCAGACCAGACCAGACCGAACCAGACCAGACCGGACCAGACCAGACCGGACCAGACCAGACCAGACCGAACCAGACCAGACCAGACCAGACCGAACCGAACCAGACCGAACCAGACCAGACCATACAAGACCAGACCATACCGAACCAGACCAGACCGAACCAGACCAGACCGAACCAGACCAGACCGAACCAGACCAGACCGAACCAGACCAGACCGAACCAGACCAGACTAGACCGAACCAGACCGAACCAGACCGAACCAGAGCGAACCAGACCAGACCAGACCGAACCAGAGCGAACCAGAACGAACCAGACCAGACCAGGCCAGACCGAACCAGACCGAACCAGACCAGACCAGACCAAACCAGACCAGACCGAACCAGACCGAACCAGACCAGACTAGACCGAACCGAACCAGACCAGACCAGACCGGACCAGACCAGACCAGACCAGACTAGACCGAACCAGACCAGACCAGACCAAACCAGACCAGACCAGACCGAACCAGACCGAACCAGACCAGACTAGACCGAACCGAACCAGACCAGACCGAACCAGACCGAACCAGACCAGACCAGACCAGACCAGACCGGACCAGAGCGAACCAGAGCGAACCAGAACAGACCAGACCAGACCAGACCGAACCAGACCAGACCGGACCAGACCGGACCAGACCAGACCAGACCGAACCAGACCAGACCAGACCAGACCGAACCGAACCAGACCAGACCATACAAGACCAGACCATACCGAACCAGACCAGACCGAACCAGACCAGACCGAACCAGACCAGACCGAACCAGACCAGACCGAACCAGACCAGACCGAACCAGACCAGACTAGACCGAACCAGACCGAACCAGACCGAACCAGACCAGACCAGACCGGACCAGACCGGACCAGACCAGACCAGACCGGACCAGACCGAACCAGAGCGAACCAGAACGAACCAGACCAGACCAGACCGAACCAGACCAGACCAGACCGAACCAGACCGGACCAGACCGAACCAGAGCGAACCAGAACGAACCAGACCAGACCAGACCAGACCGAACCAGACCAGACCGGACCAGACCAGACCGAACCAGACAGGACCGAACCAGACCAGACCAGACCGAACCAGACCAGACCGAACCAGACCGAACCAGACCAGACCAGACCAAACCAGACCGAACCAGAACGAACCAGACCAGAACGAACCAGACCAGACCGAACCAGACCGGACCAGACCGGACCAGACCAGACCGAACCAGACCAGAACAAACCAGACCGAACCGGACCAGACCGAACCAGACCAGACCAGACCATACCGAACCAGACCGGACCGAACCAGACCGGACCAAACCGGACCAGACCGGACCAGACCGAACCAGACCATACCGAACCAGACCGGACCAGACCAGACCGGACCAGACCAGACCAGACCGAACCAGACCGAACCAGAACAGACCGGACCAGACCAGACCGGACCAGACCAGACCGAACCAGACCAGACCAGACCGTACCAGACCGAACCAGACCGAATCAGACCAGACCGAACCAGAGCGGACCAGACCAGACCAGACCATACCAGAACGAACCAGACCAGACCGAACCAGACCAGAGCAAACCAGACCAGAGCAAACCAGACCAGACCGAACCAGACCCGAGCGAACCAAACCGAACCAGACCCGAACCAGACCGAACCAGACCCGAACCAGACCAGACCGAACCAGAGCGAACCAGAACGAACCAGACCAGACCGAACCAATCCGAACCAGAACGAACCAGACCAGACCAGACCGGACCAGACCAGACCGAACCAGACCAGACCGAACCAGACCAGACCGAACCAGACCAGACCAGACCGAACCAGAGCGAACCAGAACGAACCAGACCAGACCAGACCGAACCAGACCGGACCAAACCAGACCAGACCGAACCGAACCAGACCAGACCGAACCAGAGCGAACCAGAACGAACCAGACCAGACCAGAACAGACCGAACCAGAACGAACCAGACCAGAACAGGCCAGACCGAACCAGACCAGACCATACCGAACCAGACGAGACCAGACCGAACCAGACCAGACCGAACCAGACCAGACTGAACCAGACCAGACCGAACCAGACCAGACCGAACCAGACCAGACCAGACCGAACCAGACCAGACCAGACCAGACCGAACCAGACCGGACCAGACCGAACCAGACCGGACCAGACCGAACCAGAGCGAACCAGACCATACCGAACCAGACCGGACCAGACCAGACCGGACCAGACCGAACCAGACCGGACCAGACCGGACCAGACCGAACCAGACCATACCGAACCAGACCGGACCAGACCAGACCGGACCAGAACAGACCAGACCGAACCAGACCAGACCGAACCAGAACAGACCGGACCAGACCAGACCGGACCAGACCAGACCGAACCAGACCAGACCAGACCGTACCAGACCGAACCAGACCGAATCAGACCAGACCGAACCAGAGCGGACCAGACCAGACCGAACCAGACCAGAGCAAACCAGACCAGAGCAAACCAGACCAGACCGAACCAGACCCGAGCGAACCAAACCGAACCAGACCCGAACCAGACCGAACCAGACCCGAACCAGACCAGACCGAACCAGAGCGAACCAGAACGAACCAGACCAGACCGAACCAATCCGAACCAGACCAGACTAGACCGAACCGAACCAGACCAGACCAGACCGGACCAGACCAGACCAGACCGAACCAGACCAGACTAGACCAAACCAGACCAGACCAGACCGAACCAGACCGAACCAGACCGAACCAGACCGAACCAGACCAGACAAGACCGAACCGAACCAGACCAGACCGAACCAGACCGAACCAGACCAGACCAGACCAGACCAGACCGGACCAGAGCGAACCAGAGCGAACCAGAGCGAACCAGAACAGACCAGACCAGACCAGACCAGACCGAACCAGACCAGACCGGACCAGACCAGACCGGACCAGACCAGACCAGACCAGACCGAACCAGACCAGACCAGACCAGACCAGACCGAACCGAACCAGACCAAACCAGACCAGACCATACAAGACCAGACCATACCGAACCAGACCAGACCAGACCGAACCAGACCAGACCGAACCAGACCAGACTAGACCGAACCAGACCAGACCGAACCAGACCGAACCAGACCAGACCGGACCAGACCGGACCAGACCGGACCAGACCGAACCAGAGCGAACCATAACGAACCAGACCAGACCAGACCGAACCAGACCAGACCAGACCGAACCAGACCAGACCAGACCAGACCGAACCAGACCAGACCGAACCAGACCGAACCAGACCAGACCAGACCAGACCAGACCGAACCAGACCGAACCAGAACGAACCAGACCAGACCGAACCAGACCGAACCAGAACGAACCAGACCAGACCGAACCAGACCAGAGCAGACCAGACCGAACCAGACCAAACCGAACCAGACCAGACCGAACCAGACCGGACCGGACCAGACCAGACCGAACCAGACCAGACCGAACCAGACCAGACCAGACCAGAACGAACCAGACCAGACCGAACCAGACCAGACCAGACCATACCGAACCAGACCAGACCGAACCAGACCGGACCAAACCGGACCAGACCGGACCAGACCAGACCAGACCAGACCGAACCAGACCAGACCGAACCAGAGCGAACCAGAACGAACCAGACCAGACCAGACCAGACCGAACCAGAACGAACCAGACCAGACCAGACCAGACCGAACCAGACCAGACCAGACCGAACCAGACCAGACCGAACCAGACCGAACCAGAACGAACCAGACCAGACCGAACCAGACCGAACCAGAACGAACCAGACCAGACCGAACCAGACCAGACCAGAGCAGACCAGACCGAACCAGACCAAACCGAACCAGACCAGACCGAACCACACCGGACCGGACCAGACCAGACCGAACCAGACCAGACCGAACCAGACCAGACCAGAACGAACCAGACCGAACCAGACCAGACCGAACCAGACCAGACCAGACTATACCGAACCAGACCAGACCGAACCAGACCGGACCAAACCGGACCAGACCGGACCAGACCAGACCAGACCAGACCAGACCGAACCAGACCAGACCGAACCAGACCAGACCAGACCGAACCAGACCAGACCGGACCAGACCAGACCAGACCGTACCAGACCGTACCAGACCGAACCAGACCGAACCAGACCAGACCAGACCAGACCGAACCAGAGCGGACCAGACCAGACCAGACCGAACCAGACCGAACCAGACCAGACCTGGCCAGACCAGACCAGACCGAACCAGAACGAACCAGACCAGACCAGACCGAACCAGACCGGACCAGACCAGACCGAACCAGACCGAACCAGACAAGACCAGACCAGACCGAACCAGACCGAACCAGACCAGACAAGAATAGACCGAACCAGACCGAACCAGACCAGACCGAACCAGACCAAACCAGACAAGACCAGACCAGACCGAAACAGACCGGACCAGACCGAACCAGACCAGACCGAACCAGACCAGACCAGACCAGACCAGAACGAACCAGACCGAACCAGACCAGACCGAACCAGACCAAACCAGACAAGACCAGACCAGACCGAAACAGACCGGACCAGACCGAACCAGACCAGACCGAACCAGACCAGACCAGACCAGACCAGAACGAACCAGACCGAACCAGACCAGACCGAACCAGAGCGAACCAGAACGAAACAGACCAGACCGAACCAGACCAGACCAGACCGAACCAGAACGAACCAGACCAGACCAGACCAGACCAGACCGGACCAGAGCGAACCAGAGCGAACCAGAACAGACCAGACCAGACCAGACCAGACCGAACCAGACCAGACCAGACCGAACCAGACCAGACCAGACCAGACCGAACCGAACCAGACCGAACCAGACCAGACCATACAAGACCAGACCATACCGAACCAGACCAGACCGAACCAGACCAGACCGAACCAGACCAGACCGAACCAGACCAGACCGAACCAGACCAGACTAGACCGAACCAGACCGAACCAGACCGAACCAGACCAGACCAGACCGGACCAGACCGGACCAGACCGGACCAGACCGGACCAGACCGGACCAGACCGAACCAGAGCGAACCAGAACGAACCAGACCAGACCAGACCGAACCAGACCAGACCAGACCGAACCAGACCGGACCAGACCGAACCAGAGCGAACCAGAACGAACCAGACCAGACCAGACCAGACCGAACCAGACCAGACCGGACCAGACCAGACCGAACCAGACAGGACCGAACCAGACCAGACCAGACCAGACCGAACCAGACCAGACCGAACCAGACCGAACCAGACCAGACCAGACCGAACCAGACCGAACCAGAACGAACCAGACCAGACCGAACCAGACCGGACCAGACCGGACCAGACCAGACCGAACCAGACCAGACCAGACCAGAACAAACCAGACCGAACCGGACCAGACCGAACCAGACCAGACCAGACCATACCGAACCAGACCGGACCGAACCAGACCGGACCAAACCGGACCAGACCGGACCAGACCGAACCAGACCATACCGAACCAGACCGGACCAGACCAGACCGGACCAGACCAGACCAGACCGAACCAGACCAGACCGAACCAGAACAGACCGGACCAGACCAGACCGGACCAGACCAGACCGAACCAGACCAGACCAGACCGTACCAGACCGAACCAGACCGAATCAGACCAGACCAGACCAGACCGAACCAGAGCGGACCAGACCAGACCAGACCATACCAGAACGAACCAGACCAGACCGAACCAGACCAGAGCAAACCAGACCAGAGCAAACCAGACCAGACCGAACCAGACCCGAGCGAACCAAACCGAACCAGACCCGAACCAGACCGAACCAGACCCGAACCAGACCAGACCGAACCAGAGCGAACCAGAACGAACCAGACCAGACCGAACCAATCCGAACCAGAACGAACCAGACCAGACCAGACCGGACCAGACCAGACCGAACCAGACCAGACCAGACCGAACCAGACCAGACCGAACCAGACCAGACCGAACCAGACCAGACCAGACCGAACCAGAGCGAACCAGAACGAACCAGACGAGACCAGACCGAACCAGACCGGACCAAACCAGACCAGACCGAACCGAACCAGACCGAACCAGAGCGAACCAGAACGAACCAGACCAGACCAGAACAGACCGAACCAGAACGAACCAGACCAGAACAGGCCAGACCGAACCAGACCAGACCATACCGAACCAGACGAGACCAGACCGAACCAGACCAGACCGAACCAGACCAGACTGAACCAGACCAGACCGAACCAGACCAGACCGAACCAGACCAGACCAGACCGAACCAGACCAGACCAGACCAGACCGAACCAGACCGGACCAGACCGAACCAGACCGGACCAGACCGAACCAGAGCGAACCAGACCAGACCAGACCGAACCAGAGCGAACCAGAACGAACCAGACCAGACCAGGCCAGACCGAACCAGACCGAACCAGACCAAACCAGACCAGACCGAACCAGACCGAACCAGACCAGACTAGACCGAACCGAACCAGACCAGACCAGACCGGACCAGACCGAACCAGACCGAACCAGACCGAACCAGACCAGACAAGACCGAACCGAACCAGACCAGACCGAACCAGACCGAACCAGACCAGACCAGACCAGACCAGACCGGACCAGAGCGAACCAGAGCGAACCAGAGCGAACCAGAACAGACCAGACCAGACCAGACCAGACCGAACCAGACCAGACCGGACCAGACCAGACCGGACCAGACCAGACCAGACCAGACCGAACCAGACCAGACCAGACCAGACCAGACCGAACCGAACCAGACCGAACCAGACCAGACCATACAAGACCAGACCATACCGAACCAGACCAGACCAGACCGAACCAGACCAGACCGAACCAGACCAGACTAGACCGAACCAGACCAGACCGAACCAGACCGAACCAGACCAGACCAGACCGGACCAGACCGGACCAGACCGGACCAGACCGGACCAGACCGAACCAGAGCGAACCATAACGAACCAGACCAGACCAGACCGAACCAGACCAGACCAGACCGAACCAGACCAGACCAGACCGAACCAGACCAGACCGAACCAGACCGAACCAGACCAGACCAGACCAGACCAGACCGAACCAGACCGAACCAGAACGAACCAGACCAGACCGAACCAGACCTGGCCAGACCAGACCAGACCGAACCAGAACGAACCAGACCAGACCAGACCGAACCAGACCGGACCAGACCGAACCGGAGCGAACCAGAACGAACCAGACCAGACAAGAATAGACCGAACCAGACCAGACCGAACCAGACCAAACCAGACAAGACCAGACCAGACCGAAACAGACCGGACCAGACCGAACCAGACCCGAAACAGACCGGACCAGACCAGAACAGACCGAACCAGACCAGACCAGACCAGACCAGACCGAACCAGACCAGACCGAACCAGACCAGACCAGCCGAACCAGACCAGACCAGACCGAACCAGACCAGACCGAACCAGACCATACCGAACCAGACCAGACCGAACCAGACCAGACCGAACCAGACCAGACCGAACCAGACCGAACCAGAGCGAACCAGACCAGACCCAACCAGACCGAACCAGACCGAACCAGAACGAACCAGACCAGACCGAACCAGACCGAACCAGAACGAACCAGACCAGACCGAACCAGACCGAACCAGACCAAACCGAACCAGACCAGACCGAACCAGACCGGACCAAACCGGACCAGACCGGACCAGACCAGACCAGACCAGACCGAACCAGACCAGACCGAACCAGACCAGACCGAACCAGACCGAACCAGACCAGACCGAACCAGACCATACCGAACCAGACCATACCGAACCAGACCAGACCGAACCAGACCAGACCGAACCAGACCGGACCAGACCAGACCAGACCAGACCGAACCAGACCAGACCGAACCAGAACAGACCGGACCAGATCAGACCGGACCAGACCAGACCGAACCAGACCAGACCAGACCAGACCGTACCAGACCGAACCAGACCGAACCAGGCCAGACCAGACCAGACCGAACCAGAGCGGACCAGACCAGACCAGACCAGACCGAACCAGACCGAACCAGACCAGACCGAACCAGACCGCACCGGAGGGAACCAGAACGAACCAGACCAGACCAGACCAGACCGAACCAGACCAGACCGAACCAGACCAGAGCAAACCAGACCAGACCGAACCAGACCCGAGCGAACCAAACCGAACCAGACCCGAACCAGACCGAACCAGACCCGAACCAGACCAGACTGAACCAGAGCGAACCAGAACGAACCAGACCAGACCGAACCAGACCGAACCAATCCGAACCAGAACGAACCAGACCAGACCAGACCGAACCAGACCAGACCGAACCAGACCAGACCGAACCAGACCAGACCGAACCAGACCAGACCAGACCGAACCAGAGCGAACCAGAACGAACCAGACCAGACCAGACCGAACCAGACCGGACCAAACCAGACCAGACCGAACCAGACCAGACCGAACCAGAGCGAACCAGAACGAACCAGACCAGACCAGAACAGACCGAACCAGAACGAACCAGACCAGAACAGGCCAGACCGAACCAGACCAGACCGAACCAGACCGAACCAGACCAGACCATACCGAACCAGACGAGACCAGACCGAACCAGACCAGACCGAACCAGACCAGACTGAACCAGACCAGACCGAACCAGACCAGACCGAACCAGACCAGACCGAACCAGACCGAACCAGACCAGACCGAACCAGACCGGACCAGAGCGAACCAGAACGAACCAGACCAGACCAGACCGAACCAGAGCGAACCAGAACGAACCAGACCAGGCCAGACCGAACCAGACCGAACCAGACCAGACCAGACCGAACCAGACCAGACCAGACCGAACCAGACCGAACCAGACCAGACTAGACCGAACCGAACCAGACCAGACCAGACCGGACCAGACCAGACCGAACCAGACCAGACTAGACCGAACCAGACCAGACCAGACCAAACCAGACCAGACCGAACCAGACCAGACCAGACCGAACCAGACCAGACTAGACCGAACCGAACCAGACCAGACCGAACCAGACCGAACCAGACCAGACCAGACCAGACCAGAGCGAACCAGAACAGACCAGACCAGACCGAACCAGAACGAACCAGACCAGACCGGACCAGACCAGACCGGACCAGACCAGACCGAACCAGACCAGACCAGACCAGACCGAACCGAACCAGACCGAACCAGACCAGACCATACAAGACCAGACCATACCGAACCAGACCAGACCGAACCAGACCAGACCGAACCAGACCAGACCAGACCGAACCAGACCAGACCGAACCAGACCAGACTAGACCGAACCGAACCAGACCAGACCGAACCAGACCGGACCAGACCGGACCAGACCAGACCGGACCAGACCGAACCAGAGCGAACCAGAACGAACCAGACCAGACCAGACCGAACCAGACCAGACCAGACCGAACCAGAACCAACCAGACCAGACCGAACCAGACCAGACCAGACCGAACCAGACCAGACCGAACCAGACCGAACCAGACCAGACCAGACCGAACCAGACCGAACCAGACCAGACCGAACCAGACCGAACCAGAACGAACCAGACCAGACCGAACCAGACCGAACCAGACCGAACCAGACCAGACCGAACCAGACCAGACCGAACCAGACCAGACCAGACCAAACCAGAACAGACCGAACCAGAACAGACCGAACCAGACCGAACCAGACCAGACCAGACCGGACCAGACCAGACCGAACCAGACCAGACCAGACCATACCGAACCAGACCAGACCGAACCAGACCAGACCGAACCAGACCAGACCGAACCAGACCAGACCGAACCAGACCAGACCGAACCAGACCAGACCAGACCAGACCAGACCAGACCGAACCGTACCAGACCGGACCGTACCAGACCGAACCAGACCAGACCAGACCGAACAAGACCAGACCAGACCGAACAAGACCAGACCAGACCGAACCAGACCGAACCAGACCAGACCGAACCAGACCGTACCAGACTGTACCAGACCGTACCAGACCGAACCAGACCAGACCAGACCAGACCAGACCGAACCAGACCAGACCGAACCAGAACGAACCAGACAAGACCAGACCAGACCGAACCAGACCAGACCGAACCAGACCCGAACCAGACCGGACCAGACCGGACCAGACCGTACCAGACCGAACCAGACCGTACCAGACCGAACCAGACCGTACCAGACGGGACCAGACCGTAAAAGAACGGACCAGACCGAACCAGACCAGACCAGACCGAACCAGACCAGACAAGAATAGACCGAACCAGACCGAACCAGACCAGACCGAACCAGACCAAACCAGACAAGACCAGACCAGACCAGACCGAACCAGACCGAACCAGACCATACAAGACCAGACCGAACCAGACCAGACCAGACCGAACCAGACCAGACCGAACCAGACCAGACTAGACCGAACCAGACCAGACCGAACCAGACCGAACCAGACCAGACCAGACCGGACCAGACCAGACCGGACCAGACCGGACCAGACCGGACCAGACCGAACCAGAGCGAACCAGAACGAACCAGACCAGACCAGACCGAACCAGACCAGACCAGACCGAACCAGAACGAACCAGACCAGACCAGACCAGACCGAACCAGACCAGACCAGACCGAACCAGACCGAACCAGACCGAACCAGACCAGACCGAACCAGACCGAACCAGAACGAACCAGACCAGACCGAACCAGACCAGAGCAGACCAGACCGAACCAGACCAAACCGAACCAGACCAGACCGAACCAGACCGGACCAGACCAGACCGAACCAGACCAGACCGAACCAGACCAGACCGGACCAGACCAGACCGAACCAGACCAGACCAGACCAGACCGAACCGAACCAGACCGAACCAGACCAGACCATACAAGACCAGACCATACCGAACCAGACCAGACCGAACCAGACCAGACCGAACCAGACCAGACCAGACCGAACCAGACCAGGCCGAACCAGACCAGACTAGACCGAACCGAACCAGACCAGACCGAACCAGACCAGACCGGACCAGACCGGACCAGACCAGACCGGACCGAACCAGAGCGAACCAGAACGAACCAGACCAGACCGAACCAGACCAGACCAGACCGAACCAGAACGAACCAGACCAGACCAGACCAGACCGAACCAGACCAGACCAGACCGAACCAGACCAGACCGAACCAGACCAGACCAGACCGAACCAGACCGAACCAGAACGAACCAGACCAGACCGAACCAGACCGAACCAGAACGAACCAGACCAGACCGACCAGACCGAACCAGACCGAACCAGACCGAACCAGACCGAACCAGACCAGACCGAACCAGACCAGACCAGACCGAACCAGAACAGACCGAACCAGAACAGACCGAACCAGACCGAACCAGACCAGACCAGACCGAACCAGACCAGACCGAACCAGACCAGACCAGACCATACCGAACCAGACCAGACCGAACCAGACCAGACCGAACCAGACCAGACCGAACCAGACCAGACCGAACCAGACCAGACCAGACCAGACCAGACCGAACCGTACCAGACCGGACCGTACCAGACCGAACCAGACCAGACCAGACCGAACAAGACCAGACCAGACCGAACAAGACCAGACCAGACCGAACCAGACCGAACCAGACCAGACCGAACCAGACCGTACCAGACCGTACCAGACCGTACCAGACCGAACCAGACCAGACCAGACCAGACCGAACCAGACCGAACCAGACCAGACCGAACCAGAACGAACCAGACAAGACCAGACCGAACCAGACCAGACCGAACCAGACCCGAACCAGACCGGACCAGACCGGACCAGACCGTACCAGACCGAACCAGACCGTACCAGACCGAACCAGACCGTACCAGACGGGACCAGACGGGACCAGACCGAAAAAGAACGGACCAGACCGAACCAGACCAGACCAGACCGAACCAGACCAGACAAGAATAGACCGAACCAGACCGAACCAGACCAGACCGAACCAGACCAAACCAGACAAGACCAGACCAGACCAGACCGAACCGAACCAGACCGAACCAGACCAGACCATACAAGACCAGACCATACCGAACCAGACCAGACCAGACCGAACCAGACCAGACCGAACCAGACCAGAATAGACCGAACCAGACCAGACCGAACCAGACCGAACCAGACCAGACCAGACCGGACCAGACCAGACCGGACCAGACCGGACCAGACCGAACCAGAGCGAACCAGAACGAACCAGACCAGACCAGACCGAACCAGACCAGACCGAACCAGAACGAACCAGACAAGACCAGACCAGACCGAACCAGACCAGACCAGACCAGACCGAACCAGACCGAACCAGAACGAACCAGACCAGACCGAACCAGACCGAACCAGAACGAACCAGACCAGACCGAACCAGACCAGAGCAGACCAGACCGAACCAGACCAAACCGAACCAGACCAGACCGAACCAGACCGGACCGGACCAGACCAGACCGAACCAGACCAGACCGAACCAGACCAGACCAGACCAGAACGAACCAGACCGAACCAGACCAGACCGAACCAGACCAGACCAGACCATACCGAACCAGACCAGACCGAACCAGACCGGACCAAACCGGACCAGACCGGACCAGACCAGACCAGACCAGACCGAACCAGACCAGACCGAACCAGAGCGAACCAGAACGAACCAGACCAGACCGAACCAGACCAGACCAGACCGAACCAGAACGAACCAGACCAGACCAGACCGAACCAGACCAGACCAGACCGAACCAGACCAGACCGAACCAGACCGAACCAGAACGAACCAGACCAGACCGAACCAGACCGAACCAGAACGAACCAGACCAGACCGAACCAGACCAGACCAGAGCAGACCAGACCGAACCAGACCAAACCGAACCAGACCAGACCGAACCAGACCGGACCAGACCAGACCGAACCAGACCAGACCGAACCAGACCAGACCAGACCAGACCAGAACGAACCAGACCGAACCAGACCAGACCGAACCAGACCAGACCAGACCATACCGAACCAGACCAGACCGAACCAGACCGGACCAAACCGGACCAGACCGGACCAGACCAGACCAGACCAGACCGAACCAGACCGAACCAGACCAGACCAGACCGAACCAGACCAGACCGGACCAGACCAGACCGAACCAGACCGAACCAGACCAGACCAGACCAGACCGGACCAGACCAGACCAGACCGAACCAGACCGAACCAGACCAGACCTGGCCAGACCAGACCAGACCGAACCAGAACGAACCAGACCAGACCAGACCGAACCAGACCAGACCAGACCGAACCGGAGCGAACCAGAACGAACCAGACCAGATAAGAATAGACCGAACCAGACCGAACCAGACCAGACCGAACCAGACCAAACCAGACAAGACCAGACCAGACCGAACCAGACCGGACCAGACCGAACCAGACCCGAAACAGACCGGACCAGACCAGAACAGACCGAACCAGAACAGAACAGACCAGACCATACCGAACCAGACCAGACCGAACCAGACCAGACCAGACCGTACCAGACCGAACCAGACCGAACCAGACCAGACCAGACCGGACCAGACCAGACCAGACCGAACCAGACCGAACCAGACCAGACCTGGCCAGACCAGACCAGACCGAACCAGAACGAACCAGACCAGACCAGACCGAACCAGACCAGACCAGACCGAACCGGAGCGAACCAGAACGAACCAGACCAGATAAGAATAGACCGAACCAGACCAGACCGAACCAGACCAAACCAGACAAGACCAGACCAGACCGAACCAGACCGGACCAGACCGAACCAGACCCGAAACAGACCGGACCAGACCAGAACAGACCGAACCAGAACAGAACAGACCAGACCATACCGAACCAGACCAGACCGAACCAGACCAGACCAGACCGAACCAGAGCGAACCAGAACGAAACAGACCAGACCGAACCAGACCAGACCAGACCGAACCAGAATGAACCAGACCAGACCGAACCAGACCGAACCAGAACAAAACAGACCAGACCAGACCGAACCAGAACAAAACAGACCAGACCAGACCGAACCAGACAAGACCAGACCGAACCAGACCCGAACCAGACCAGACCAGCCCATACCGAACCAGAGCGAACCAGAACGAACCAGACCAGACCGAACCAGACCAGACCAGACCGAACCAGACCGAACCAGAACGAACCAGACCAGACCAGACCGGACCAGACCAGACCGAACCAGAACAGACCAGACCGAACCAGACCAGACCGAACCAGACCAGACCGGACCAGACCGAACCAGAGCGAACCAGACCAGACCAGACCGAACCAGACCGGACCAAACCAGACCAGAACGAACCAGACCAGACCGAACCAGAGCGAACCAGAGCGAACCAGAACGAACCAGACCAGACCAGACCAGACCAGACCAGACCGAACCAGACCAGACCGAACCAGACCAGACCGAACCAGACCGGACCAGACCGAACCAGAGCGAACCAGAACGAACCAGACCAGACCAGGCCGAACCAGACCGAACCAGACCAGACCAGACTAGACCAGACCAGAACGAACCAGACCAAACCAGACCAGACCGAACCAGACCAGACCGAACCAGACCAGCCCGAACCAGACCAGACCGAACCAGACCAGACCGAACCAGACCAGACCGAACCAGACCAGACCGAACCAGACCAGACCGAACCAGACCGAACCAGACCAGACCGAACCAGACCAGACCGAACCAGACCAGACCGAACCAGAGCGAACCAGACCAGATCAGGCCAGACCGAACCAGATCGAACCAGACCAGACCGAACCAGACCAGACCAGACTGAACCAGACCAGACCGAACCAGACCAGACGCAACCAGACCGAACCAGACCGAACCAGACCGAACCAGACCAGACCGAACCAGAACAGACCGAACCAGACCAGACCGAACCAGACCAGACCGAACCAGACCAGACCAGCCGAACCAGACCAGACCAGACCGAACCAGACCAGACCGAACCAGACCATACCGAACCAGACCAGACCGAACCAGACCGAACCAGACCAGACCGAACCAGACCGAACCAGAGCGAACCAGACCAGACCCAACCAGACCGAACCAGAACGAACCAGACCGAACCAGAACGAACCAGACCAGACCGAACCAGACCGAACCAGAACGAACCAGACCAGACCGAACCAGACCGAACCAGACCAAACCGAACCAGACCGGACCAGACCGGACCAGACCAGACGGAACCAGACCAGACCGAACCAGACCGAACCAGACCAGACCGAACCAGACCGAACCAGACCGAACCAGACCATACCGAACCAGACCATACCGAACCAGACCATACCGAACCAGACCATACCGAACCAGACCAGACCGAACCAGACCGGACCAGACCAGACCAGACCAGACCGAACCAGACCAGACCGAACCAGAACAGACCGGACCAGAACAGACCGGACCAGACCAGACCGAACCAGACCAGACCAGACCAGACCGTACCAGACCGAACCAGACCGAACCAGGCCAGACCGAACCAGAGCGGACCAGACCAGACCAGACCAGACCGAACCAGACCGAACCAGACCAGACCGAACCAGACCGCACCGGAGGGAACCAGAACGAACCAGACCAGACCAGACCATACCAGACCGAACCAGACCAGACCGAACCAGACCAGAGCAAACCAGACCAGACCGAACCAGACCCGAGCGAACCAAACCGAACCAGACCCGAACCAGACCGAACCAGACCCGAACCAGACCAGACCGAACCAGAGCGAACCAGAACGAACCAGACCAGACCGAACCAGACCGAACCAATCCGAACCAGAACGAACCAGACCAGACCAGACCGGACCAGACCAGACCGAACCAGACCAGACCGAACCAGACCAGACCGAACCAGACCAGACCGAACCAGACCAGACCGAACCAGACCAGACCAGACCGAACCAGAGCGAACCAGAACGAACCAGACCAGACCAGACCGAACCAGACCGGACCAAACCAGACCAGAACGAACCAGACCGAACCAGAGCGAACCAGAACGAACCAGACCAGACCAGAACAGACCGAACCAGAACGAACCAGACCAGAACAGGCCAGACCGAACCAGACCAGACCGAACCAGACCAGACCATACCGAACCAGACGAGACCAGACCGAACCAGACCAGACCGAACCAGACCAGACTGAACCAGACCAGACCGAACCAGACCAGACCGAACCAGACCAGACCGAACCAGACCGGACCAGAGCGAACCAGAACGAACCAGACCAGACCAGACCGAACCAGAGCGAACCAGAACGAACCAGACCAGACCAGGCCAGACCGAACCAGACCGAACCAGACCAGACCAGACCGAACCAGACCAGACCAGACCGAACCAGACCGAACCAGACCAGACCGAACCAGACCGAACCAGACCAGACTAGACCGAACCGAACCAGACCAGACCAGACCGGACCAGACCAGACCGAACCAGACCAGACTAAACCGAACCAGACCAGACCAGACCAAACCAGACCAGACCGAACCAGACCAGACCGAACCAGACCAGACTAGACCGAACCGAACCAGACCAGACCGAACCAGACCGAACCAGACCAGACCAGACCAGACCAGACCGGACCAGAGCGAACCAGAACAGACCGAACCAGACCGAACCAGAACGAACCAGACCAGACCGACCAGACCGAACCAGACCAGACCGAACCAGACCAGACCAGACCGAACCAGAACAGACCGAACCAGAACAGACCGAACCAGACCGAACCAGACCGAACCAGACCGAACCAGACCAGACCAGACCAGACCAGACCGGACCAGAGCGAACCAGAACAGACCAGAGCAGACCGAACCAGAACGAACCAGACCAGACCGGACCAGACCAGACCGGACCAGACCAGACCGAACCAGACCAGACCAGACCAGACCGAACCGAACCAGACCGAACCAGACCAGACCATACAAGACCAGACCATACCGAACCAGACCAGACCGAACCAGACCAGACCGAACCAGACCAGACCAGACCGAACCAGACCAGACCGAACCAGACCAGACTAGACCGAACCGAACCAGACCAGACCGAACCAGACCAGACCGGACCAGACCGGACCAGACCGAACCAGAGCGAACCAGAACGAACCAGACCAGACCAGACCGAACCAGACCAGACCAGACCGAACCAGAACGAACCAGACCAGACCAGACCGAACCAGACCAGACCGAACCAGACCAGACCGAACCAGACCGAACCAGACCAGACCGAACCAGACCGAACCAGAACGAACCAGACCAGACCGAACCAGACCGAACCAGAACGAACCAGACCAGACCGACCAGACCGAACCAGACCAGACCGAACCAGACCAGACCAGACCGAACCAGAACAGACCGAACCAGAACAGACCGAACCAGACCGAACCAGACCAGACCAGACCGGACCAGACCAGACCGAACTAGACCAGACCATACCGAACCAGACCAGACCGAACCAGACCAGAACAGACCAGACCAGACCAGACCGAACCGTACCAGACCGGACCGTACCAGACCGAACCAGACCAGACCAGACCGAACAAGACCAGACCAGACCGAACAAGACCAGACCAGACCGAACCAGACCAGACCGAACCAGACCGTACCAGACCGTACCAGACCGTACCAGACCGAACCAGACCAGACCAGACCAGACCGAACCAGACCGAACCAGACCAGACCGAACCAGAACGAACCAGACCGAACCAGACCAGACCGAACCAGACCAGACCGAACCAGACCCGAACCAGACCGGACCAGACCGTACCAGACCGAACCAGACCGTACCAGACCGAACCAGACCGTACCAGACGGGACCCGACCGAAAAAGAACGGACCAGACCGAACCAGACCAGACCAGACCGAACCAGACCAGACCGAACCAGACCAGACCGAACCAGACCAGACCGAACCAGACCAGACCGAACCAGACCAGACCAAACCGGACCAGACCGGACCAGACCAGACCGGACCAGACCGAACCAGACCGAACCAGACCAGACCAGACCGAACCAGAGCGGACCAGACCAGACCAGACCGAACCAGACCAGACCTGGCCAGACCGAACCAGACCGAACCAGAACGAACCAGACCAGACCAGACCGAACCAGACCGAACCAGACCTGACCAGACCTGACCAGACCTGGCCAGACCGAACCAGACCGAACCAGACCGAACCAGACCAGACCGAACCAGACCGAACCAGACCAGACCGAACCAGACTGGACCAGACCGAACCAGAGCGAACCAGAACGAACCAGACCAGACCAGACCATACCAGACCGAACCAGACCAGACCGAACCAGACCAGAGCGAACCAGAACGAACCAGAATAGACCAGGCCAGACCACACCGAAGCAGACCAGACCAGACCAGACCGAACCAGAACGAACCAGACCAGACCGAACCAGACCAGACCGAACCAGACCGAACCAGACCAGACCAGACCGAACCAGACCAGACCAGACCGAACCATACCAGACCAGATCATACCGAACCAGACCAGACCGAACCAGACCGAACCAGAGCGAACCAGAGCGAACCAGACCAGACCAGACCGAACCAGACCAGACCGAACCAGACCAGACCAAACCAGACCAGACCAAACCAGACCAGACCATACCGAACCAGACCAGACCGAACCAGACCAGACCAAACCAGACCAGACCGAACCAGACCAGACCGAACCAGACCAGACCGAACCAGACAGAACCAGAACGAACCAGACCGAACCAGACCGAAACGGACCAGACCGGACCAGACCGGACCAGACCGAACCAGACCAGACCGAACCAGACCAGACCAGACCGAACCAGACCAAATCGAACCAGACCAGACCGAACCAGACCAGACCGAACCAGACCAGACCGAACCAGACCAGACCGAACCAGACCGAACCAGACCAGACCAGACCGGACCAGACCGGACCAGAGCGGACCAGACCAGACCAGACCGAACCAGACCAGACCTGGCCAGACCAAACCAGACCGAACCAGAACGAACCAGACCAGATCAGACCGAACCAGACCAGACCGAACCAGACCAAATCGAACCAGACCAGACCGAACCAGACCAGACCGAACCAGACCAGACCGAACCAGACCAGACCGAACCAGACCGAACCAGACCAGACCAGACCGGACCAGACCGGACCAGACCAGACCAGACCGAACCAGACCAGACCTGGCCAGACCAAACCAGACCGAACCAGAACGAACCAGACCAGACCAGACCGAACCAGACCAGACCTGGCCAGACCGAACCAAAACGAACCAGACCAGACCGAACCAGACCGGACCAGACCGAACCGGAGCGAACCAGAACGAACCAGACCAGACCAGACCATACCAGACCGAACCAGACCAGACCGAACCAGACCAGAGCGAACCAGAACGAACCAGACCAGACCAGGCCAGACCACACCGAAGCAGACCAGACCATACCGAACCAGACCAGACCGAACCAGACCAGAGCGAACCAGAACGAACCAGACCAGACCAGGCCAGACCACACCGAAGCAGACCAGACCGAACCAGACCAGACCAGACCGAACCAGACCGAACCAGACCAGACCAGACCAGACCATACCAGACCATACCGAACCAGACCAGACCAGACCGAACCAGACCACACCGAACCAGACCAGACCAGACCGAACCAGACCAGACCGGACCAGACCAGACCGAACCAGACCAGACCAGACCGTACCAGACCGAACCAGACCGAACCAGACCAGACCAGACCAGACCGAACCAGAGCGGACCAGACAAGACCAGACCGAACCAGACCAGACCTGGCCAGACCAGACCAGACCGAACCAGAACGAACCAGACCAGACCAGACCGAACCAGACCGGACCAGACCGAACCGGAGCGAACCAGAACGAACCAGACCAGACCAGACCGAACCAGACCAGACCGAACCAGACCAGAGCGAACCAGACCGAACCAGACCCGAACCAGACCGAACCAGACCCGAACCAGACCAGACCGAACCAGAGCGAACCAGAACGAACCAGACCAGACCGAACCAGACCAGAGCAGACCGAACCAGACCGAACCAGACCAGACCAGACCGAACCAGAGCGAACCAGAACGAACCAGACCAGACCAGACCGGACCAAACCAGACCAGACCGAACCAGACCAGACCGAACCAGAACGAACCAGACCAGACCAGACCGAACCAGACCAGACCGGACCAGACCGAACCAGACCGAACCAGACCAGACCGAACCAGACCGAACCAGACCAGACCAGAACGAACCAGACGAGACCAGACCAGACCAGACCGAACCAGACCAGACCGAACCAGACCAGACCGAACCAGACCAGACCAGACCGAACCAAACCGAACCAGACCAGACCGAACCAGACCAGACTGAACCGAACCAGACCGAACCAGACCAGACCGAACAAGACCAGACCAGACCGAACCAGACCAGACCGAACCAGACCAGACCGAACCAGACCGAACCAGACCAGACCAGACCGAACCAGACCGAACCAGACCAGACCGAACCCAACCGAACCAGACCAGACCGAACCCAACCGAACCAGACCAGACCGAACCAGACCAGACTGAACCAGACCGAACCAGACGAGACTAGACCGAACCGAACCAGACCAGACCGAACCAGACCAGACCGAACCAGACCAGACCAGACCAGACCGGACCAGACCAAACCAGAGCGAACCAGAACAGACCGAACCAGACCGAACCAGAACGAACCAGACCAGACCAAACCAGACCAGACCAAACCAGACCAGACCGAACCAGACCAGACCAGACCGAACCAGACCAGACCAGACCGAACCGAACCAGACCGAACCAGACCAGACCATACCGAACCAGACCAGACCGAACCAGACCAGACCAGACCGAACCAGACCAGACCGAACCAGACCAGACCAGACCGAACCAGACCGAACCAGACCAGACTAGACCGAACCGAACCAGACCGAACCAGACCAGACCGAACCAGACCAGACCAGACCGGACCAGACCGAACCAGAGCGAACCAGAGCGAACCAGACCAGACCAGACCGAACCAGACCAGACCGGACCAGACCAGACCGAACCAGACCAGACCAGACCGAACCAGACCAGACCAGACCGAACCAGACCGAACCAGACCAGACCGAACCAGACCAGACCAGACCGAACCAGACCAGACCAGACCATACCAGACCAGACCATACCGAACCAGACCAGACCGAACCAGACCGAACCAGAGCGAACCAGAGCGAACCAGAACGAACCATACCAGACCATACCGAACCAGACCAGACCGAACCAGACCAGACCGAACCAGACCAGACCAGACTGAACCAGACCAGACCGAACCAGACCGAACCAGACCAGACCGAACCGAACCAGACCAAACCAGACCAGACCAGACCAAACCAGACCGAACCAGACCAGACCGAACCAGACCGGACCAGACCGAACCAGAGCGAACCAGAACGAACCAGACCAGACCAGGCCAGACCGAACCAGACCAGACCGAACCAGACCAGACCAGACCGAACCAGACTGAACCAGACCAGACTGAACCAGACTGAACCAGACCAGACTGAACCAGACCAGACCGAACCAGACCAGACCGAACCAGACCGAACAAGACCAGACCAGACCAGACCGAACCAGACCGAACCAGACCGAACCAGACCGAACAAGACCAGACCAGACCAGATCGAACCAGACCGAACCAGACCAGATCGAACCAGACCAGACCGAACCAGACCAGACCGAACCAGACCAAACTAGACCGAACCAGACCGAACCAGACCAGACCAGACCAGACCGAAACAGACGGGACCAGACCGAACCAGACCGGACCAGACGCAACCAGACCGAACCAGACCAGACCGAACCAGAACAGACCGAACCAGACCAAACCAGACCGAACCAGACCAGACCGAACCAGAACAGACCGAACCAGACCGAACCAGACCGAACCAGACCAGACCGAACCAGACCAGACCGGACCAGACCAGACCGGACCAGACCGAACCAGAGCGAACCAGAACGAACCAGACCAGACCAGACCGAACCAGACCGAACCAGACCAGACTAGACCGAACCAGACCAGACCAGACCAGACCGAAACAGACCAGACCAGACCGAACCAGACCAGACCGAACCAGACCAAACCAGACCGAACCAGACCAGACCGAACCAGACCAGACCGAACCAGACCAGACCGAACCAGACCAGACCGAACCAGAACGAACCGAACCAGACCAGACCGAACCAGACCAGACCAGACCGAACCAGACCAGACCAGACCGAACCAGACCAGACCGAACCAGACCAGACCAGACCGAACCAGACCAGACTAGACCGAACCGAACCAGACCAGACCGAACCAGACCAGACCGAACCAGACCAGACCAGACCGGACCAGACCGAACCAGAGCGAACCAGAGCGAACCAGACCAGACCAGACCGAACCAGACCGAACCAGACCAGACCGAACCAGACCGAACCAGACCAGACCGGACCAGACCAGACCGAACCAGACCAGACCAGACCGAACCAGACCAGAACGAACCAGACCGAACCAGACCAGACCGAACCAGACCAGACCAGACCAGACCGAACCAGACCAGACCAGACCATACCAGACCAGACCATACCGAACCAGACCGAACCAGACCGAACCAGACCGAACCAGAGCGAACCAGAGCGAACCAGAACGAACCATACCAGACCATACCGAACCAGACCAGACCGAACCAGACCAGACCGAACCAGACCAGACCAGACTGAACCAGACCAGACCGAACCAGACCGAACCAGACCAGACCGAACCGAACCAGACCGAACCAGACCAGACCAGACCGAACCAGACCAGACCGAACCAGACCGGACCAGACCGAACCAGAGCGAACCAGAACGAACCAGACCAGACCAGGCCAGACCGAACCAGACCAGACCGAACCAGACCAGACCAGACCGAACCAGACCAGACCAGACCGAACCAGACTGAACCAGACCAGACTGAACCAGACTGAACCAGACCAGACTGAACCAGACCAGACCGAACCAGACCAGACCGAACCAGACCGAACCAGACCGAACAAGACCAGACCAGACCAGACCGAACCAGACCGAACCAGACCGAACCAGACCAGACCAGATCGAACCAGACCGAACCAGACCAGATCGAACCAGACCAGACCGAACCAGACCAGACCGAACCAGACCAGACCGAACCAGACCAGACTAGACCGAACCAGATGGAACCAGACCAGACCAGACCAGACCGAAACAGACGGGACCAGACCGAACCAGACCGGACCAGACGCAACCAGACCGAACCAGATCGAACCAGACCAGACCGAACCAGACCGAACCAGACCAGACCGAACCAGAACAGACCGAACCAGACCAAACCAGACCGAACCAGACCGAACCAGACCAGACCGAACCAGACCAGACCGAACCAGACCAGACCGGACCAGACCGAACCAGAGCGAACCAGAACGAACCAGACCAGACCAGGCCAGACCAGACCGGACCAGACCAGACCAGACCGAACCAGACCGAACCAGACCGAACCAGACCAGACTAGACCGAACCAGACCAGACCGAAACAGACCAGACCAGACCGAACCAGACCAGACCAGACCGAACCAGACCAGACCGAACCAGACCAGACCGAACCAGACCAGACCGAACCAGAACGAACCAGACCAGACCGAACCAGACCAGACCGAACCAGAACGAACCAGACCAGACCAGACCGAACCAGACCAAATCGAACCAGACCAGACCGAACCAGACCAGACCGAACCAGACCAGACCGAACCAGACCAGACCAAACCGGACCAGACCGGACCAGACAAGACCGGACCAGACCGAACCAGACCGAACCAGACCAGACCAGACCGAACCAGAGCGGACCAGACCAGACCAGACCGAACCAGACCAGACCTGGCCAGACCGAACCAGACCGAACCAGAACGAACCAGACCAGACCAGACCGAACCAGACCGAACCAGACCAGACCTGGCCAGACCGAACCAGACCGAACCAGACCGAACCAGAACGAACCAGACCAGACCAGACCGAACCAGACCGAACCAGACCAGACCGAACCAGACCGGACCAGACCGAACCGGAGCGAACCAGAACGAACCAGACCAGACCAGACCATACCAGACCGAACCAGACCAGACCGAACCAGACCAGAGCGAACCAGAACGAACCAGACTAGACCAGGCCAGACCACACCGAAGCAGACCAGACCAGACCAGACCGAACCAGAACGAACCAGACCAGACCGAACCAGACCAGACCAGACCGAACCAGACCGAACCAGACCAGACCAGACCGAACCAGACCAGACCAGACCGAACCAGACCAGACCATACCAGACCATACCGAACCAGACCAGACCGAACCAGACCGAACCAGAGCGAACCAGAGCGAACCAGACCAGACCAGACCGAACCAGACCAGACCAAACCAGACCAGACCATACCGAACCAGACCAGACCGAACCAGACCAAACCAGACCAGACCGAACCAGACCAGACCGAACCAGACCAGACCGAACCAGACAGAACCAGAACGAACCAGACCAGACCGAACCGAACCAGACCGAACCAGACCAGACCAGACCGAACCAGACCGAACCAGACCAGACCGAACCAGACCGGACCAGACCGAACCAGAGCGAACCAGAACGAACCAGACCAGACCAGACCAGACCGAACCAGACCAGACCGAACCAGACCAGACCGAACCAGACCAGACCAGACCGAACCAGACTGAACCAGACCAGACTGAACCAGACTGAACCAGACCAGACTGAACCAGACCAGACTGAACCAGACCAGACCGAACCAGACCAGACCGAACCAGACCGAACAAGACCAGACCGAACCAGACCGAACCAGACCAGACCAGATCGAACCAGACCGAACCAGACCAGATCGAACCAGACCAGACCGAACCAGACCAGACCGAACCAGACCAGACTAGACCGAACCAGACCGAACCAGACCAGACCAGACCAGACCGAAACAGACGGGACCAGACCGAACCAGACCGGACCAGACGCAACCAGACCGAACCAGACCGAACCAGACCGAACCAGACCAGACCGAACCAGAACAGACCGAACCAGACCAAACCAGACCGAACCAGACCGAACCAGACCAGACCGAACCAGACCGAACCAGACCAGACCGGACCAGACCGAACCAGAGCGAACCAGAACGAACCAGACCAGACCAGGCCAGACCAGACCAGACCAGACCGGACCAGACCAGACCAGACCAGACCGAACCAGACCGAACCAGACCGAACCAGACCAGACTAGACCGAACCAGACCAGACCAGACCAGACCGAAACAGACCAGACCAGACCGAACCAGACCAGACCGAACCAGACCAAACCAGACCGAACCAGACCAGACCGAACCAGACCAGACCGAACCAGACCAGACCGAACCAGAACGAACCAGACCAGACCGAACCAGACCAGACCGAACCAGAACGAACCGAACCAGACCAGACCGAACCAGACCAGACCGAACCAGACCAGACCAGACCGAACCAGACCAGACCGAACCAGACCAGACCAGACCGAACCAGACCGAACCAGACCAGACTAGACCGAACCGAACCAGACCAGACCGAACCAGACCAGACCAGACCGGACCAGACCGGACCAGACCGAACCAGAGCGAACCAGAGCGAACCAGACCAGACCGGACCAGACCAGACCGAACCAGACCAGACCGAACCAGACCAGAACGAACCAGACCGAACCAGACCAGACCGAACCAGACCAGACCAGACCGAACCAGACCAGACCAGACCATACCAGACCAGACCATACCATACCAGACCGAACCAGACCGAACCAGACCGAACCAGAGCGAACCAGAACGAACCATACCAGACCATACCGAACCAGACCAGACCGAACCAGACCAGACCAGACCGAACCAGACCAGACCAGACTGAACCAGACCAGACCGAACCAGACCGAACCAGACCAGACCGAACCGAACCGAACCAGACCAGACCAGACCGAACCAGACCAGACCGAACCAGACCGGACCAGACCGAACCAGAGCGAACCAGAACGAACCAGACCAGACCAGGCCAGACCGAACCAGACCAGACCGAACCAGACCAGACCAGACCGAACCAGACCAGACCAGACCGAACCAGACTGAACCAGACCAGACTGAACCAGACTGAACCAGACCAGACTGAACCAGACCAGACCGAACCAGACCAGACCAGACCAGACCGAACCAGACCAAACCAGACCGAACCAGACCAGACCAGATCGAACCAGACCGAACCAGACCAGATCGAACCAGACCAGACCGAACCAGACCAGACCGAACCAGACCAGACCGAACCAGACCAGACTAGACCGAACCAGACCGAACCAGACCAGACCAGACCAGACCGAAACAGACGGGACCAGACCGAACCAGACCGGACCAGACGCAACCAGACCGAACCAGATCGAACCAGACCAGACCGAACCAGACCAGACCGAACCAGAACAGACCGAACCAGACCGAACCAGACCGAACCAGACCAGACCGAACCAGACCGAACCAGACCAGACCGAACCAGACCAGACCGAACCAGACCAGACCGGACCAGACCAGACCGGACCAGACCGAACCAGAGCGAACCAGAACGAACCAGACAGGACCAGACCAGACCAGACCGAACCAGACCGAACCAGACCGAACCAGACCAGACTAGACCGAACCAGACCAGACCAGACCAGACCGAAACAGACCAGACCAGACCGAACCAGACCAGACCAGACCGAACCAGACCAAACCAGACCGAACCAGACCAGACCGAACCAGACCAGACCGAACCAGACCAGACCGAACCAGAACGAACCAGACCAGACCGAACCAGACCGAACCAGAACGAACCAGACCAGACCAGACCGAACCAGACCAAATCGAACCAGACCAGACCGAACCAGACCAGACCGAACCAGACCAGACCGAACCAGACCAGACCGAACCAGACCAGACCAAACCGGACCAGACCGGACCAGACCGGACCAGACCGAACCAGACCGAACCAGACCAGACCAGACCGAACCAGAGCGGACCAGACCAGACCAGACCGAACCAGACCAGACCTGGCCAGACCGAACCAGACCGAACCAGAACGAACCAGACCAGACCAGACCGAACCAGACCGAACCAGACCAGACCTGGCCAGACCGAACCAGACCGAACCAGAACGAACCAGAACGAACCAGAACGAACCAGACCAGACCAGACCGAACCAGACCGAACCAGACCAGACCGAACCAGACCGGACCAGACCGAACCTTGAGCGAACCAGAACGAACCAGACCAGACCATACCAGACCGAACCAGACCAGACCGAACCAGACCAGAGCGAACCAGAACGAACCAGACTAGACCAGGCCAGACCACACCGAAGCAGACCAGACCAGACCAGACCGAACCAGAACGAACCAGACCAGACCGAACCAGACCAGACCAGACCGAACCAGACCGAACCAGACCAGACCAGACCGAACCAGACCAGACCGAACCAGACCAGACCATACCAGACCATACCGAACCAGACCAGACCGAACCAGAGCGAACCAGAGCGAACCAGACCAGACCAGACCGAACCAGACCAGACCGAACCAGACCAGACCAAACCAGACCAGACCATACCGAACCAGACCAGACCGAACCAGACCAGACCGAACCAGACCAGACCGAACCAGACAGAACCAGAACGAACCAGACCGAACCAGACCGAAACGGACCAGACCGGACCAGACCGGACCAGACCGGACCAGACCGAACCAGACCAGACCAGACCGAACCAGACCAAATCGAACCAGACCAGACCGAACCAGACCAGACCGAACCAGACCGAACCAGACCAGACCGAACCAGACCGAACCAGACCAGACCAGACCGGACCAGACCGGACCAGAGCGGACCAGACCAGACCAGACCGAACCAGACCAGACCTGGCCAGACCGAACCAGACCGAACCAGAACGAACCAGACCAGACCGAACCAGACCGGACCAGAACGAACCGGAGCGAACCAGAACGAACCAGACCAGACCAGACCATACCAGACCGAACCAGACCAGACCGAACCAGACCAGAGCGAACCAGAACGAACCAGACCAGACCAGGCCAGACCACACCGAAGCAGACCAGACCAGACCATACCGAACCAGACCAGATCGAACCAGACCAGAGCGAACCAGAACGAACCAGACCAGACCAGGCCAGACCACACCGAAGCAGACCAGACCAGACCAGACCAGACCGAACCAGACCAGACCAGACCAGACCAGACCATACCAGACCAGACCGAACCAGACCGAACCAGAGCGAACCGAACCAGACCAGACCGAACCAGACCAGACCAGACCGAACCAGACAAGACCATACCGAACCAGACCAGACCGAACAGGACCAGACCGAACCAGACCAGACCGAACCAGACAGAACCAGAACGAACCAGACCGAAACGGACCAGACCGAAACGGACCAGACCGGAACAGACCGAACCAGACCAGACCGAACCAGACCAGACCGAACCAGACCAGACCGAACCAGACCAGACCGAACCAGACCAGACCGAACCAGACCGGACCAGACCGTACCAGACCGGACCAGACCAGACCAGACGGGACCAGACCGAAACAGACCAGACCATACCGAACCAGACCAGACCGAACAGGACCAGACCGAACCAGACCAGACCGAACCAGACAGAACCAGAACGAACCAGACCGAAACGGACCAGACCGAAACGGACCAGACCGAAACGGACCAGACCGGACCAGACCGGACCAGACCGAACCAGACCAGACCGAACCAGACCAGACCAGACCGAACCAGACCAGACCGAACCAGACCAGACCGAACCAGACCGGACCGGACCAGACCAGACCAGACGGGACCAGACCGAAACAGACGGGACCAGACCGAAACAGACCGGACCAGACCGAACCAGACCAGACCAGACTAGACCGAACCAGACCGAACCAGACCGAACCAGAACGAACCAGACCGAACAAGACAAGACCAGACCAGACCAGATCGAACCAGACCGAACCAGACCGAACCAGACCAGATCGAACCAGACCAGACCGAACCAGACCAGACCGAACCAGACCAGACCGAACCAGACCAGACCGAACCAGACCAGACTAGACCGAACCAGACCGAACCAGACCAGACCAGACCAGACCGAAACAGACGGGACCAGACCGAACCAGACCGGACCAGACGCAACCAGACCGAACCAGATCGAACCAGACCAGACCGAACCAGGCCGAACCAGACCAGACCGAACCAGAACAGACCGAACCAGACCAAACCAGACCGAACCAGACCGAAACAGACCAGACCATACCGAACCAGACCAGACCGAACAGGACCAGACCGAACCAGACCAGACCGAACCAGACAGAACCAGAACGAACCAGACCGAAACGGACCAGACCGAAACGGACCAGACCGGACCAGACCGGACCAGACCGAACCAGACCAGACCGAACCAGACCAGACCAGACCGAACCAGACCAGACCGAACCAGACCAGACCGAACCAGACCGGACCAGACCGTACCAGACCGGACCAGACCAGACCAGACGGGACCAGACCGAAACAGACCGGACCAGACCGAACCAGACCAGACTAGACCGAACCAGACCGAACCAGACCGAACCAGAACGAACCAGACCGAACAAGACAAGACCAGACCGAACCAGACCAGACCAGACCAGATCGAACCAGACCGAACCAGACCAGATCGAACCAGACCAGACCGAACCAGACCAGACCGAACCAGACCAGACCGAACCAGACCAGACCGAACCAGACCAGACTAGACCGAACCAGACCGAACCAGACCAGACCAGACCAGACCGAAACAGACGGGACCAGACCGGACCAGACGCAACCAGACCGAACCAGATCGAACCAGACCAGACCGAACCAGACCGAACCAGACCAGACCGAACCAGAACAGACCGAACCAGACCAGACTAGACCGAACCAGACCGAACCAGACCAGACCAGACCAGACCGAAACAGACGGGACCAGACCGAACCAGACCGGACCAGACGCAACCAGACCGAACCAGATCGAACCAAACCAGACCGAACCAGACCGAACCAGACCAGACCAGACCGAACCAGACCAGACCGAACCAGACCAGACCGAACCAGACCAGACCGGACCAGACCAGACCGGACCAGACCGAACCAGAGCGAACCAGAACGAACCAGACCAGACCAGGCCAGACCAGACCGGACCAGACCATACCAGACCGAACCAGACCGAACCAGACCGAACCAGACCGAACCAGACCAGACTAGACCGAACCAGACCAGACCAGACCAGACCGAAACAGACCAGACCAGACCGAACCAGACCAAACCAGACCGAACCAGACCAAACCAGACCGAACCAGACCAGACCGAACCAGACCAGACCGAACCAGACCAGACCGAACCAGAACGAACCAGACCAGACCGAACCAGACCAGACCGAACCAGAACGAACCAGACCAGACCAGACCGAACCAGACCAAATCGAACCAGACCAGACCGAACCAGACCAGACCGAACCAGACCAGACCGAACCAGACCAGACCAAACCGGACCAGACCGGACCAGACCAGACCGGACCAGACCGAACCAGACCAGACCGAACCAGACCAGACCAGACCGAACCAGACCAGACCGAACCAGACCAGACCGAACCAGACCGGACCGGACCAGACCAGACCAGACGGGACCAGACCGAAACAGACGGGACCAGACCGAAACAGACCGGACCAGACCGAACCAGACCAGACCAGACTAGACCAGATCGAACCAGACCGAACCAGACCGAACCAGAACGAACCAGACCGAACAAGACAAGACCAGACCAGACCAGATCGAACCAGACCGAACCAGACCGAACCAGACCAGATCGAACCAGACCAGACCGAACCAGACCAGACCGAACCAGACCAGACCGAACCAGACCAGACCGAACCAGACCAGACTAGACCGAACCAGACCGAACCAGACCAGACCAGACCAGACCGAAACAGACGGGACCAGACCGAACCAGACCGGACCAGACGCAACCAGACCGAACCAGATCGAACCAGACCAGACCGAACCAGGCCGAACCAGACCAGACCGAACCAGAACAGACCGAACCAGACCAAACCAGACCGAACCAGACCGAAACAGACCAGACCATACCGAACCAGACCAGACCGAACAGGACCAGACCGAACCAGACCAGACCGAACCAGACAGAACCAGAACGAACCAGACCGAAACGGACCAGACCGAAACGGACCAGACCGGACCAGACCGGACCAGACCGAACCAGACCAGACCGAACCAGACCAGACCAGACCGAACCAGACCAGACCGAACCAGACCAGACCGAACCAGACCGGACCAGACCGTACCAGACCGGACCAGACCAGACCAGACGGGACCAGACCGAAACAGACCGGACCAGACCGAACCAGACCAGACCAGACTAGACCGAACCAGACCGAACCAGACCGAACCAGAACGAACCAGACCGAACAAGACAAGACCAGACCGAACCAGACCAGACCAGATCGAACCAGACCGAACCAGACCAGATCGAACCAGACCAGACCGAACCAGACCAGACCGAACCAGACCAGACCGAACCAGACCAGACCGAACCAGACCAGACTAGACCGAACCAGACCGAACCAGACCAGACCAGACCAGACCGAAACAGACGGGACCAGACCGGACCAGACGCAACCAGACCGAACCAGATCGAACCAGACCAGACCGAACCAGACCGAACCAGACCAGACCGAACCAGAACAGACCGAACCAGACCAGACTAGACCGAACCAGACCGAACCAGACCAGACCAGACCAGACCGAAACAGACGGGACCAGACCGAACCAGACCGGACCAGACGCAACCAGACCGAACCAGATCGAACCAAACCAGACCGAACCAGACCGAACCAGACCAGACCAGACCGAACCAGACCAGACCGAACCAGACCAGACCGAACCAGACCAGACCGGACCAGACCAGACCGGACCAGACCGAACCAGAGCGAACCAGAACGAACCAGACCAGACCAGGCCAGACCAGACCGGACCAGACCATACCAGACCGAACCAGACCGAACCAGACCGAACCAGACCGAACCAGACCAGACTAGACCGAACCAGACCAGACCAGACCAGACCGAAACAGACCAGACCAGACCGAACCAGACCAAACCAGACCGAACCAGACCAAACCAGACCAAACCAGACCGAACCAGACCAGACCGAACCAGACCAGACCGAACCAGACCAGACCGAACCAGAACGAACCAGACCAGACCGAACCAGACCAGACCGAACCAGAACGAACCAGACCAGACCAGACCGAACCAGACCAAATCGAACCAGACCAGACCGAACCAGACCAGACCGAACCAGACCAGACCGAACCAGACCAGACCAAACCGGACCAGACCGGACCAGACCAGACCGGACCAGACCGAACCAGACCAGACCAGACCAGACCGAACCAGAGCGGACCAGACCAGACCAGACCGAACCAGACCAGACCTGGCCAGACCGAACCAGACCGAACCAGAACGAACCAGACCAGACCAGACCGAACCAGACCGAACCAGACCAGACCTGGCCAGACCGAACCAGACCAGACCAAACCAGACCAGACCAAACCAGACCGGACCGAACCAGACCAGACCAAACCAGACCGGACCGAACCGGAGCGAACCAGAACGAACCAGACCAGACCAGACCATACCAGACCAGACCGAACCAGACCAGAGCGAACCAGAACGAACCAGACTAGACCAGGCCAGACCACACCGAAGCAGACCAGACCAGACCAGACCGAACCAGAACGAACCAGACCAGACCAAACCAGACCGAACCAGACCAGACCAGACCGAACCAGACCAGACCAGACCGAACCAGACCAGACCATACCAGACCATACCGAACCAGACCAGACCGAACCAGAGCGAACCAGACCAGACCAGACCAGACCGAACCAGACCAGACCGAACCAGACCAGACCAAACCAGACCAGACCATACCGAACCAGACCAGACCGAACCAGACCAAACCAGACCAGACCGAACCAGACCAGACCGAACCAGACAGAACCAGAACGAACCAGACAGAACCAGAACGAACCAGACCGGACCAGACCGGACCAGACCGAACCAGACCAGACCGAACCAGACCAGACCAGACCGAACCAGACCAAATCGAACCAGACCAGACCGAACCAGACCAGACCGAACCAGACCAGACCGAACCAGACCAGACCGAACCAGACCAGACCGAACCAGACCAGACCGAACCAGACCGAACCAGACCAGACCAGACCGGACCAGACCGGACCAGAGCGGACCAGACCAGACCAGACCGAACCAGACCAGACCTGGCCAGACCGAACCAGACCGAACCAGAACGAACCAGACCAGACCAGACCGAACCAGACCAGACCTGGCCAGACCGAACCAGACCGAACCAGAACGAACCAGACCAGACCGAACCAGACCGGACCAGAACGAACCGGAGCGAACCAGAACGAACCAGACCAGACCAGACCATACCAGACCGAACCAGACCAGACCGAACCAGACCAGAGCGAACCAGAACGAACCAGACCACACCAGGCCAGACCACACCGAAGCAGACCAGACCAGACCATACCGAACCAGACCAGATCGAACCAGACCAGAGCGAACCAGAACGAACCAGACCAGACCAGGCCAGACCACACCGAAGCAGACCAGACCAGACCAGACCAGACCGAACCAGACCAGACCAGACCAGACCATACCAGACCAGACCGAACCAGACCGAACCAGACCGAACCAGAGCGAACCGAACCAGACCAGACCAGACCAGACCAGACCGAACCAGACCAGACCATACCGAACCAGACCGAACCAGACCAGACCGAACCAGACCAGACCGAACCAGACCGGACCAGACCGTACCAGACCGGACCAGACCAGACCAGACGGGACCAGACCGAAACAGACCAGACCATACCGAACCAGACCAGACCGAACAGGACCAGACCGAACCAGACCAGACCGAACCAGACATAACCAGAACGAACCAGACCGAAACGGACCAGACCGAAACGGACCAGACCGGACCAGACCGGACCAGACCGAACCAGACCAGACCGAACCAGACCAGACCAGACCAGACCAGACCGAACCAGACCAGACCGAACCAGACCGGACCAGACCGTACCAGACCAGACCGAACCAGACCAGAGCGAACCAGAACGAACCAGACTAGACCAGGCCAGACCACACCGAAGCAGACCAGACCAGACCAGACCGAACCAGAACGAACCAGACCAGACCGAACCAGACCGAACCAGACCAGACCAGACCGAACCAGACCAGACCAGACCGAACCAGACCAGACCATACCAGACCATACCGAACCAGACCAGACCGAACCAGAGCGAACCAGACCAGACCAGACCGAACCAGACCAGACCGAACCAGACCAGACCAAACCAGACCAGACCATACCGAACCAGACCAGACCGAACCAGACCAAAC
This sequence comes from Oncorhynchus mykiss, assembly GCF_057628025.1. Classification (NCBI taxonomy): domain Eukaryota; kingdom Metazoa; phylum Chordata; class Actinopteri; order Salmoniformes; family Salmonidae; genus Oncorhynchus; species Oncorhynchus mykiss. The sequence continues at coordinate 247,957 of NC_143048.1, forward strand.
CAGACCAGACCGAACCAGACCAGACCGAACCAGACCAGACCGAACCAGACAGAACCAGAACGAACCAGACCGAACCAGACCGAAACGGACCAGACCGGACCAGACCGGACCAGACCGAACCAGACCAGACCGAACCAGACCAGACCAGACCGAACCAGACCAAATCGAACCAGACCAGACCGAACCAGACCAGACCGAACCAGACCAGACCGAACCAGACCAGACCGAACCAGACCAGACCGAACCAGACCAGACCGAACCAGACCAGACCGAACCAGACCGAACCAGACCAGACCAGACGGGACCAGACCGAAACAGACCGGACCAGACCGAACCAGACCAGACCAGACTAGACCGAACCAGACCGAACCAGACCGAACCAGAACGAACCAGACCGAACAAGACAAGACCAGACCGAACCAGACCCGAACCAGACCGGACCAGACCAGACCAGACCAGACCGAACCAGACCAGACCAGACCGAACCAGACCAGACCGAACCAGAGCGAACCAGAACGAACCAGACCAGACCAGGCCAGACCACACCGAAACAGACCAGACCAGACCGAACCAGACGGGACCAGACCGGACCAGACCGAACCAGACCAGACCAGACCGAACCAGACCAGACCAGACCGAACCAGAACAAACCAGACCAGACCGAACCAGACCAGACCGAACCAGACAAGACCAGACCAGACCGCACCAGACCGAACCAGACCCGAACCAGACCGAACCAGACCCGAACCAGACCAGACCATACCGAACCAGACCTGACCAGACCGAACCAGACCAGACCAGACCAGACCGAACCAGACCGAACCAGACCGAACCAGACCGAACCAGAACGAACCAGAACGAACCAGACCAGACCAGACCGGACCAGACCGAACCAGACAAGACCGAACCAGACCAGACCGAACCAGACCAGACCATACCAGACCAGACCGGACCAGAGCGAACCAGAACGAACCAGACAAGACCAGACCAGAACCGGACCAAACCAGACCAGACCGAACCAGACCATACCAGACCAAACCGAACCAGAGCGAACCAGACCGAACCAGACCGAACCAGAACGAACCAGACCAGACCGAACCAGACCAGACCGAACCAGACCAGACCAGACCGAACCAGACCAGACCGAACCAGACCCGAACCAGACCATACCAGCCGAACCATACCAGACCAGACCATACCGAACCAGACCAGACCATACCGAACCAGACCAGACCGAAACAAACCGGACCAGACCGAACCAGACCAGACCGAACCAGACTGAACCAGACCAGACCGAACCAGACCGGACCAGACCGAACCAGACCAGACCATACCAGACCATACCGAACCAGACCAGACCGAAACAGACCAGACCGAACCAGACCGGACCAGAACGAACCAGACCAGACCAGACCAGAACGAACCAGACCAGAACAGACCAGACCGGACCAGACCGAACCAGACCAGACCGAAACAGACCAGACCGAACCAGACCGGGCCAGAACGAACCAGACCAGACCAGACCGAACCAGACAGGACCGAACCAGACCGAACCAGACCGAACCAGACCAGACCGAACCAGACCGAACCAGACCGAACCAGACCGGACCAGACCAGACCAGACCAGACCAGACCGGACCAGACCAGACCAGACCGAACCAGACCAGACCATATCGAACCAGACCAGACCGAACCAGACCGGACCAGACCGGACCAGACCGGACCAGACCGGACCGGACCAGAGCGAACCAGAACGAACCAGACCAGACCGAACCAGACCAGACCGAACCAGACCAGACCGAACCAGAGCGAACCAGAACGAACCAGACCAGACCGAACCAGACCAGACCGAACCAGAACGAACCAGACCAGACCAGACCGAACCAGAACGAACCAGACCAGACCAAACCGGACCAGACCAGACCAGACCGGACCAGACCGAACCAGACCCGAAACAGACCGGACCAGACCAGACCATACCGAACCAGACCAGACCAGACCAGACCAGACCGAACCAGACCAGACCGAACCAGACCGAACCAGATCAGACCGAACCAGACTGAACCAGACCAGACTGAACCAGACCAGACTGAACCAGACCAGACTGAACCAGACCAGACTGAACCAGACCAGACTGAACCAGACCAGACTGAACCAGACCAGACTGAACCAGACCAGACCGAACCCGTCCAGACCCAACCAGACCAGACCAGACCAGACCAGACCGAACCAGACCAGACCGAACCAGAGCGAACCAGAACGAACCAGACCAGACCAGGCCAGACCACACCGAAGCAGACCAGACCAGACCAGACCGAAACAGACGGGACCAGACCGGACCAGACCGAACCAGACCAGACCAGACCGAACCAGACCAGACCGAACCAGACCGAACCAGAACGAACCAGACCAGACCAGACCATACCAGACCATACCGAACCAGACCAGACCGAACCAGACCGAACCAGAGCGAACCAGAACGAACCAGACCAGACCAGACCAGAACCGGACCAAACCAGACCAGACCGAACCAGACCATACCAGACCGAACCAGACCGAACCAGAGCGAACCAGAACGAACCAGACCAGACCGAACCAGAACGAACCAGAACGAACCAGACCAGACCGAACCAGACCAGACCAGAACGAACCAGACAAGACCGAACCAGACCAGACCAGACCGAACCAGACCAGACCGAACCAGACCATACCAGCCGAACCATACCAGACCAGACCATACCGAACCAGACCATGCCGAACCAGACCAGACCAGACCAGACCGAACCAGACCGGACCAGACCGAACCAGACCAGACCATACCAGACCATACCGAACCAGACCAGACCGAACCAGACCAGACCGAACCAGACCGGACCAGAACGAACCAGACCAGACCGAACCAGACCGGACCAGAACGAACCAGACCAGAACGAACCAGACCAGAACAGACCAGACCGGACCAGACCAGACCGGACCAGACCGGACCAGACCGAACCAGACCGAACCAGACCGAATCAGACCGAACTAGACCGAACCAGACTGAACCAGACTGAACCAGACCGAACCAGACCAGACCGGACCAGACCAGACCGAACCAGACCGAACCAGACCAGACCATATCGAACCAGACCAGACCGAACCAGACCGGACCAGACCGGACCAGACCGAACCAGAGCGAACCAGACCAGACCGAACCAGACCAGACCGAACCAGACCAGACCGAACCAGACCAGACCGAACCAGACCAGACCGAACCAGACCGAACCAGAGCGAACCAGACCAGACCGAACCAGACCGAACCAGAACGAACCAGACCGGACCAAACCAGACCGAACCAGACCAGACCGAACCAGACCAGACCGAACCAGACCAGACCGGACCAGACCAGACCGGACCAGACCAGACCGGACCAGACCAGACCGGACCAGACCAGACCGAACCAGACCCGAACCAGACCGGACCAGACCAGACCAAACCGGACCAGAGCGAACCAAAACGAACCAGACCAGACCAGACCGAACCAGACCAGACCGAACCAGACCGAACCAGACCAGACCGAACCAGACCAGACCGAACCGAACCAGACCGAACCGAACCAGACCGAACCAGACCGAACCAGACCGAACCGAACCAGACCAGAACGAACCATACCGGACCAGACCAGACCAGACCAGAACCAGACCAGACCGGACTAGACCCGAACCAGACCCGAACCAGACCAGACCGGACTAGACCCGAACCAGACCCAAACCAGACCAGACCGAACCAGACCGAACCAGACCGAACCGGACCAGACCAGACCGGACCAGACCGGACCAGACCGAACCGAACCAGACCGAACCAGACCGAACCAGAACGAACCGAACCAGACCAGACCGAACCGAACCAGACCGAACCGAACCAGACCAGAACGAACCATACCGGACCAGACCAGACCAGAACCAGACCGAACCGAACCAGACCGGACCAGACCCGAACCAGACCCGAACCAGACCAGACCGGACTAGACCCGAACCAGACCCGAACCAGACCAGACCGGACTAGACCCGAACCAGACCCGAACCAGACCAGACCGAACCAGACCCGAACCAGACCGGACCAGACCGAACCAGACCAGACCGAACCAGACCGAACAAGACCGAACCGGACCAGACCAGACCGAACCAGACCAGACCAGACCGAACCAGACCAGACCGAACCAGACCAGACCGAACCAGACCAGACTGAACCAGACCAGACTGAACCAGACCAGACCGAACCAGACCAGACCCAACCAGACCAGACCAGACCATACCGAACCAGACCAGACCGAACCAGAGCGAACCAGAACGAACCAGACCAGACCAGGCCAGACCACACCGAAGCAGACCAGACCAGACCAGACCGAAACAGACGGGACCAGACCGGACCAGACCGAACCAGACCAGACCGAACCAGACCAGACCAGACCGAACCAGACCGAACCAGACCGAACCAGAACGAACCAGAACGAACCAGACCAGACCAGACCATACCAGACCATACCGAACCAGACCAGACCGAACCAGACCAGACCGGACCAGACCGAACCAGAGCGAACCAGAACGAACCAGACCAGACCAGACCGAACCAGACCATACCAGACCGAACCAGACCGAACCAGAGCGAACCAGAGCGAACCAGAACGAACCAGACCAGACCGAACCAGAACGAACCAGAACGAACCAGACCAGACCGAACCAGACCAGACCAGACCGAACCAGACCAGACCGAACCAGACCAGACCGAACCAGACCATACCAGCCGAACCATACCAGACCATACCGAACCAGACCATGCCGAACCAGACCAGACCAGACCGAACCAGACCAGACCGAACCAGACCGGACCAGACCGAACCAGACCAGACCATACCAGACCATACCGAACCAGACCGAACCAGACCAGACCGAACCAGACCGGACCAGAACGAACCAGACCGGACCAGACCAGAACGAACCAGACCAGAACAGACCAGACCGGACCAGACCAGAACAGACCAGACCGGACCAGACCAGACCGGACCAGACCAGACCAGACCGAACCAGACCGAACCAGAACGAACCAGACCGAATCAGACCGAACTAGACCGAACCAGACTGAACCAGACCGAACCAGACCAGACCGGACCAGACCAGACCGAACCAGACCGAACCAGACCAGACCAGACCGAACCAGACCAGACCATATCGAACCAGACCAGACCGGACCAGACCGGACCAGACCGGACCAGACCGAACCAGAGCGAACCAGACCAGACCGAACCAGACCAGACCGAACCAGACCAGACCATATCGAACCAGACCAGACCGAACCAGACCAGACCGAACCAGACCAGACCATATCGAACCAGACCAGACCGAACCAGACCGAACCAGAGCGAACCAGAACGAACCAGACCAGACCGAACCAGACCGAACCAGACCAGACCGAACCAGACCAGACCGAACCAGACCGGACCAGACCAGACCGGACCAGACCAGACCGAACCAGACCCGAACCAGACCGGACCAGACCAGACCAGCCGGACCATACCGAACCAGAACGAACCAGACCAGACCAAACCGGACCAGAGCGAACCAGAACGAACCAGACCGAACCAGACCAGACCGAACCAGACCAGACCGAACCAGACCAGACCGAACCAGACCGAACCAGACCAGACCGAACCAGACCGAACCGAACCAGACCGAACCAGACCGAACCAGACCGAACCGAACCAGACCAGAACGAACCATACCGGACCAGACCAGACCAGAACCAGACCAGACCCGAACCAGACCCGAACCAGACCAGACCGGACTAGACCCGAACCAGACCCGAACCAGACCAGACCGAACCAGACCAGACCGAACCAGACCGAACCAGACCGAACAAGACCGAACCAGACCGAACCGAACCAGAACGAACCAGACCGAACCAGAACGAACCGAACCAGACCGAACCGAACCAGACCGAACCGAACCAGACCAGAACGAACCAGACCGAACCAGACCGAACCGAACCAGACCGGACCAGACCCGAACCAGACCCGAACCAGACCAGACCGGACTAGACCCGAACCAGACCCGAACCAGACCAGACCGGACTAGACCCGAACCAGACCCGAACCAGACCCGAACCAGACCGGACCAGACCGAACCAGACCGGACCAGACCGAACAAGACCGAACCGGACCAGACCAGACCGAACCAGACCGGACCGGACCAGACCAGACCGAACCAGAGCGAACCAGATCAAACCAGACCAGAGCGAACCAGACCAGACCGAACCAGACCAGACCAGACCAGAACCAGACCGAACCAGACCAGACCGAACCAGATAATAACAATCAATCACAGAAAACACTACACACTAGAGTTTACTTCAAACCAACAGACACACATGCTTTACTTCATAAACACAGTTACCATCCTAAACATACATTTAAGGGAATAATAAAATCACAAATTATACGGTTCTACAGGATATCATCTTGCAAGCAAGACCTGGATTATGCAATAAATACACTATTCAATGCACTTAGAAGAGGATATTCAAAACGATTTTTAAGAACCATTAAAAACACATTGGCCGCCCTCCCTCCCATTCATCCAACACTCACAGACCACAGCAAATCATCCTACTCCTAACCTTGACCCCTCCCCAAACCTCACGCCTAACCCTAATGTGTACCATTACCCTGGTTCTCATCCTATCTCCCTCCCTCACCCTGACTCCCCTATGGAAAGTGATCTGCACCAATCACTAAACCGGAACACTTCCTCTGTCTCTTCTCCCTTGTCATCAATACTCAATCAACAGACAATTATCATCCCCCTAGTAACCACATTTTCACATAGAATTAGACCCCTACATCAATCAATCAAACACAACTTCTCTACAGTTCAGCACACTTACATACCACTCAAACCATACAGAATTATTTCAGCATTTAGAAAGAACAAACACTTAAAGGACCTCCTCACCAAAGCAAGATTCAGTAGTAAGCCACCACAAGACCTCAAACCTCATAATTTCCATTTTCGACAGATAAAGGTCATTACAAATATACACAGCCACACATCAGCACCAGTACAAGAATCCTATTCATTGAACACACATAACACCATTTATATAATTACATGTACACTTTGCAATAAACAATACATTGGAGAAACCAAACACACCATAGAAACCAGACTCAAACAACACCTGTATAACATTAAAAGGGCACACCTACAAACGGAACTCATAACCCACTTCCAGGAGCACCCCATCACTCACCTTACCATATCAGGGTTACAGTCACATATAGGCTGGACCTGTGGGCCTCTGGACCTGTGGGCAGCACGGGAGTGGATCCAGAACCTACAGACAATAACACCAAATGGCCTGTATTAGAAAATGGGTTTTAACAGACAGGAAAATGGATGGAGAAGAACATGGTTTTATTCATAATTTATTTCTACTCTATATATTTATGGTTTGTTTGGTTTTAGTTTGGCACTTCCTCTTTTAGGTTTTTCCTTTCCTTTAACAAAACAATGAAACCATTTAAATGCACAATATGGCGTTTATGTTCATATTTAACAACACTATGGTTGAATGAATCTCTCACCACATCGACTTCTGCACTGCCACCCAGAAAAAGAGGCAACTTGGAGCTTACCTCAGTTTAATTTATGATCCTAGGAGGACATCTACGGGCCTTTAAGTATTACACCAAATGGCAAGGTGGCAGATTGGAATTTGAAGGGAAATAAACCAATACTAGTCTTGGGAGACTCAAATGTTAATAGAATCCCTCCATTTCATAACCCATAACCCATACAAGTGGAGAGTTACCCTGGAGCAACATTTTACCATTTCAAAAAGGTCCTGGAGAAAACAGAGGTTCATTTAGACACCAGCATGCATAGTGGTTCTCTCGGTGGGCATAAACAATATGGATAATGACCCATACAAAACATCAAACAGAATGCATCAATGCACAAGGAAGCAAGAGTCACTTTTTCCCTAATGCAATTATTTACATCCCCATTATTAACCACTCACACCTCCTTTCACCAGATCGAAAACGGAACCTCAAAGTCATTAACGGTTACATCACCACACATGGCCCATTTCTCTTGGAGATACCCCATGATCAATTCCACACAACAGACCTGATACACTGGACAACAACCACAGCAGACCTCATTTTTAAGAATTGGTGTGAGCAGCTAAATTTAGAATAGGCTCTACCCACAATTTGGACCCACACCACACCCTTCTTTTCCCCCCAACCCCCTGTACTCTCCCCCCTTTCCTCCCCCATAAGCCACCACAAGACCTCAAACCTCACAATTTCCATTTTCGACAGATAAATTTCATTATAAACATACCAGCTGCGTGCTTGCAGACGCGATAAAGACACGCAGGTTAAAATATCAAAACAAAATATGTGACCAATGGCATTAAATTGGGGACAGGCCGAAAAGCATGAAACATGTATGGCAATTTAGCGAGTTAACCCGCTAGCTAATTTGTCCTGTGATATAAACATTGCGTTATTTTTTTACCTGAATTACACAAATTCCTCTACTCCGACAATTAATCCACACATAAAACCGTCAACTGAATTGTTTCTAGTCATCCCTCCTTCTTCATCTTTGAATTTATATGGTAATTGCCATCAACACAAATCAGTTCTTCAATCAACCACGTCCTTCAATCAACCACGTGAGTGAGGAGATATCACGTGCATAGGCAGAAATCCCAGGGGGGACACGACCCCCCTATCCTGGGAAAAATATGATTTCCCCCCCCCAATATATCACTGTAAACATATCTATGTAATTTCAATAATATGAATGAACGCAATGAAAGCACTTATGCTGATTATAGACACTTAATAGCGCGTTTTTAAGTTTCAAAAGATTGCAACCCCCGCCCTTTGCCTCACAATGGTTTGATCCACTGCAGGTCATTAGTTTTGTTGGAAGCGTTCACACACACCTGCTGAATTTGCAGAGCTGGCGCGCAAACATTAACTATCAAGCTAGCTAGCTAGCACCCCTCAACTGAAGCTAGACAGCTAACTACCAGCAAACCATTGCTAGCGGTCTTCAGCTAACCTTCAGCGTGGAAAGCTCTCGCCAGTTCGAACAACGCGACTCTAACCAGAGCATAACGGACCTATTATTATTATTTTTTTATCCCCGGATTCCCACCGGATTCCCACCGCAAACGGAACATTTTCAGCTGGGTCTTCACAACTAGCTAACTGCAACCCCGGATGTTAACTCCTGGCTAGCGTTTCCATCCATTTAGCTTGAAGCTAGCCCGGCCAGAGCTCCTGTGCTACCACCGAAGCATACTCCTGGGCTACAATATCCGGACCCACGACAGGTCTATCGATGTCACCGCATGAAGAGGCATAAACAGACTCACCCCATCGCGACGTCCCCCAAAGGCTAACTTTCTAGCCCTTGCTATCTCCTTGCTTGCTAATTCGGCCTGCTAACTGCTAGCTTGTTTAGCCCCGGTCCGCTAACTGCTACCTTGTTCAGCCCCGGCCTACTAACTGTTAGCACAGGCCTGCTAACCGTCTGAATCGCAGCGTCCCAACCACTCACCGGACCAAATATTTTCTTTCAATCTCTTTTCGATTTTTAATTTGATTATACCTTCCGGTAACCTGCCTCACCCAATGTGATACGGAATCGCTATTATTTTTAATTTTTAGAACACATTCAAGAACCTCCAGAAGCTAACCAGATAACTAGCTATTTAGTCATTGTTAGCCACTGCTAGCGGCCTTTACCTTCTGCACAGCCAGCCAGTTTTCTTAACCTGGATAATACTCGCCAGTCTAGCTTCGCTGCCCCCTGGACACTGATCACTTGGGTACAAAACAGAATACAACCACAGACACAGCTAAGGACAATAATAAAAAGACTAAGACCAACAGTACATCACAGCAATACAACGGGACTTTCTCAACGGTACAGACACCCCACGACCTAGACTATTCTACTTACTGTTAAAAGTACACAAGGAACCGGAGACATGGACAATTCCCTTTGAAGTTCCTCCTGGCAGACCGATTGTCTCAGACTGCAATCGTGAATCCTATAACATTTCACAATATATAGATCACCATATCAACCCTCTCTCCACAAGGCACCCCAGCTTTCTCAGGGACACCTACCACTTCATGGAGAGGATTGGACCCATAGTTGTTCCCTCCCATACACACATATTCACGATAGATATTGATAGCCTATACAGCAACAGGAATACAAGCAATTAGAAATATCTTTAAGAGATACCCAGACAACACTAGACCGGACAAAGAAATATTACAACTGTTAGAAATCAGCCTGACTAGCAATGACTTTTTATTCAATGATCATTATTACCTGCAGGTGGAGGGAACAGCTATGGGCAAAAAATGTGCACCTGCTTACGCCAATATATACATGGCTGAATGGGAGAGAGAGGCACTGGCCAAGTGTCCATATCAACCCACTTGTTATTACCGCTTTTTAGATGACATAATAGGAGCCTGGCCCCACGACATCCAGTTATTCACAGATTTTATAAACATTCTCAACGGTCATCATCCATCCATTAAGGTTAAATACACAATTCATCCGCAAGAAGTCAACTTCTTAGACACAACGGTTTTTTTCAGTAATAACAATCAATCACAGAAAACACTACACACTAGTTTACTTCAAACCAACAGACACACATGCTTTACTTCATAAACACAGTTACCAGAACGAACCAGACCAGACCGAACCAGACCAGACCAGACCGAACCAGAACGAACCAGACCAGACCGGACAGGACCAGACCGAACCAGACCGAACCAGACCAGACCGAACCAGACCAGACCAGACCGAACCAGACCATACCGAACCAGACCAGACCGAACCAGACCAGACCAGACCGAACCAGACCGAACCAGACCAGACCGAACCAGACCAGACCGAACCAGACCAGACCAGGCCAGAACGAACCAGACCAGACCGGACCAGACCAGACCGAACCAGACCAGACCAGACCGAACCAGACCACACCGAACCAGACCAGACCGAACCAGACCGGACCAGACCGAACCAGACCGAACCAGACCGGACCAGGCCAGACCAGACCGAACCAGAACGAACCAGAACGAACCAGACCAGACCGAACCAGACCAGACCAGGCCAGAACGAACCAGACCAGACCGGACCAGACCAGACCGAACCAGACCGGACCAGACCGAACCAGACCGGACCAGGCCAGACCAGACAGAACCAGAACGAACCAGACCAAACCAGAGCAGACCGAACCAGACCAGACCGAACCAGACCAGACCGAACCAGACCAGACCGAACCAGACCAGACCAGACCGAACCAGACCAGACCGAACCAGACCGGACCAGACTGAACCGGAGCAAACCAGACCGGACCAGGCCAGACCAGACCGAACCAGAACGAACCAGAACGAACCAGACCAGACCGAACCAGACCAGACCAGGCCAGAACGAACCAGACCAGACCGGACCAGACCAGACCGAACCAGACCGGACCAGACCGAACCAGACCGGACCAGGCCAGACCAGACAGAACCAGAACGAACCAGACCAAACCAGAGCAGACCGAACCAGACCAGACCGAACCAGACCAGACCGAACCAGACCAGACCAGACCGAACCAGACCAGACCGAACCAGACCGGACCAGACTGAACCGGAGCAAACCAGACCATACCAGACCGAACCAGACCAGACCGAACCAGACCAGACCGAACCAGAGCGAACCAGAATGAACCAGACCAGACCAGGCCAGACCGAACCAGACCAGACCGGACCAGAACGAACCAGAACGAACCAGACCAGACCAGACCAGACCAGGCCAGACCAGACCGAACCAGACCGAACCAGAACGAACCAGACCAGAACGACCAGACCGAACCAGACCAGACCGAACCAGACCAGACCGAACCAGACCAGACCGAACCAGAACAGACCGAACCAGAACAGACCGAACCAGACCGAACCAGACCAGACCAGACCGGACCAGACCAGACCGAACCAGACCAGACCAGACCATACCGAACCAGACCAGACCGAACCAGACCAGACCGAACCAGACCAGACCGAACCAGACCGAACCGTACCAGACCGGACCGTACCAGACCGAACCAGACCAGACCGAACCAGACCAGACCGAATCAGACCAGACCGTACCAGACCGTACCAGACCGAACCAGACCGAACCAGACCGAACCAGACCAGACCGAACCAGACCGAACCAGAACGAACCAGACAAGACCAGACCAGACCGAACCAGACCAGACCGGACCAGACCGAACCAGACCCGAACCAGACCAGACCGGACCAGACCGTACCAGACCGTACCAGACCGAACCAGACCGTACCAGACGGGACCAGACCGAAAAAGAACGGACCAGACCGAACCAGACCAGACCAGACCGAACCAGACCAGACAAGAATAGACCGAACCAGACCGAACCAGACCAGACCGAACCAGACCAAACCAGACAAGACCAGACCAGACCGAACCAGACCGGACCAGACCGAACCAGACCCGAACCAGACCGGACCAGACCAGAACAGACCGAACCAGACCAGACCAGACCAGACCATACCGAACCAGACCAGACCGAACCAGACCAGACCAGACCGAACCAGAGCGAACCAGAACGAAACAGACCAGACCGAACCAGACGGGACCAGACCGGACCAGACCGAACCAGACCAGACCAGACCGAACCAGAACGAACCAGACCAGACCGAACAAGACCAGACTGAACCAGACCGAACCAGAACAAAACAGACCAGACCAGACCGAACCAGACCAGACCAGACCGAACCAGACCCGAACCAGACCAGACCAGCCCATACCGAACCAGAGCGAACCAGAACGAACCAGACCAGACCGAACCAGACCAGACCGAACCAGACCGAACCAGAACGAACCAGACCAGACCAGACCGAACCAGACCAGACCGAACCAGACCGAACCAGAGCGAACCAGAACGAACCAGACCAGACCGAACCAGAACGGACCAAACCAGACCAGAACGAACCAGACCAGACCGAACCAGAGCGAACCAGAGCGAACCAGAACGAACCAGACCAGACCGAACCAGACCAGACCGAACCAGACCAGACCGAACCAGACCAGACCGAACCAGACCGAACCAGACCGGACCAGACCGAACCTGAGCGAACCAGACCAGACCAGGCCAGACCGAACCAGACCGAACCAGACCAGACCAGACTAGAACGAACCAGACCAGAACGAACGAGACCAGACCGAACCAGACCAGACCGAACCAGACCAGACTGAACCAGACCAGACTGAACCAGACCAGCCCGAACCAGACCAGACCGAACCAGACCAGACCGAACCAGACCAGACCGAACCAGACCAGACCGAACCAGAGCGAACCAGACCAGATCAGGCCAGACCGAACCAGATCGAACCAGACCAGACCAGACCGAACCAGACCAGACCAGACTGAACCAGACCAGACCGAACCAGACCAGACGCAACCAGACCGAACCAGATCGAACCAGACCAGACCGAACCAGACCAGACCGAACCAGAACAGACCGAACCAGAACAGACCGAACCAGACCGAACCAGGCCAAACCAGACCGAACCAGACCAGACCAGACCGAACCAGACCAGACCAGCCGAACCAGACCAGACCGAACCAGACCAGACCGAACCAGACCATACCGAACCAGACCATACCGAACCAGACCAGACCGAACCAGACCGAACCAGAGCGAACCAGACCAGACCCAACCAGACCCAACCAGAACGAACCAGACCGAACCAGAACGAACCAGACCGAACCAGACCAGACCAGACCGAACCAGACCAGACCAGAGCAGACCAGACCGAACCAGACCGAACCAGACCAAACCGAACCAGACCAGACCGAACCAGACCGGACCAAACCGGACCAGACCGGACCAGACCAGACCGAACCAGACCAGACCGAACCAGACCAGACCAGACCGAACCAGACCGAACCAGACCAGACCGAACCAGACCATACCGAACCAGACCAGAGCGAACCAGACCAGACCGAACCAGAGCGAACCAGACCAGACCAAACCAGACCCAACCAGAACGAACCAGACCGAACCAGAACGAACCAGACCAGACCGAACCAGACCGAACCAGAACGAACCAGAACGAACCAGACCAGACCAGACCGAACCAGACCAGAGCAGACCAGACCGAACCAGACCGAACCAGACCAAACCGAACCAGACCAGACCGAACCAGACCGGACCAGACCAGACCGAACCAGACCAGACCGAACCAGACCAGACCGAACCAGACCGAACCAGACCAGACCGAACCAGACCATACCGAACCAGACCAGACCGAACCAGACCGGACCAGACCAGACCAGACCGAACCAGACCGAACCAGACCGAACCAGACCAGACCGAACCAGACCGAACCGGAGGGAACCAGAACGAACCAGACCAGACCGAACCAGACCAGAGCGAACCAGACCAGACCGAACCAGACCCGAGCGAACCAAACCGAACCAGACCCGAACCAGACCGAACCAGACCCGAACCAGACCAGACCGAACCAGAGCGAACCAGAACGAACCAGACCAGACCGAACCAAACCGAACCAGAACGAACCAGACCAGACCGGACCAGACCAGACCGAACCAGACCAGACCGAACCAGACCAGACCGAACCAGACCAGACCAGACCGAACCAGAGCGAACCAGAACGAACCAGACCAGACCAGACCGAACCAGACCGGACCAAACCAGACCAGACCGAACCAGACCAGACCGAACCAGAGCGAACCAGAACGAACCAGACCAGACCAGACCAGAACAGACCGAACCAGAACGAACCAGACCAGAACAGGCCAGACCGAACCAGACCAGACCGAACCAGACCGAACCAGACCAGACCAGAACGAACCAGACCAGACCATACCGAACCAGACGAGTCCAGACCGAACCAGACCAGACCGAACCAGACCAGACTGAACCAGACCAGACCGAACCAGACCAGACCGAACCAGACCAGACCGAACCAGACCAGACCGAACCAGACCAGACCAGACCGAACCAGACCGAACCGAACCAGAACAGACCAGACCGAACCAGACCAGACCAGGCCAGACCGAACCAGACCAGACCGAACCAGACCAGACCGAACCAGACTGAAACAGACCAGACTGAACCAGACCAGACCGAACCAGACCGAAACAGACCAGACCGAACCAGACCAGACCGAACCAGACCAGACCAGACCAGACCAGACCAGACCGAACCAGACCAGACTAGACCGAACCAGACCAGACCAGACCAGACCGGACCTGACCGAACTAGACCGAACCAGACCAGACCAGACCAAACCAGACCAGACCGAACCAGACCAGACCAGACCGAACCAGACCAGACTAGACCGAACCGAACCAGACCAGACCGTACCAGACCAGAGCGAACCAGACCAGACCGGACCAGAGCGAACCAGAGCGAACCAGAACAGACCAGACCAGGCCAGACCGAACCAGACCAGACCGAACCAGAACGAACCAGACCAGACCGGACCAGACCAGACCGAACCAGACCAGACCGAACCAGACCAGACCAGACCAGACCAGACCAGACCGAACCAGACCAGACCAGACCGAACCAGACCAGACCGAACCAGACCAGACCGAACCAGACCAGACCAGACCGAACCAGACCAGACCAGACCGAACCAGACCAGACTAGACCGAACAGAACCAGACCAGACCGAACCAGACCGAACCAGACCAGACCGGACCAGACCGGACCAGACCGGACCAGACCGAACCAGAGCGAACCAGAGCGAACCAGAACGAACCAGACCAGACCAGACCGAACCAGACCAGACCAGACCGAACCAGAACGAACCAGACCGGACCAGACCAGACCGAACCAGACCAGACCGAACCAGACCAGACCAGACAGAACCAGACCGAACCAGAACGAACCAGACCAGACCGAACCAGACCGAACCAGAACGAACCAGACCAGACCAGACCAGACCGAACCAGACCAGACCAGAGCAGACCAGACCGAACCAGACCGAACCAGACCAAACCGAACCAGACCGGACCAGACCGGACCAGACCAGACCGAACCAGACCGAACCAGACCAGACCAGACCATACCGAACCAGACCGAACCAGACCGGACCAGACCAGACCAGACCAGACCGAACCAGACCAGACCGGACCAGACCAGAACGAACCAGACCAGACCGTACCAGACCGTACCAGACCAGACCAGACCGAACCAGAGCGTACCAGACCAGACCGAACCAGACCGAACCAGACCAGACCTGGCCAGACCAGACCAGACCAGACCAGACCGAACCAGACCGGACCAGACCGAACCGGAGCGAACCAGAACGAACCAAACCAGACCATACCAGACCGAACCAGACAGAAACAAGCCCAGACCGAACCAGACCAGAGCGAACCAGACCCGAACCAGACCGAACCAGACCCGAACCAGAGCGAACCAGAACGAACCAGACCAGACTGAACCAGACCAGACCAGACCGAACCAAACCGAACCAGAACGAACCAGACCAGACCAGACCGAACCAGACCAGACCGAACCGAACCAGACCAGACCAGACCGAACCAGACCAGACTAGACCGAACCAGACCAGACCGAACCAGACCGAACCAGACCAGACCGGACCAGACCGGACCAGAGCGGACCAGACCAGACCAGACCGAACCAGACCAGACCGGACCAGACCGAACCAGACCAGACCGAACCAGACCAGACCGAACCAGACCAGACCGAACCAGACCGAACCAGAACGAACCAGAACGAACCAGACCGGACCAGACCAGACCGAACCAGACCAGACCAGACCATACCAAACCAGACCAGACCGAACCAGACCAGACCGAACCAGACCAGACCGAACCAGACCAGACCGAACCAGACCGGACCAGACCGAACCAGACCGAACCAGACCGGACCAGACCAGACCAGACCAGACCGAACCAGACCAGACCGAACCAGACCAGACCAGACCGAACCAGACCAGACCGGACCAGACCAGAACGAACCAGACCAGACCAGACCGTACCAGACCGTACCAGACCAGACCAGACCGAACCAGAGCGTACCAGACCAGACCGAACCAGACCGAACCAGACCAGACCTGGCCAGACCAGACCAGACCAGACCAGACCGAACCAGACCCGAACCAGAGCGAACCAGAACGAACCAGACCAGACTGAACCAGACCAGACCAGACCGAACCAAACCGAACCAGAACGAACCAGACCAGACCGAACCAGACCAGACCGAACCGAACCAGACCAGACCAGACCGAACCAGACCAGACTAGACCGAACCAGACCAGACCGAACCAGACCGAACCAGACCGGACCAGACCGGACCAGACCGGACCAGACCGGACCAGAGCGAACCAGACCAGACCGAACCAGACCAGACCGGACCAGACCGAACCAGACCAGACCGAACCAGACCAGACCGAACCAGACCAGACCGAACCAGACCGAACCAGAACGAACCAGAACGAACCAGACCGGACCAGACCAGACCGAACCAGACCAGACCAGACCATACCGAACCAGACCAGACCGAACCAGACCAGACCGAACCAGACCAGACCGAACCAGACCGAACCAGACCAGACCGAACCAGACCAGACCGAACCAGACCGGACCAGACCGAACCAGACCGAACCAGACCAGACCGAACCAGACCAGACCGAACCAGACCAGACCGAACCAGACCAGACCGGACCAGACCGAACCAGACCGAACCAGACCGAACCAGACCAGACCGAACCAGACCAGACCGAACCGAACCAGACCGAACCGAACCAGACCGAACCAGACCAGACTAGACCGAACCAGACCAGACCAGACCAGACCGAACCAGACCAGACCAGACCGAACCAGACCGAACCAGACCAGACCGAACCAGACCGAACCAGACCAGACTAGACCGAACCGAACCAGACCAGACCGAACCAGACCAGACCGAACCAGACCGAACCAGACCAGACCAGACCGGACCAGAGCGAACCAGAGCGAACCAGAACGAACCAGACCAGACCAGGCCAGTCCGAACCAGACCAGACCAGACCGAACCAGACCGAACCAGAACGAACCAGACCAGACCAGACCGGACCAGACCGAACCAGACCAGACTAGACCGAACCGAACCAGACCGAACCAGACCAGACCAGACCAGACCGAACCAGACCAGACTAGACCGAACCGAACCAGACCAGACCGAACCAGACCAGACCAGACCAGACCGAGACAGAGCGAACCAGAGCGAACCAGAACAGACCAGACCAGGCCAGACCGAACCAGACCAGACCAGACCAGACCAGACCGAACCAGACCAGACCAGACCAGACCGAACCAGACCAGACCGAACCAGACCAGACCGAACCAGACCAGACCGAACCAGACCGAACCAGACCAGACCAGACCAGACCAGACCGAACCAGACCAGACTAGACCGAACAGAACCAGACCAGACCGAACCAGACCGGACCAGACCGGACCAGACCGAACCAGAGCGAACCAGAACGAACCAGACCAGACCGAACCAGACCAGACCAGAACGAACCAGACCAGACCGGACCAGACCAGACCGAACCAGACCAGACCGAACCAGACCAGACCGAACCAGACCAGACAGAACCAGAACGAACCAGACCGAACCAGAACGAACCAGACCAGACCGAACCAGAACGAACCAGACCAGACCGAACCAGACCAGACCGAACCAGACCGAACCAGACCAAACCGAACCAGACCAAACCGAACCAGACCAGACCGGACCAGACCGAACCAGACCAGACCATACCGAACCAGACCAGACCGAACCAGACCGGACCAGACCAGACCAGAACGAACCAGACCAGACCGAACCAGACCAGACCAAACCGAACCAGACCAGACCGGACCAGACCAGACCGAACCAGACCAGACCAGACCGTACCAGACCGTACCAGACCAGACCAGACCGAACCAGAGCGGACCAGACCAGACCAGACCGAACCAGACCGAACCAGACCAGACCTGGCCAGACCAGACCCAACCAGAACGAACCAGACCAGACCAGACCAGATCGAACCAGACCGGACCAGACCGAACCGGAGCGAACCAGAACGAACCAAACCAGACCAGACCAGACCAAACCAGACCAGAGCGAACCAGACCCGAACCAGACCCAAACCAGACCAGACCGAACCAGAGCGAACCAGAACGAACCAGACCAGACTGAACCAGACCAGACCGAACCAAACCGAACCAGAACGAACCAGACCAGACCAGACCAGACCGAACCAGACCAGACCGAACCAGACCAGACCGAACCAGGCCAGACCAGACCGAACCAGAGCGAACCAGAACGAACCAGACCAGACCAGACCGAACCAGACCGGACCAAACCAGACCAGACCGAACCAGACCAGACCGAACCAGAGCGAACCAGAACGAACCAGACCAGACCAGACCAGAACAGACCGAACCAGACCGGACCAGACCGAACCAGAGCGAACCAGACCAGAACAGGCCAGACCGAACCAGACCGAACCAGACCAGACCAGAACGAACCAGACCAGACCATACCGAACCAGACCAGACCACACCGAACCAGACCAGACCAGACCAGACCGAACCAGACCAGACTGAACCAGACCAGACCGAACCAGACCAGACCGAACCAGACCGAACCAGACCAGACCAGACCGAACCAGACCGAACCAGACCAGACCGAACCAGACCAGACCGAACCAGAGCGAACCAGAACGAACCAGACCAGACCAGGCCAGACCGAACCAGACCAGACCAGACCGAACCAGACCAGACCGAACCAGACTGAAACAGACCAGACTGAACCAGACCAGACCGAACCAGACCAGACCGGACCAGACCGAACCAGACCAGACCGAACCAGACCAGACCGAACCAGACCAGATCGAACCAGACCAGACTAGACCGAACCAGACCAGACCAGACCAGACCGAACCAGACCAGACCAGACCGAACCAGACCGAACCAGACCAGACTAGACCGAACCAGACCAGACCGAACCAGACCAGACCGAACCAGACCAGACCAGGCCAGTCCGAACCAGACCAGACCGAACCAGACCGAACCAGAACGAACCAGACCAGACCAGACCGGACCAGACCGAACCAGACCAGACCAGACCGAACCAGACCAGACCAGACCGAACCAGACCAGACCGAACCAGACCAGACCGTACCGAACCAGACCGAACCAGACCGAACCAGACCGAACCAGACCGAACCAGACCGAACCAGACCAGACCGAACCAGACCAGACTAGACCGAACCGAACCAGACCGAACCAGACCGGACCAGACCGGACCAGACCGGACCAGACCGGACCAGACCGAACCAGACCGAACCAGACCAGACCAGACCGAACCAGACCAGACCAGACCGAACCAGACCAGACCAGACCGAACCAGACCAGACCGAACCAGACTAGACCAGACCGAACCAGACCAGACCGAACCAGACCAGACCATACCAGACCAGACCGTACCGAACCAGACCAGACCGAACCAGACCAGACCATACCAGACCAGACCGTACCGAACCAGACCAGACCGAACCAGACCGAACCGAACCAGACCAGACCAGACCGAACCAGACCAGACTAGACCGAACCGAACCAGACCGAACCAGACCGAACCAGACCAGACCGGACCAGACCGAACCAGAACGAACCAGACCAGACCGAACCAGACCAGACCGAACCAGAACGAACCAGACCAGACCGGACCAGACCGAACCAGACCAGACCGAACCAGACCAGACCGAACCAGACCAGACCGAACCAGACCAGACCGAACCAGAACGAACCAGACCGGACCAGACCAGACCGAACCAGACCAGACCAAACCATACCGAACCAGACCAGACCGAACCAGACCAGACCGAACCAGACCAGACCGAACCAGACCAGACCGAACCAGACTGAACCAGACCGAACCAGACTGAACCAGACCAGACCGAACCAGACCGAACCAGACCAGACCGAACCAGACCGAACCAGACCAGACCGAACCAGACCGAACCGAACCAGACCGAACCGAACCAGACCGAACCGAACCAGACCGAACCAGACCAGATCGAACCAGACCGGACCAGACCGGACCAGAGCGAACCAGAACGAACCAGACCAGACCAGACCGAACCAGACCAGACCAGACCGAACCAGACCAGACCAGATCGAAAACGGAACCTCAAAGTCATTAACGGTTACATCACCACACATGGCCCATTTCTCTTGGAGATACCACATGATGAATTCCACACAACAGACCTGATACACTGAACAACAACCACAGCAGACCTCATTTTTAAGAATTGGTGTGAGCAGCTAAATTTAGAATAGGCTCTACCCACA
The DNA here is from genome assembly GCF_057628025.1 of Oncorhynchus mykiss. Classification (NCBI taxonomy): domain Eukaryota; kingdom Metazoa; phylum Chordata; class Actinopteri; order Salmoniformes; family Salmonidae; genus Oncorhynchus; species Oncorhynchus mykiss. The sequence goes on from NC_143048.1 coordinate 269,437, forward strand.
ATTTGGACCCACACCACACCCTTCTTTTCCCCCCAACCCCCTGTACACTCCCCCTTTCCTCCCCCAGTTGCTTTCTTAGATTACCCAGCAGAGGGGGTAGTTGACCCCCTCTCATCATGAATTTATCCAAGTCTTTTCAACTCACAACAGCACAGACCCAACTTTTGGAGAGGGGGGGTTGTCTTTCATTTCACTCTACACTCCAAATGTCATATATGTATATAATCACTTGCACATTTAGCAAAAAACACTACATTGGGGAAACCCAGTATACAATAGAAAATAGACTTAAACAGCATTCTATACAATATCAAACGGGCCCATTTACACACAGAACTAGTGACTCATTTCCAGGATCACCCCATCAATGAACGCAATGAAAGCACTTATGCTGATTATAGACACTTAATAGCGCGTTTTTAAGTTTCAAAAGATTGCGACTCCCGCCCTTTGCCTCACAATGGTTTGATCCACTGCAGGTCATTAGTTTTGTTGGAAGCCTTCACACACACCTGCTGAATTTGCAGAGCTGGCGCGCAAACTAAAGCAAACGTTAACTATCAAGCTAGCTCACCCTAAAAGTGTTTTGAAACACATAACCTGTCATTATGAAAATCACTGTATTCAAACCTGTGTAGATCAGTCAATTCTTAACTTAAAGACTTAAAACTCAGGATTCTGTAAGTGGCTATGTCAATAAAGACATGTGTTTACTTATAGCTTCCTGTGCCAACCGGAAGTGCCTTTAATTGGGTCACACTGTCTGTTTTGAAGGGTTAAAAAAGTCACATCTTTCCAAAACTTCACATGTGTGACTAGGTAACCCTCCTAAACTGTAAATCAGTAATTTCCGCCAGCAGATGTCAAAGAAAAGCTCTCACACACACACACACACACACAGCAAGGATGGAGTGAAAAGGTGTGGTGCTGAAAGACACAGAGAGCAGGCAAGGGCATAAACATAATCTCTAGGCCGTGCAGAGTTCAACGAGATATCCCGTAGCTCGCTCGGTCTGAGCGCAGCGACCATGAGAAAAGTAGGCCCAAAATGTCATTTGTTTTGGGTGACAGTGAGAGAACTGCTAGGGTGAGAAGCACAATTCGACCTCAGGTACGTTCCTGAGATCCTCCCGATCCGTGCAAGCCTAACCTTGGCCGTGTGGCATTAACCCTTAGCAGTTAAAAGAAGGTGTTTACTTCAAACAGTTTGCATTGACTTCTCTCCCCATAGGAATACATTGCCTGCACCTCTAAATTCAACCTGAAGCCTATGTGGGTTATGAATGCCTTATGAACCTGTCTTCTATGACAGTCCATCAGACCACTATGAGGTCTACCTGTGTCGAATCTAAGCATCCTGGAGCATCCGGAAGTGGTTAAATTCACCCAAAAGGTATTTTGATGTACATAACCTGCAAATGTGAAAATGACTGCATTCAACCCTGTCTAGATCAGTCAATTTTTAACATAAAGACTTTAAACTCAGGATTCTGTAAGAGAATACCCCAAGCAAGATATGTGTTTACGTATAGCTTCCTGTGCCAACCGGAAGTGCCTTTAATTGGGTCACACTGTCTGTTTTGAACTTGCATTGGCCAAGTGCCCACATCAACCTACAATTGACTCATAACCCACTTCCAGGAGCACCCCATCACTCACCTTACCATATCAGGGTTACAGTCACATATAGGCTGGACCTGTGGGCCTCTGGACCTGTGGGCAGCACGGGAGTGGATCCAGAACCTACAGACAATAACACCAAATGGCCTGTATTAGAAAATGGGTTTTAACAGACAGGAAAATGGATGGAGAAGAACATGGTTTTATTCATAATTTATTTCTACTCTATATATTTATGGTTTGTTTGGTTTTAGTTTGGCACTTCCTCTTTTAGGTTTTTCCTTTCCTTTAACAAAACAATGAAACCATTTAAATGCACAATATGGCGTTTATGTTCATATTTAACAACACTATGGTTGAATGAATCTCTCACCACATCGACTTCTGCACTGCCACCCAGAAAAAGAGGCAACTTGGAGCTTACCTCAGTTTAATTTATGATCCTAGGAGGACATCTACGGGCCTTTAAGTATTACACCAAATGGCAAGGTGGCAGATTGGAATTTGAAGGGAAATAAACCAATACTAGTCTTGGGAGACTCAAATGTTAATAGAATCCCTCCATTTCATAACCCATAACCCATACAAGTGGAGAGTTACCCTGGAGCAACATTTTACCATTTCAAAAAGGTCCTGGAGAAAACAGAGGTTCATTTAGACACCAGCATGCATAGTGGTTCTCTCGGTGGGCATAAACAATATGGATAATGACCCATACAAAACATCAAACAGAATGCATCAATGCACAAGGAAGCAAGAGTCACTTTTTCCCTAATGCAATTATTTACATCCCCATTATTAACCACTCACACCTCCTTTCACCAGATCGAAAACGGAACCTCAAAGTCATTAACGGTTACATCACCACACATGGCCCATTTCTCTTGGAGATACCACATGATGAATTCCACACAACAGACCTGATACACTGAACAACAACCACAGCAGACCTCATTTTTAAGAATTGGTGTGAGCAGCTAAATTTAGAATAGGCTCTACCCACAATTTGGACCCACACCACACCCTTCTTTTCCCCCCAACCCCCTGTACACTCCCCCTTTCCTCCCCCAGTTGCTTTCTTAGATTACCCAGCAGAGGGGGTAGTTGACCCCCTCTCATCATGAATTTATCCAAGTCTTTTCAACTCACAACAGCACAGACCCAACTTTTGGAGAGGGGGGGTTGTCTTTCATTTCACTCTACACTCCAAATGTCATATATGTATATAATCACTTGCACATTTAGCAAAAAACACTACATTGGGGAAACCCAGTATACAATAGAAAATAGACTTAAACAGCATTCTATACAATATCAAACGGGCCCATTTACACACAGAACTAGTGACTCATTTCCAGGATCACCCCATCAATGAACGCAATGAAAGCACTTATGCTGATTATAGACACTTAATAGCGCGTTTTTAAGTTTCAAAAGATTGCGACTCCCGCCCTTTGCCTCACAATGGTTTGATCCACTGCAGGTCATTCGTTTTGTTGGAAGCCTTCACACACACCTGCTGAATTTGCAGAGCTGGCGCGCAAACTAAAGCAAACGTTAACTATCAAGCTAGCTCACCCTAAAAGTGTTTTGAAACACATAACCTGTCATTATGAAAATCACTGTATTCAAACCTGTGTAGATCAGTCAATTCTTAACTTAAAGACTTAAAACTCAGGATTCTGTAAGTGGCTATGTCAATAAAGACATGTGTTTACTTATAGCTTCCTGTGCCAACCGGAAGTGCCTTTAATTGGGTCACACTGTCTGTTTTGAAGGGTTAAAAAAGTCACATCTTTCCAAAACTTCACATGTGTGACTAGGTAACCCTCCTAAACTGTAAATCAGTAATTTCCGCCAGCAGATGTCAAAGAAAAGCTCTCACACACACACACAGCAAGGATGGAGTGAAAAGGTGTGGTGCTGAAAGACACAGAGAGCAGGCAAGGGCATAAACATAATCTCTAGGCCGTGCAGAGTTCAACGAGATATCCCGTAGCTCGCTCGGTCTGAGCGCAGCGACCATGAGAAAAGTAGGCCCAAAATGTCATTTGTTTTGGGTGACAGTGAGAGAACTGCTAGGGTGAGAAGCACAATTCGACCTCAGGTACGTTCCTGAGATCCTCCCGATCCGTGCAAGCCTAACCTTGGCCGTGTGGCATTAACCCTTAGCAGTTAAAAGAAGGTGTTTACTTCAAACAGTTTGCATTGACTTCTCTCCCCATAGGAATACATTGCCTGCACCTCTAAATTCAACCTGAAGCCTATGTGGGTTATGAATGCCTTATGAACCTGTCTTCTATGACAGTCCATCAGACCACTATGAGGTCTACCTGTGTCGAATCTAAGCATCCTGGAGCATCCGGAAGTGGTTAAATTCACCCAAAAGGTATTTTGATGTACATAACCTGCAAATGTGAAAATGACTGCATTCAACCCTGTCTAGATCAGTCAATTTTTAACATAAAGACTTTAAACTCAGGATTCTGTAAGAGAATACCCCAAGCAAGATATGTGTTTACGTATAGCTTCCTGTGCCAACCGGAAGTGCCTTTAATTGGGTCACACTGTCTGTTTTGAACTTGCATTGGCCAAGTGCCCACATCAACCTACAATTTACTCATAACCCACTTCCAGGAGCACCCCATCACTCACCTTACCATATCAGGGTTACAGTCACATATAGGCTGGACCTGTGGGCCTCTGGACCTGTGGGCAGCACGGGAGTGGATCCAGAACCTACAGACAATAACACCAAATGGCCTGTATTAGAAAATGGGTTTTAACAGACAGGAAAATGGATGGAGAAGAACATGGTTTTATTCATAATTTATTTCTACTCTATATATTTATGGTTTGTTTGGTTTTAGTTTGGTACTTCCTCTTTTAGGTTTTTCCTTTCCTTTAACAAAACAATGAAACCATTTAAATGCACAATATGGCGTTTATGTTCATATTTAACAACACTATGGTTGAATGAATCTCTCACCACATCGACTTCTGCACTGCCACCCAGAAAAAGAGGCAACTTGGAGCTTACCTCAGTTTAATTTATGATCCTAGGAGGACATCTACGGGCCTTTAAGTATTACACCAAATGGCAAGGTGGCAGATTGGAATTTTAAGGGAAATAAACCAATACTAGTCTTGGGAGACTCAAATGTTAATAGAATCCCTCCATTTCATAACCCATAACCCATACAAGTGGAGAGTTACCCTGGAGCAACATTTTACCATTTCAAAAAGGTCCTGGAGAAAACAGAGGTTCATTTAGACACCAGCATGCATAGTGGTTCTCTCGGTGGGCATAAACAATATGGATAATGACCCATACAAAACATCAAACAGAATGCATCAATGCACAAGGAAGCAAGAGTCACTTTTTCCCTAATGCAATTATTTACATCCCCATTATTAACCACTCACACCTCCTTTCACCAGATCGAAAACGGAACCTCAAAGTCATTAACGGTTACATCACCACACATGGCCCATTTCTCTTGGAGATACCCCATGATGAATTCCACACAACAGACCTGATACACTGAACAACAACCACAGCAGACCTCATTTTTAAGAATTGGTGTGAGCAGCTAAATTTAGAATAGGCTCTACCCACAATTTGGACCCACACCACACCCTTCTTTTCCCCCCAACCCCCTGTACACTCCCCCTTTCCTCCCCCAGTTGCTTTCTTAGATTACCCAGCAGAGGGGGTAGTTGACCCCCTCTCATCATGAATTTATCCAAGTCTTTTCAACTCACAACAGCACAGACCCAACTTTTGGAGAGGGGGGGTTGTCTTTCATTTCACTCTACACTCCAAATGTCATATATGTATATAATCACTTGCACATTTAGCAAAAAACACTACATTGGGGAAACCCAGTATACAATAGAAAATAGACTTAAACAGCATTCTATACAATATCAAACGGGCCCATTTACACACAGAACTAGTGACTCATTTCCAGGATCACCCCATCAATGAACGCAATGAAAGCACTTATGCTGATTATAGACACTTAATAGCGCGTTTTTAAGTTTCAAAAGATTGCGACTCCCGCCCTTTGCCTCACAATGGTTTGATCCACTGCAGGTCATTCGTTTTGTTGGAAGCCTTCACACACACCTGCTGAATTTGCAGAGCTGGCGCGCAAACTAAAGCAAACGTTAACTATCAAGCTAGCTCACCCTAAAAGTGTTTTGAAACACATAACCTGTCATTATGAAAATCACTGTATTCAAACCTGTGTAGATCAGTCAATTCTTAACTTAAAGACTTAAAACTCAGGATTCTGTAAGTGGCTATGTCAATAAAGACATGTGTTTACTTATAGCTTCCTGTGCCAACCGGAAGTGCCTTTAATTGGGTCACACTGTCTGTTTTGAAGGGTTAAAAAAGTCACATCTTTCCAAAACTTCACATGTGAGACTAGGTAACCCTCCTAAACTGTAAATCAGTAATTTCCGCCAGCAGATGTCAAAGAAAAGCTCTCACACACACACACACACACACACAGCAAGGATGGAGTGAAAAGGTGTGGTGCTGAAAGACACAGAGAGCAGGCAAGGGCATAAACATAATCTCTAGGCCGTGCAGAGTTCAACGAGATATCCCGTAGCTCGCTCGGTCTGAGCGCAGCGACCATGAGAAAAGTAGGCCCAAAATGTCATTTGTTTTGGGTGACAGTGAGAGAACTGCTAGGGTGAGAAGCACAATTCGACCTCAGGTACGTTCCTGAGATCCTCCCGATCCGTGCAAGCCTAACCTTGGCCGTGTGGCATTAACCCTTAGCAGTTAAAAGAAGGTGTTTACTTCAAACAGTTTGCATTGACTTCTCTCCCCATAGGAATACATTGCCTGCACCTCTAAATTCAACCTGAAGCCTATGTGGGTTATGAATGCCTTATGAACCTGTCTTCTATGACAGTCCATCAGACCACTATGAGGTCTACCTGTGTCGAATCTAAGCATCCTGGAGCATCCGGAAGTGGTTAAATTCACCCAAAAGGTATTTTGATGTACATAACCTGCAAATGTGAAAATGACTGCATTCAACCCTGTCTAGATCAGTCAATTTTTAACATAAAGACTTTAAACTCAGGATTCTGTAAGAGAATACCCCAAGCAAGATATGTGTTTACGTATAGCTTCCTGTGCCAACCGGAAGTGCCTTTAATTGGGTCACACTGTCTGTTTTGAACTTGCATTGGCCAAGTGCCCACATCAACCTACAATTGACTCATAACCCACTTCCAGGAGCACCCCATCACTCACCTTACCATATCAGGGTTACAGTCACATATAGGCTGGACCTGTGGGCAGCACGGGAGTGGATCCAGAACCTACAGACAATAACACCAAATGGCCTGTATTAGAAAATGGGTTTTAACAGACAGGAAAATGGATGGAGAAGAACATGGTTTTATTCATAATTTATTTCTACTCTATATATTTATGGTTTGTTTGGTTTTAGTTTGGCACTTCCTCTTTTAGGTTTTTCCTTTCCTTTAACAAAACAATGAAACCATTTAAATGCACAATATGGCGTTTATGTTCATATTTAACAACACTATGGTTGAATGAATCTCTCACCACATCGACTTCTGCACTGCCACCCAGAAAAAGAGGCAACTTGGAGCTTACCTCAGTTTAATTTATGATCCTAGGAGGACATCTACGGGCCTTTAAGTATTACACCAAATGGCAAGGTGGCAGATTGGAATTTGAAGGGAAATAAACCAATACTAGTCTTGGGAGACTCAAATGTTAATAGAATCCCTCCATTTCATAACCCATAACCCATACAAGTGGAGAGTTACCCTGGAGCAACATTTTACCATTTCAAAAAGGTCCTGGAGAAAACAGAGGTTCATTTAGACACCAGCATGCATAGTGGTTCTCTCGGTGGGCATAAACAATATGGATAATGACCCATACAAAACATCAAACAGAATGCATCAATGCACAAGGAAGCAAGAGTCACTTTTTCCCTAATGCAATTATTTACATCCCCATTATTAACCACTCACACCTCCTTTCACCAGATCGAAAACGGAACCTCAAAGTCATTAACGGTTACATCACCACACATGGCCCATTTCCCTTGGAGATACCACATGATGAATTCCACACAACAGACCTGATACACTGAACAACAACCACAGCAGACCTCATTTTTAAGAATTGGTGTGAGCAGCTAAATTTAGAATAGGCTCTACCCACAATTTGGACCCACACCACACCCTTCTTTTCCCCCCAACCCCCTGTACACTCCCCCTTTCCTCCCCCAGTTGCTTTCTTAGATTACCCAGCAGAGGGGGTAGTTGACCCCCTCTCATCATGAATTTATCCAAGTCTTTTCAACTCACAACAGCACAGACCCAACTTTTGGAGAGGGGGGGTTGTCTTTCATTTCACTCTACACTCCAAATGTCATATATGTATATAATCACTTGCACATTTAGCAAAAAACACTACATTGGGGAAACCCAGTATACAATAGAAAATAGACTTAAACAGCATTCTATACAATATCAAACGGGCCCATTTACACACAGAACTAGTGACTCATTTCCAGGATCACCCCATCACTTACCTCAATATATCAGGATTACAGTCGTGTTCTGGGTGGACCCGTGGGCGGCAAAAAGCAGTGGACCGTAAGAGACCTACAATTACACCGAGCGGTCAACAAATCACTAGAAAAAAAAAAAAAAAAAAAGGTTTCCGGACCCGTATCTCCCATTTCCCAAGTGGACGCAAACACGGCAAAAATCTACCGCATACACAGGATCCCAAATGGACAAAAACGCGATGGTTGCTAGACCATCCCGGAGCGGGACAAAGTAGTAAAGCCACCACAAGACCTCAAACCTCACAATTTCCATTTTCGACAGATAAAGTTCATTATAAACATACCAGCAGGTTAAAATATCAAAACAAAATATGTGACCAATGGCATTAAATTGGGGACAGGCCGAAAGGCATGAAACATGTATGGCAATTTAGCGAGTTAACCCGCTAGCTAATTTGTCCTGTGGTATAAACATTGCGTTATTTTTTTACCTGAATTACACAAATTCCTCTACTCCGACAATTAATCCACACATAAAACGGTCAACTGAATCGTTTCTAGTCATCCCTCCTTCTTCATCTTTGAATTTATATATATATAATTTATAACTAACCTGTCTCACGACGGTCTAAACCCAGCTCACGTTCCCTATTAGTGGGTGAACAATCCAACGCTTGGTGAATTCTGCTTCACAACACAAATCAGTTCTTCAATCAACCACGTGAGTGAGGAGATATCACGTGCATAGGCAGAAATCCCAGGGGGGGACACGACCCCCCTATCCTGGGAAAAATATGATTTCCCCCCCCAATATATCACTGTAAACATATCTATGTAATTTCAATAATATGAATGAACGCAATGAAAGCACTTATGCTGATTATAGACACTTAATAGCGCGTTTTTAAGTTTCAAAAGATTGCGACTCCCGCCCTTTGCCTCACAATGGTTTGATCCAACAAAACTAATGACCTGCAGTGGACGCCTTCACACACACCTGCTGAATTTGCAGAGCTGGCGCGCAAACTAAAGCAAACGTTAACTATCAAGCTAGCTCACCCTAAAAGTGTTTTGAAACACATAACCTGTCATTATGAAAATCACTGTATTCAAACCTGTGTAGATCAGTCAATTCTTAACTTAAAGACTTAAAACTCAGGATTCTGTAAGTGGCTATGTCAATAAAGACATGTGTTTACTTATAGCTTCCTGTGCCAACCGGAAGTGCCTTTAATTGGGTCACACTGTCTGTTTTGAAGGGTTAAAAAAGTCACATCTTTCCTAAACTTCACATGTGTGACTAGTGTAAGGAAGTGCTATTTCTTATGCAGGTGACCAGCCTACTGCTATTACATTGCTATAACTGAGACAACGTATTTTCACAGTAAAACATGTTAGGTCCCATACAGGATAGCTCCCACACCCACACACACAGCACACACACATTACACACACTAACTGCCGAGGACACACAGATAAGACATACACCCACACATTGGGAGGAAGAGACAGCCTTGACTTGCAGAAACCAGCGCACACACCTAATCTCCTTTCTAGCCGAACATTGTGTGACTGAGGACAGCGCACACACCTAATCTCCTTTTTAGCTGAACATTGTGTGGCAAAGAACAAGACTCAGAGGGATGACGGACGGCCCATCAGGGCCAATCCAAGAAGACTACACCTCAGCCTGAACCAACCCGAAGACCCGATCTTCTAGAATCAACCTACTTTCTGTTCTGTATATGAGACATGTGCACTCTGTTATCTGCGCTCTTTTCTGCTGGTTCCTTAAGAACCGAATGAAATGGGCCCGTATACGTTGTACCAGATATCTTTACTCATAATTAAACTGTCACTTGTCATACAATAGACCACCTTGTCTGAATCGATCCTTGACCGGCTCACCCTCCTACATATCCCATTATTAACAGAAACTTGGTAGCAGAGGGATGGTTTACTAACGACCCAGTCCAGAGTGGTTGATGTGGGTGTGAGGGGGCGAGTTGGTGAAAGGACGGTTCCCGGAGGACAGGTGAAAACCATTCGGGGGTGGACAACAATTCTGCTCAACTCGGGAAACTGATCTCTGGTCGACCACAAAATAAGGTAAGCAAAACCTGTTTTATCAAACTTTGCATATTGTCGAATAGTCATACCAAATTACGATCAGTAGTACCGAGTGTGGGTAAGAATTTTTGTGTAAATTTTACGTAAATAATGGACTTGAAATTGACAGTGAAGTAAACATATGTGGTAATTAGAATATCCCGATAGTCCGGCATGAGAACGGTCCGGTGGCAGACACCGGTAAGGGATGAGTAGTAGTTAGAATATTCCGATAGTCCGGCATGAGAACGGTCCGGTGGCAGACACCGGTAAGGGATATTTAGTAGTAGACCTAATATTAATAGAATATTCTGATAGTCCGGCTGTGAACGGTCTGGTGGCAGACACCAGTAAGGAATAAAATATAGTCTAGGATAGATTTTCACCGATAGTCCGGCTAGTGACCGGTCCAGCTGTGTCTGGTAAGGTGGTCTATTATTGAGTATTGATGTGATCAGGATTATATTCTTTGTATAAGTGATATTCGTTCGGGCGTCTGAAAAAGGGCGTGATCAGTTTTATCATTAACATCTGAGTGTGATTCGATCATCCATCTGCAAAAGATAAATTCAATTAGTGTTTTAGAGAAAACCAATAGCCGGTAGTGTCCGGTGAGGTAAAATCCAATAGCCGGTAGTGTCCGGTGAGGTGTCTACAATAGATTAATTGTATGTTGGACTGAAAAGTCCGCTTTGTGTTGTGGCCAGAATGAATGTGATAAATGTACGAATGTGTGATGTCATAGAATAAGATGTTCTAATTGATCAATTTTGTTTAAGACTATGTCCATGTAAGAATATTTGTGTGTTGACTATAGACTAAATGTAAACGGCGTTTCACAAGTCCCTGATATCATTACCAATATTTAAAATTATTGTGGAAAAAGTATTTCCTAAATTCAAAAAAAAATATATATATATATATATATTATATGAGGTTTGAACTATACTAATATTGTAGAATTACATAATCAACATCTGAACATACTTACGTTAAACATTAATTGAGCCACTGAATAATAGATAAGATATACACTAGGGACGGGGCGAAGGGTGTGTTCGATGTAAAACGGGAGTGATGTTCTAACCAAGTGCTGAGAAATAAGGTAGATTTATTTTGTTCTTTTAATTAATTTACACAAGTACTTCCCGGTTATTGATTTTGGTTTGATTGTTCAGATAACACCACTGAAATTAAACAGGAGGTTAAGGTATACTAACATTAGAATCTGTTTTCATTATGGGGAACAATGAAAGGCCCGCAGAGTGGATTGCAGGCTGATATTATTTTACGTTAAAGGGACAGTGCACGTTTATCACAATTGTGTGAGTTTATTGGCAGGGTATAAAGCATTTTGGGGAGACAATCCTTTAAAGACTGAATGAGTTACATGAAACATTGAGGAAATTTAAAACAAATTATTTGAAGGTATTATTATAATTATTAGGTTTTGTTTGTAGCAAACGTTTTGGGTTTAAGGGGATTTCCATGTTCCCAGAGACAAGATATCTTAAAGGGGTACACTCACATATGAATTATTATACGTTTTTATTTTCTGAGTCTTAATTAAATAGGTGAAATCTTTTGATAGAGGAATGTTGTTTAATATAGTAAGAAACACTTCTTTGAAGGGGTGGTATGACTTATGACCTCCATTGTAACTTTCCTTTGGGGTCTGATCAGCCTCATTGGAAAGCAATTTGGATGGAGAATCTAGGGTAATTTGTAATACTGATATTAAGGTAATTTAATACAAAAAGGCAGTGAAATTTACATTATAGTGTCATTATATTTTCTCTGATGAACGTGGTGTGAAAATTTAGCTAGGATAAGTTTTATTTATGGTAGACTCATGTTAAGTATTTGGGACATATTTTGAGCAAACAGGGCAGGGAAGAAATTGAGATATTTGTGTTTGGTTTTAACACCTGTATATAGGGGGTGCCATTTGAATATTTAATTTGTGGTCATGGGTAATACGGTTTGTTTTTGTTTTTATTTTTTAAGGTAAATTAATTATAGTGGGGTTTAATTAACCTATATAAGGACTTTAGAAAGTGCCACCATAGACATGTTTTTCTAAAAAAAAAAATCCATGAGTTTAGATAAAGCCAAACAGTGAGACATTTAGTTCAAATTTGGAAACATGAGAAAACGAGCTACAGACAGATAAGGGGAAAAGGCAGACAGAAGAGCCCTCCCCTGCACTGCAGAGACCTTGAAGGTTGGAGAGCAGAGAGGATAAGTTTTAAAAGGGAGCCAGGACGAGCAAAGATAACAGAATGTGTAGATAACAGTTACTGAGTGGAGACAAAAGGGAGAATTGGACATGTGGAAAATGAAAGGGGCGCTCCTACATGATAATGTCAGAACAGAAGGATAATATACTAATCTTACCTAAGTCATTATTTAGAGTAGGTAAGGTTGTTACCTGGGCAGAGCCAGGTATCAAAAGGGGGATGGGTAAATTGTGGTCTAGGATAGGATGGGGCCTATTGGATAAGAAACTAAATATATAATCAGATAAAACATATGAGAAACTGTTTGTTAACCAAGCCTGTATGTCCAGGATTTTATGCATTACAGGTGAACTACAGGTGAAGTCACTCAATCCAGTCCCAGAGGCTTGTTGGGGGGACCATACAAGGACTCCTGGTGACAGCTAGCTGAAAGAGCTACCCGGATTCATATCGCACGGGGGAGGGTAGGACACATGACACTGTCGAACAAAAAACAGTGTTCGAGAGGAGAACTGGAATTAACAGAATTCCGGGGGCCATCTCTCGAATGAAGTAACCCTCCCTGTCCTGTCACCCCTGTTTTTGTTCATAGAAGTGAAGATGTGTCTGTCTCTTGCTAGTGATGTGTTCTCTGGGAGAGGGTGGGGCTTTACAGGAGTGTCAGTGTACCTGTGTAATGGGGGAGGGTGTCCATATGGGGATTACATGATAACCAACTTGGGACAATTCTAGGATTGGAGAAGAGGGTATTCTTATAGCATAGGGGATCCCACAAAGGTGGATAGGTTTTCCATCATATGGGGAAAACCTGGTAGCACTGTTGAACTTTGTAAAGGTGATGAAATCCTACTAACCATCAAAACTATTAAGCTCTCTGATGCAGGCACTTACACCCTCGGACTACAAAGGACCGGGACAGACACGATGGGTGTGTTTTCTATTAGGGAGCTGCCAAAACCAGAGGTCCCAGACGAACCAGGGCCAGACACACTCCTCTACCACCCCTGGACCGAACCTGCCACCTACCACCACTGTGTTAAAAAATCCTATTCAGGTAATTAATGTTAGAGACTACACAGCTATTGATCAATTAGGCACTGAGACTGGGTTTGATGGTAGGGACAATTTGTGGCTGTCTTATATGAGGTACACAGCTAAAACCCTGAGAAGAAAGGACTGCACTATTTGTAGTCATGCTAGACTTGTTCTGGCTACACACCCATTTGCTATAGGAGAAGGAGAGGGGTGGTTGTGTATTCTGAGAGGTTTTTACCAGGTTCAGCCCAATTCAACCCTCTGTTCCTCTTTGAGCCTTGTGTTTCCTACAGTACCTCCTCACTGGGCCCCTTGGGGTGTTAAGGCATATGGGGGCAATTACAGTTGCATCACGGGTACAGGTAATGGCATGGACTATGGGAGATTGCCTGAAGCTGATTGCAGCAGTAACATAACCATTTATGCCACTTGGCCAGTTACAGGCCTAAACCAAACTAGTGGTCTGGCTGATGTGTGGTGGATATGTGGACCCAAAAGAGTACTGAGACCCATTCTTAGAGGAGACTGGCAAGGTATGTATGCTCTGACCAGTTTGATAATTCCACTGACCATTGTTGATGTTACTTCTGAACAGCTGTTGGGTTCTGTATCCAGGGGACCTGAAAACATTCCATCCCATGGGAGACATAGATGTAGTGCTCCATGGACAGAGGATGTAGTTGACATACACACTAACCTGTTGAGAGTGCCAATGGGGGTTCCTCATGAGTTTCAGGCCTTGGGTAGGAATGATGGACTCTGGCACTTACTACCTATTATAGGTCCAGCCATAGTGGATGCTAGACAGACTGCATGGATCAGTTATATCTACTATAATCAACAGCGTTTTGTGAATTACCCCCGTGATGCACTCACTGGTCTGTCTGAACAGCTTGAGGCCACATCTAGGGTTGCCAGACAGTCTGCAAGATGTTCGGTGAACAATGTTGCACGTATATTCCTAATAACACCACTCCAGATGGTGGTATAGCTAAGGCCTTTAATGGGCTTGGTGCACTATCTGCTGAGATGAGGACCATGGCGGGGGTGGAGGAGTCTGGACTGTTCTTTTGGTTGGGAGCCTGGTTTGGTAAGTACACTGGTATGGTGGTTACTGGATTTCTGACCCTAATTCTTGTATTTGTATTATTGATGTGTTGTGCTGCTTGCATCATACCGTGTTTTAAGAAGTCTGTTACAGATGTGACTCTAACATGTTTAATCCCATTAATGACTACGGATAACCCCAGTTGTAATTGCTCTGCCTGGGATGCTGTCTATCCCATGACTAAATCTACTGCTAGGAAACCATTGTTTTCCAACAAGGTTGCCAGGGCACATTTCACCTGTGTCAAAATGACGGGAGGCGGTACTAATGTGGGACAGGTTCCTGGGAATTGGTGTCTGGATACAATCAACATTGTTGGGAGTTTCAGTCCAATATCCAGAGCAGATGTGAGGTGGTGGTGTGGCAACACTGTCCTGTTTGATAAATTACCCTCCAATACTACTGGAAGCTGTGCACTTGTTACTCTCCTTTTGCCTGTTTCTATCTACCCTACAGAGGCTGGAGACCTCATCCTTAGGGTCCAGAGGGTGAACCCTGAATATCCAGGGGACGTTCCAGGCGTGCCACCACCCCATCTAGTGGTGATCCGACGTACATAGACGCCATTGGAGTCCCAAGGGGAGTTCCTGACGAGTACAAGTTGGTGGATCAGGTGGCAGCTGGGTTTGAGTCCTCCATTTGTTGGTGGTGCACTGTTAATAAAAATGTGGATAGAATACATTCCAGAATCGCATTGCAGTGGATATGCTACCGGCAGAGAAAGGTGGAGCTTGCACTATGTTTGGTGAACAGTGTTGTATTTTCATCCCTAATAACACAGCCTCCGATGGTAGCTTGACCGTAGCCCTAGAAGGTTTGAGGACTCTTAATGGTAAAATGAAATCTCATTCTGGGATTGATACCTCAATGTGGGACTCCTGGATGAGTGCCTTTGGTAAATATAAAACCCTGGTCTCCTCCATTTTGGTCTCCATTTCGGTGTTCGCGGCCATTTTGGTTCTCTGTGGATGCTGTTGCATTCCATGTATCCGTTCCCTCACCACTAGGGTTATCTCTAGAGCTATTGACCCTTCCCCCCTTTCCCAGATGTTTCCTCTGCTTGCTAATGACCTGCCCGAATTTGAGGATGAGGTTGAGAGTGCCTACTAGGTTTTGTTTTTCTTTTCATGAAATGCTATGACTGCTGAAATAAGGGATAATGAGTGACACCCTAGTGGGTGTCAAAAAGGGGGGCTTAAATTTCACATCATTTTCTTTTGTTCTGTTTTTCAATGAGCTGTTGTTCTCTTTTGGCATGAGGGTTGCAAGTTCCTAGGTGGCTGGTAGCCAATCTAGTACATAGTGGGATCGAATGGAGAACATGAAGGTATTTTCAACTTTGTAATTGTTAGCCTAGTTTATGTCACATCTCTTAGGAGATGTGAAGAGAGGGAATCACAACACTTTTCCTTCTGGGAAAAGTTTTCTTTTTGTGTCTGGATCTAGTTAGGTTGTGTCACGTCTCTGGGGAGACGTGAAGAGAGGGATTTGTAAGGAAGTGCTATTTCTTATGCAGGTGACCAGCCTACTGCTATTACATTGCTATAACTGAGACAACGTATTTTCACAGTAAAACATGTTAGGTCCCATACAGGATAGCTCCCACACCCACACACACAGCACACACACATTACACACACTAACTGCCGAGGACACACAGATAAGACATACACCCACACATTGGGAGGAAGAGACAGCCTTGACTTGCAGAAACCAGCGCACACACCTAATCTCCTTTCTAGCCGAACATTGTGTGACTGAGGACAGCGCACACACCTAATCTCCTTTTTAGCTGAACATTGTGTGGCAAAGAACAAGACTCAGAGGGATGACGGACGGCCCAACAGGGCCAATCCAAGAAGACTACACCTCAGCCTGAACCAACCCGAAGACCCGATCTTCTAGAATCAACCTACTTTCTGTTCTGTATATGAGACATGTGCACTCTGTTATCTGCGCTCTTTTCTGCTGGTTCCTTAAGAACCGAATGAAATGGGCCCGTATACGTTGTACCAGATATCTTTACTCATAATTAAACTGTCACTTGTCATACAATAGACCACCTTGTCTGAATCGATCCTTGACCGGCTCACCCTCCTACATATCCCATTATTAACACTAGGTAACCCTCCTAAACTGTAAATCAGTAATTTCCGCCAGCAGATGTCAAAGAAAAGCTCTCACACACACACACACACACAGCAAGGATGGAGTGAAAAGGTGTGGTGCTGAAAGACACAGAGAGCAGGCAAGGGCATAAACATAATCTCTAGGCCGTGCAGAGTTCAACGAGATATCCCGTAGCTCGCTCGGTCTGAGCGCAGCGACCATGAGAAAAGTAGGCCCAAAATGTCATTTGTTTTGGGTGACAGTGAGAGAACTGCTAGGGTGAGAAGCACAATTCGACCTCAGGTACGTTCCTGAGATCCTCCCGATCCGTGCAAGCCTAACCTTGGCCGTGTGGCATTAACCCTTAGCAGTTAAAAGAAGGTGTTTACTTCAAACAGTTTGCATTGACTTCTCTCCCCATAGGAATACATTGCCTGCACCTCTAAATTCAACCTGAAGCCTATGTGGGTTATGAATGCCTTATGAACCTGTCTTCTATGACAGTCCATTAGACCACTATGAGGTCTACCTGTGTCGAATCTAAGCATCCTGGAGCATCCGGAAGTGGTTAAATTCACCCAAAAGGTATTTTGATGTACATAACCTGCAAATGTGAAAATGACTGCATTCAACCCTGTCTAGATCAGTCAATTTTTAACATAAAGACTTTAAACTCAGGATTCTGTAAGAGAATACCCCAAGCAAGATATGTGTTTACGTATAGCTTCCTGTGCCAACCGGAAGTGCCTTTAATTGGGTCACACTGTCTGTTTTGAACTTGCATTGGCCAAGTGCCCACATCAACCTACAATTTACTCATAACCCACTTCCAGGAGCACCCCATCACTCACCTTACCATATCAGGGTTACAGTCACATATAGGCTGGACCTGTGGGCCTCTGGACCTGTGGGCAGCACGGGAGTGGATCCAGAACCTACAGACAATAACACCAAATGGCCTGTATTAGAAAATGGGTTTTAACAGACAGGAAAATGGATGGAGAAGAACATGGTTTTATTCATAATTTATTTCTACTCTATATATTTATGGTTTGTTTGGTTTTAGTTTGGCACTTCCTCTTTTAGGTTTTTCCTTTCCTTTAACAAAACAATGAAACCATTTAAATGCACAATATGGCGTTTATGTTCATATTTAACAACACTATGGTTGAATGAATCTCTCACCACATCGACTTCTGCACTGCCACCCAGAAAAAGAGGCAACTTGGAGCTTACCTCAGTTTAATTTATGATCCTAGGAGGACATCTACGGGCCTTTAAGTATTACACCAAATGGCAAGGTGGCAGATTGGAATTTGAAGGGAAATAAACCAATACTAGTCTTGGGAGACTCAAATGTTAATAGAATCCCTCCATTTCATAACCCATAACCCATACAAGTGGAGAGTTACCCTGGAGCAACATTTTACCATTTCAAAAAGGTCCTGGAGAAAACAGAGGTTCATTTAGACACCAGCATGCATAGTGGTTCTCTCGGTGGGCATAAACAATATGGATAATGACCCATACAAAACATCAAACAGAATGCATCAATGCACAAGGAAGCAAGAGTCACTTTTTCCCTAATGCAATTATTTACATCCCCATTATTAACCACTCACACCTCCTTTCACCAGATCGAAAACGGAACCTCAAAGTCATTAACGGTTACATCACCACACATGGCCCATTTCTCTTGGAGATACCACATGATGAATTCCACACAACAGACCTGATACACTGAACAACAACCACAGCAGACCTCATTTTTAAGAATTGGTGTGAGCAGCTAAATTTAGAATAGGCTCTACCCACAATTTGGACCCACACCACACCCTTCTTTTCCCCCCAACCCCCTGTACACTCCCCCTTTCCTCCCCCAGTTGCTTTCTTAGATTACCCAGCAGAGGGGGTAGTTGACCCCCTCTCATCATGAATTTATCCAAGTCTTTTCAACTCACAACAGCACAGACCCAACTTTTGGAGAGGGGGGGTTGTCTTTCATTTCACTCTACACTCCAAATGTCATATATGTATATAATCACTTGCACATTTAGCAAAAAACACTACATTGGGGAAACCCAGTATACAATAGAAAATAGACTTAAACAGCATTCTATACAATATCAAACGGGCCCATTTACACACAGAACTAGTGACTCATTTCCAGGATCACCCCATCAATGAACGCAATGAAAGCACTTATGCTGATTATAGACACTTAATAGCGCGTTTTTAAGTTTCAAAAGATTGCGACTCCCGCCCTTTGCCTCACAATGGTTTGATCCACTGCAGGTCATTCGTTTTGTTGGAAGCCTTCACACACACCTGCTGAATTTGCAGAGCTGGCGCGCAAACTAAAGCAAACGTTAACTATCAAGCTAGCTCACCCTAAAAGTGTTTTGAAACACATAACCTGTCATTATGAAAATCACTGTATTCAAACCTGTGTAGATCAGTCAATTCTTAACTTAAAGACTTAAAACTCAGGATTCTGTAAGTGGCTATGTCAATAAAGACATGTGTTTACTTATAGCTTCCTGTGCCAACCGGAAGTGCCTTTAATTGGGTCACACTGTCTGTTTTGAAGGGTTAAAAAAGTCACATCTTTCCAAAACTTCACATGTGTGACTAGGTAACCCTCCTAAACTGTAAATCAGTAATTTCCGCCAGCAGATGTCAAAGAAAAGCTCTCACACACACACACACACACAGCAAGGATGGAGTGAAAAGGTGTGGTGCTGAAAGACACAGAGAGCAGGCAAGGGCATAAACATAATCTCTAGGCCGTGCAGAGTTCAACGAGATATCCCGTAGCTCGCTCGGTCTGAGCGCAGCGACCATGAGAAAAGTAGGCCCAAAATGTCATTTGTTTTGGGTGACAGTGAGAGAACTGCTAGGGTGAGAAGCACAATTCGACCTCAGGTACGTTCCTGAGATCCTCCCGATCCGTGCAAGCCTAACCTTGGCCGTGTGGCATTAACCCTTAGCAGTTAAAAGAAGGTGTTTACTTCAAACAGTTTGCATTGACTTCTCTCCCCATAGGAATACATTGCCTGCACCTCTAAATTCAACCTGAAGCCTATGTGGGTTATGAATGCCTTATGAACCTGTCTTCTATGACAGTCCATCAGACCACTATGAGGTCTACCTGTGTCGAATCTAAGCATCCTGGAGCATCCGGAAGTGGTTAAATTCACCCAAAAGGTATTTTGATGTACATAACCTGCAAATGTGAAAATGACTGCATTCAACCCTGTCTAGATCAGTCAATTTTTAACATAAAGACTTTAAACTCAGGATTCTGTAAGAGAATACCCCAAGCAAGATATGTGTTTACGTATAGCTTCCTGTGCCAACCGGAAGTGCCTTTAATTGGGTCACACTGTCTATTTTGAACTTGCATTGGCCAAGTGCCCACATCAACCTACAATTTACTCATAACCCACTTCCAGGAGCACCCCATCACTCACCTTACCATATCAGGGTTACAGTCACATATAGGCTGGACCTGTGGGCCTCTGGACCTGTGGGCAGCACGGGAGTGGATCCAGAACCTACAGACAATAACACCAAATGGCCTGTATTAGAAAATGGGTTTTAACAGACAGGAAAATGGATGGAGAAGAACATGGTTTTATTCATAATTTATTTCTACTCTATATATTTATGGTTTGTTTGGTTTTAGTTTGGCACTTCCTCTTTTAGGTTTTTCCTTTCCTTTAACAAAACAATGAAACCATTTAAATGCACAATATGGCGTTTATGTTCATATTTAACAACACTATGGTTGAATGAATCTCTCACCACATCGACTTCTGCACTGCCACCCAGAAAAAGAGGCAACTTGGAGCTTACCTCAGTTTAATTTATGATCCTAGGAGGACATCTACGGGCCTTTAAGTATTACACCAAATGGCAAGGTGGCAGATTGGAATTTTAAGGGAAATAAACCAATACTAGTCTTGGGAGACTCAAATGTTAATAGAATCCCTCCATTTCATAACCCATAACCCATACAAGTGGAGAGTTACCCTGGAGCAACATTTTACCATTTCAAAAAGGTCCTGGAGAAAACAGAGGTTCATTTAGACACCAGCATGCATAGTGGTTCTCTCGGTGGGCATAAACAATATGGATAATGACCCATACAAAACATCAAACAGAATGCATCAATGCACAAGGAAGCAAGAGTCACTTTTTCCCTAATGCAATTATTTACATCCCCATTATTAACCACTCACACCTCCTTTCACCAGATCGAAAACGGAACCTCAAAGTCATTAACGGTTACATCACCACACATGGCCCATTTCTCTTGGAGATACCACATGATGAATTCCACACAACAGACCTGATACACTGAACAACAACCACAGCAGACCTCATTTTTAAGAATTGGTGTGAGCAGCTAAATTTAGAATAGGCTCTACCCACAATTTGGACCCACACCACACCCTTCTTTTCCCCCCAACCCCCTGTACACTCCCCCTTTCCTCCCCCAGTTGCTTTCTTAGATTACCCAGCAGAGGGGGTAGTTGACCCCCTCTCATCATGAATTTATCCAAGTCTTTTCAACTCACAACAGCACAGACCCAACTTTTGGAGAGGGGGGGTTGTCTTTCATTTCACTCTACACTCCAAATGTCATATATGTATATAATCACTTGCACATTTAGCAAAAAACACTACATTGGGGAAACCCAGTATACAATAGAAAATAGACTTAAACAGCATTCTATACAATATCAAACGGGCCCATTTACACACAGAACTAGTGACTCATTTCCAGGATCACCCCATCAATGAACGCAATGAAAGCACTTATGCTGATTATAGACACTTAATAGCGCGTTTTTAAGTTTCAAAAGATTGCGACTCCCGCCCTTTGCCTCACAATGGTTTGATCCACTGCAGGTCATTCGTTTTGTTGGAAGCCTTCACACACACCTGCTGAATTTGCAGAGCTGGCGCGCAAACTAAAGCAAACGTTAACTATCAAGCTAGCTCACCCTAAAAGTGTTTTGAAACACATAACCTGTCATTATGAAAATCACTGTATTCAAACCTGTGTAGATCAGTCAATTCTTAACTTAAAGACTTAAAACTCAGGATTCTGTAAGTGGCTATGTCAATAAAGACATGTGTTTACTTATAGCTTCCTGTGCCAACCGGAAGTGCCTTTAATTGGGTCACACTGTCTGTTTTGAAGGGTTAAAAAAGTCACATCTTTCCAAAACTTCACATGTGTGACTAGGTAACCCTCCTAAACTGTAAATCAGTAATTTCCGCCAGCAGATGTCAAAGAAAAGCTCTCACACACACACACACACACAGCAAGGATGGAGTGAAAAGGTGTGGTGCTGAAAGACACAGAGAGCAGGCAAGGGCATAAACATAATCTCTAGGCCGTGCAGAGTTCAACGAGATATCCCGTAGCTCGCTCGGTCTGAGCGCAGCGACCATGAGAAAAGTAGGCCCAAAATGTCATTTGTTTTGGGTGACAGTGAGAGAACTGCTAGGGTGAGAAGCACAATTCGACCTCAGGTACGTTCCTGAGATCCTCCCGATCCGTGCAAGCCTAACCTTGGCCGTGTGGCATTAACCCTTAGCAGTTAAAAGAAGGTGTTTACTTCAAACAGTTTGCATTGACTTCTCTCCCCATAGGAATACATTGCCTGCACCTCTAAATTCAACCTGAAGCCTATGTGGGTTATGAATGCCTTATGAACCTGTCTTCTATGACAGTCCATCAGACCACTATGAGGTCTACCTGTGTCGAATCTAAGCATCCTGGAGCATCCGGAAGTGGTTAAATTCACCCAAAAGGTATTTTGATGTACATAACCTGCAAATGTGAAAATGACTGCATTCAACCCTGTCTAGATCAGTCAATTTTTAACATAAAGACTTTAAACTCAGGATTCTGTAAGAGAATACCCCAAGCAAGATATGTGTTTACGTATAGCTTCCTGTGCCAACCGGAAGTGCCTTTAATTGGGTCACACTGTCTATTTTGAACTTGCATTGGCCAAGTGCCCACATCAACCTACAATTTACTCATAACCCACTTCCAGGAGCACCCCATCACTCACCTTACCATATCAGGGTTACAGTCACATATAGGCTGGACCTGTGGGCCTCTGGACCTGTGGGCAGCACGGGAGTGGATCCAGAACCTACAGACAATAACGCCAAATGGCCTGTATTAGAAAATGGGTTTTAACAGACAGGAAAATGGATGGAGAAGAACATGGTTTTATTCATAATTTATTTCTACTCTATATATTTATGGTTTGTTTGGTTTTAGTTTGGCACTTCCTCTTTTAGGTTTTTCCTTTCCTTTAACAAAACAATGAAACCATTTAAATGCACAATATGGCGTTTATGTTCATATTTAACAACACTATGGTTGAATGAATCTCTCACCACATCGACTTCTGCACTGCCACCCAGAAAAAGAGGCAACTTGGAGCTTACCTCAGTTTAATTTATGATCCTAGGAGGACATCTACGGGCCTTTAAGTATTACACCAAATGGCAAGGTGGCAGATTGGAATTTTAAGGGAAATAAACCAATACTAGTCTTGGGAGACTCAAATGTTAATAGAATCCCTCCATTTCATAACCCATAACCCATACAAGTGGAGAGTTACCCTGGAGCAACATTTTACCATTTCAAAAAGGTCCTGGAGAAAACAGAGGTTCATTTAGACACCAGCATGCATAGTGGTTCTCTCGGTGGGCATAAACAATATGGATAATGACCCATACAAAACATCAAACAGAATGCATCAATGCACAAGGAAGCAAGAGTCACTTTTTCCCTAATGCAATTATTTACATCCCCATTATTAACCACTCACACCTCCTTTCACCAGATCGAAAACGGAACCTCAAAGTCATTAACGGTTACATCACCACACATGGCCCATTTCTCTTGGAGATACCACATGATGAATTCCACACAACAGACCTGATACACTGAACAACAACCACAGCAGACCTCATTTTTAAGAATTGGTGTGAGCAGCTAAATTTAGAATAGGCTCTACCCACAATTTGGACCCACACCACACCCTTCTTTTCCCCCCAACCCCCTGTACACTCCCCCTTTCCTCCCCCAGTTGCTTTCTTAGATTACCCAGCAGAGGGGGTAGTTGACCCCCTCTCATCATGAATTTATCCAAGTCTTTTCAACTCACAACAGCACAGACCCAACTTTTGGAGAGGGGGGGTTGTCTTTCATTTCACTCTACACTCCAAATGTCATATATGTATATAATCACTTGCACATTTAGCAAAAAACACTACATTGGGGAAACCCAGTATACAATAGAAAATAGACTTAAACAGCATTCTATACAATATCAAACGGGCCCATTTACACACAGAACTAGTGACTCATTTCCAGGATCACCCCATCAATGAACGCAATGAAAGCACTTATGCTGATTATAGACACTTAATAGCGCGTTTTTAAGTTTCAAAAGATTGCGACTCCCGCCCTTTGCCTCACAATGGTTTGATCCACTGCAGGTCATTCGTTTTGTTGGAAGCCTTCACACACACCTGCTGAATTTGCAGAGCTGGCGCGCAAACTAAAGCAAACGTTAACTATCAAGCTAGCTCACCCTAAAAGTGTTTTGAAACACATAACCTGTCATTATGAAAATCACTGTATTCAAACCTGTGTAGATCAGTCAATTCTTAACTTAAAGACTTAAAACTCAGGATTCTGTAAGTGGCTATGTCAATAAAGACATGTGTTTACTTATAGCTTCCTGTGCCAACCGGAAGTGCCTTTAATTGGGTCACACTGTCTGTTTTGAAGGGTTAAAAAAGTCACATCTTTCCAAAACTTCACATGTGTGACTAGGTAACCCTCCTAAACTGTAAATCAGTAATTTCCGCCAGCAGATGTCAAAGAAAAGCTCTCACACACACACACACACAGCAAGGATGGAGTGAAAAGGTGTGGTGCTGAAAGACACAGAGAGCAGGCAAGGGCATAAACATAATCTCTAGGCCGTGCAGAGTTCAACGAGATATCCCGTAGCTCGCTCGGTCTGAGCGCAGCGACCATGAGAAAAGTAGGCCCAAAATGTCATTTGTTTTGGGTGACAGTGAGAGAACTGCTAGGGTGAGAAGCACAATTCGACCTCAGGTACGTTCCTGAGATCCTCCCGATCCGTGCAAGCCTAACCTTGGCCGTGTGGCATTAACCCTTAGCAGTTAAAAGAAGGTGTTTACTTCAAACAGTTTGCATTGACTTCTCTCCCCATAGGAATACATTGCCTGCACCTCTAAATTCAACCTGAAGCCTATGTGGGTTATGAATGCCTTATGAACCTGTCTTCTATGACAGTCCATCAGACCACTATGAGGTCTACCTGTGTCGAATCTAAGCATCCTGGAGCATCCGGAAGTGGTTAAATTCACCCAAAAGGTATTTTGATGTACATAACCTGCAAATGTGAAAATGACTGCATTCAACCCTGTCTAGATCAGTCAATTTTTAACATAAAGACTTTAAACTCAGGATTCTGTAAGAGAATACCCCAAGCAAGATATGTGTTTACGTATAGCTTCCTGTGCCAACCGGAAGTGCCTTTAATTGGGTCACACTGTCTGTTTTGAACTTGCATTGGCCAAGTGCCCACATCAACCTACAATTTACTCATAACCCACTTCCAGGAGCACCCCATCACTCACCTTACCATATCAGGGTTACAGTCACATATAGGCTGGACCTGTGGGCCTCTGGACCTGTGGGCAGCACGGGAGTGGATCCAGAACCTACAGACAATAACACCAAATGGCCTGTATTAGAAAATGGGTTTTAACAGACAGGAAAATGGATGGAGAAGAACATGGTTTTATTCATAATTTATTTCTACTCTATATATTTATGGTTTGTTTGGTTTTAGTTTGGCACTTCCTCTTTTAGGTTTTTCCTTTCCTTTAACAAAACAATGAAACCATTTAAATGCACAATATGGCGTTTATGTTCATATTTAACAACACTATGGTTGAATGAATCTCTCACCACATCGACTTCTGCACTGCCACCCAGAAAAAGAGGCAACTTGGAGCTTACCTCAGTTTAATTTATGATCCTAGGAGGACATCTACGGGCCTTTAAGTATTACACCAAATGGCAAGGTGGCAGATTGGAATTTTAAGGGAAATAAACCAATACTAGTCTTGGGAGACTCAAATGTTAATAGAATCCCTCCATTTCATAACCCATAACCCATACAAGTGGAGAGTTACCCTGGAGCAACATTTTACCATTTCAAAAAGGTCCTGGAGAAAACAGAGGTTCATTTAGACACCAGCATGCATAGTGGTTCTCTCGGTGGGCATAAACAATATGGATAATGACCCATACAAAACATCAAACAGAATGCATCAATGCACAAGGAAGCAAGAGTCACTTTTTCCCTAATGCAATTATTTACATCCCCATTATTAACCACTCACACCTCCTTTCACCAGATCGAAAACGGAACCTCAAAGTCATTAACGGTTACATCACCACACATGGCCCATTTCTCTTGGAGATACCACATGATGAATTCCACACAACAGACCTGATACACTGAACAACAACCACAGCAGACCTCATTTTTAAGAATTGGTGTGAGCAGCTAAATTTAGAATAGGCTCTACCCACAATTTGGACCCACACCACACCCTTCTTTTCCCCCCAACCCCCTGTACACTCCCCCTTTCCTCCCCCAGTTGCTTTCTTAGATTACCCAGCAGAGGGGGTAGTTGACCCCCTCTCATCATGAATTTATCCAAGTCTTTTCAACTCACAACAGCACAGACCCAACTTTTGGAGAGGGGGGGTTGTCTTTCATTTCACTCTACACTCCAAATGTCATATATGTATATAATCACTTGCACATTTAGCAAAAAACACTACATTGGGGAAACCCAGTATACAATAGAAAATAGACTTAAACAGCATTCTATACAATATCAAACGGGCCCATTTACACACAGAACTAGTGACTCATTTCCAGGATCACCCCATCAATGAACGCAATGAAAGCACTTATGCTGATTATAGACACTTAATAGCGCGTTTTTAAGTTTCAAAAGATTGCGACTCCCGCCCTTTGCCTCACAATGGTTTGATCCACTGCAGGTCATTCGTTTTGTTGGAAGCCTTCACACACACCTGCTGAATTTGCAGAGCTGGCGCGCAAACTAAAGCAAACGTTAACTATCAAGCTAGCTCACCCTAAAAGTGTTTTGAAACACATAACCTGTCATTATGAAAATCACTGTATTCAAACCTGTGTAGATCAGTCAATTCTTAACTTAAAGACTTAAAACTCAGGATTCTGTAAGTGGCTATGTCAATAAAGACATGTGTTTACTTATAGCTTCCTGTGCCAACCGGAAGTGCCTTTAATTGGGTCACACTGTCTGTTTTGAAGGGTTAAAAAAGTCACATCTTTCCAAAACTTCACATGTGTGACTAGGTAACCCTCCTAAACTGTAAATCAGTAATTTCCGCCAGCAGATGTCAAAGAAAAGCTCTCACACACACACACACACAGCAAGGATGGAGTGAAAAGGTGTGGTGCTGAAAGACACAGAGAGCAGGCAAGGGCATAAACATAATCTCTAGGCCGTGCAGAGTTCAACGAGATATCCCGTAGCTCGCTCGGTCTGAGCGCAGCGACCATGAGAAAAGTAGGCCCAAAATGTCATTTGTTTTGGGTGACAGTGAGAGAACTGCTAGGGTGAGAAGCACAATTCGACCTCAGGTACGTTCCTGAGATCCTCCCGATCCGTGCAAGCCTAACCTTGGCCGTGTGGCATTAACCCTTAGCAGTTAAAAGAAGGTGTTTACTTCAAACAGTTTGCATTGACTTCTCTCCCCATAGGAATACATTGCCTGCACCTCTAAATTCAACCTGAAGCCTATGTGGGTTATGAATGCCTTATGAACCTGTCTTCTATGACAGTCCATCAGACCACTATGAGGTCTACCTGTGTCGAATCTAAGCATCCTGGAGCATCCGGAAGTGGTTAAATTCACCCAAAAGGTATTTTGATGTACATAACCTGCAAATGTGAAAATGACTGCATTCAACCCTGTCTAGATCAGTCAATTTTTAACATAAAGACTTTAAACTCAGGATTCTGTAAGAGAATACCCCAAGCAAGATATGTGTTTACGTATAGCTTCCTGTGCCAACCGGAAGTGCCTTTAATTGGGTCACACTGTCTATTTTGAACTTGCATTGGCCAAGTGCCCACATCAACCTACAATTTACTCATAACCCACTTCCAGGAGCACCCCATCACTCACCTTACCATATCAGGGTTACAGTCACATATAGGCTGGACCTGTGGGCCTCTGGACCTGTGGGCAGCACGGGAGTGGATCCAGAACCTACAGACAATAACACCAAATGGCCTGTATTAGAAAATGGGTTTTAACAGACAGGAAAATGGATGGAGAAGAACATGGTTTTATTCATAATTTATTTCTACTCTATATATTTATGGTTTGTTTGGTTTTAGTTTGGCACTTCCTCTTTTAGGTTTTTCCTTTCCTTTAACAAAACAATGAAACCATTTAAATGCACAATATGGCGTTTATGTTCATATTTAACAACACTATGGTTGAATGAATCTCTCACCACATCGACTTCTGCACTGCCACCCAGAAAAAGAGGCAACTTGGAGCTTACCTCAGTTTAATTTATGATCCTAGGAGGACATCTACGGGCCTTTAAGTATTACACCAAATGGCAAGGTGGCAGATTGGAATTTGAAGGGAAATAAACCAATACTAGTCTTGGGAGACTCAAATGTTAATAGAATCCCTCCATTTCATAACCCATAACCCATACAAGTGGAGAGTTACCCTGGAGCAACATTTTACCATTTCAAAAAGGTCCTGGAGAAAACAGAGGTTCATTTAGACACCAGCATGCATAGTGGTTCTCTCGGTGGGCATAAACAATATGGATAATGACCCATACAAAACATCAAACAGAATGCATCAATGCACAAGGAAGCAAGAGTCACTTTTTCCCTAATGCAATTATTTACATCCCCATTATTAACCACTCACACCTCCTTTCACCAGATCGAAAACGGAACCTCAAAGTCATTAACGGTTACATCACCACACATGGCCCATTTCTCTTGGAGATACCACATGATGAATTCCACACAACAGACCTGATACACTGAACAACAACCACAGCAGACCTCATTTTTAAGAATTGGTGTGAGCAGCTAAATTTAGAATAGGCTCTACCCACAATTTGGACCCACACCACACCCTTCTTTTCCCCCCAACCCCCTGTACACTCCCCCTTTCCTCCCCCAGTTGCTTTCTTAGATTACCCAGCAGAGGGGGTAGTTGACCCCCTCTCATCATGAATTTATCCAAGTCTTTTCAACTCACAACAGCACAGACCCAACTTTTGGAGAGGGGGGGTTGTCTTTCATTTCACTCTACACTCCAAATGTCATATATGTATATAATCACTTGCACATTTAGCAAAAAACACTACATTGGGGAAACCCAGTATACAATAGAAAATAGACTTAAACAGCATTCTATACAATATCAAACGGGCCCATTTACACACAGAACTAGTGACTCATTTCCAGGATCACCCCATCAATGAACGCAATGAAAGCACTTATGCTGATTATAGACACTTAATAGCGCGTTTTTAAGTTTCAAAAGATTGCGACTCCCGCCCTTTGCCTCACAATGGTTTGATCCACTGCAGGTCATTCGTTTTGTTGGAAGCCTTCACACACACCTGCTGAATTTGCAGAGCTGGCGCGCAAACTAAAGCAAACGTTAACTATCAAGCTAGCTCACCCTAAAAGTGTTTTGAAACACATAACCTGTCATTATGAAAATCACTGTATTCAAACCTGTGTAGATCAGTCAATTCTTAACTTAAAGACTTAAAACTCAGGATTCTGTAAGTGGCTATGTCAATAAAGACATGTGTTTACTTATAGCTTCCTGTGCCAACCGGAAGTGCCTTTAATTGGGTCACACTGTCTGTTTTGAAGGGTTAAAAAAGTCACATCTTTCCAAAACTTCACATGTGTGACTAGGTAACCCTCCTAAACTGTAAATCAGTAATTTCCGCCAGCAGATGTCAAAGAAAAGCTCTCACACACACACACACACACACAGCAAGGATGGAGTGAAAAGGTGTGGTGCTGAAAGACACAGAGAGCAGGCAAGGGCATAAACATAATCTCTAGGCCGTGCAGAGTTCAACGAGATATCCCGTAGCTCGCTCGGTCTGAGCGCAGCGACCATGAGAAAAGTAGGCCCAAAATGTAATTTGTTTTGGGTGACAGTGAGAGAACTGCTAGGGTGAGAAGCACAATTCGACCTCAGGTACGTTCCTGAGATCCTCCCGATCCGTGCAAGCCTAACCTTGGCCGTGTGGCATTAACCCTTAGCAGTTAAAAGAAGGTGTTTACTTCAAACAGTTTGCATTGACTTCTCTCCCCATAGGAATACATTGCCTGCACCTCTAAATTCAACCTGAAGCCTATGTGGGTTATGAATGCCTTATGAACCTGTCTTCTATGACAGTCCATCAGACCACTATGAGGTCTACCTGTGTCGAATCTAAGCATCCTGGAGCATCCGGAAGTGGTTAAATTCACCCAAAAGGTATTTTGATGTACATAACCTGCAAATGTGAAAATGACTGCATTCAACCCTGTCTAGATCAGTCAATTTTTAACATAAAGACTTTAAACTCAGGATTCTGTAAGAGAATACCCCAAGCAAGATATGTGTTTACGTATAGCTTCCTGTGCCAACCGGAAGTGCCTTTAATTGGGTCACACTGTCTGTTTTGAACTTGCATTGGCCAAGTGCCCACATCAACCTACAATTTACTCATAACCCACTTCCAGGAGCACCCCATCACTCACCTTACCATATCAGGGTTACAGTCACATATAGGCTGGACCTGTGGGCCTCTGGACCTGTGGGCAGCACGGGAGTGGATCCAGAACCTACAGACAATAACACCAAATGGCCTGTATTAGAAAATGGGTTTTAACAGACAGGAAAATGGATGGAGAAGAACATGGTTTTATTCATAATTTATTTCTACTCTATATATTTATGGTTTGTTTGGTTTTAGTTTGGCACTTCCTCTTTTAGGTTTTTCCTTTCCTTTAACAAAACAATGAAACCATTTAAATGCACAATATGGCGTTTATGTTCATATTTAACAACACTATGGTTGAATGAATCTCTCACCACATCGACTTCTGCACTGCCACCCAGAAAAAGAGGCAACTTGGAGCTTACCTCAGTTTAATTTATGATCCTAGGAGGACATCTACGGGCCTTTAAGTATTACACCAAATGGCAAGGTGGCAGATTGGAATTTGAAGGGAAATAAACCAATACTAGTCTTGGGACACTCAAATGTTAATAGAATCCCTCCATTTCATAACCCATAACCCATACAAGTGGAGAGTTACCCTGGAGCAACATTTTACCATTTCAAAAAGGTCCTGGAGAAAACAGAGGTTCATTTAGACACCAGCATGCATAGTGGTTCTCTCGGTGGGCATAAACAATATGGATAATGACCCATACAAAACATCAAACAGAATGCATCAATGCACAAGGAAGCAAGAGTCACTTTTTCCCTAATGCAATTATTTACATCCCCATTATTAACCACTCACACCTCCTTTCACCAGATCGAAAACGGAACCTCAAAGTCATTAACGGTTACATCACCACACATGGCCCATTTCTCTTGGAGATACCACATGATGAATTCCACACAACAGACCTGATACACTGAACAACAACCACAGCAGACCTCATTTTTAAGAATTGGTGTGAGCAGCTAAATTTAGAATAGGCTCTACCCACAATTTGGACCCACACCACACCCTTCTTTTCCCCCCAACCCCCTGTACACTCCCCCTTTCCTCCCCCAGTTGCTTTCTTAGATTACCCAGCAGAGGGGGTAGTTGACCCCCTCTCATCATGAATTTATCCAAGTCTTTTCAACTCACAACAGCACAGACCCAACTTTTGGAGAGGGGGGGTTGTCTTTCATTTCACTCTACACTCCAAATGTCATATATGTATATAATCACTTGCACATTTAGCAAAAAACACTACATTGGGGAAACCCAGTATACAATAGAAAATAGACTTAAACAGCATTCTATACAATATCAAACGGGCCCATTTACACACAGAACTAGTGACTCATTTCCAGGATCACCCCATCAATGAACGCAATGAAAGCACTTATGCTGATTATAGACACTTAATAGCGCGTTTTTAAGTTTCAAAAGATTGCGACTCCCGCCCTTTGCCTCACAATGGTTTGATCCACTGCAGGTCATTCGTTTTGTTGGAAGCCTTCACACACACCTGCTGAATTTGCAGAGCTGGCGCACAAACTAAAGCAAACGTTAACTATCAAGCTAGCTCACCCTAAAAGTGTTTTGAAACACATAACCTGTCATTATGAAAATCACTGTATTCAAACCTGTGTAGATCAGTCAATTCTTAACTTAAAGACTTAAAACTCAGGATTCTGTAAGTGGCTATGTCAATAAAGACATGTGTTTACTTATAGCTTCCTGTGCCAACCGGAAGTGCCTTTAATTGGGTCACACTGTCTGTTTTGAAGGGTTAAAAAAGTCACATCTTTCCAAAACTTCACGTGTGACTAGGTAACCCTCCTAAACTGTAAATCAGTAATTTCCGCCAGCAGATGTCAAAGAAAAGCTCTCACACACACACACACACACAGCAAGGATGGAGTGAAAAGGTGTGGTGCTGAAAGACACAGAGAGCAGGCAAGGGCATAAACATAATCTCTAGGCCGTGCAGAGTTCAACGAGATTTCCCGTAGCTCGCTCGGTCTGAGCGCAGCGACCATGAGAAAAGTAGGCCCAAAATGTCATTTGTTTTGGGTGACAGTGAGAGAACTGCTAGGGTGAGAAGCACAATTCGACCTCAGGTACGTTCCTGAGATCCTCCCGATCCGTGCAAGCCTAACCTTGGCCGTGTGGCATTAACCCTTAGCAGTTAAAAGAAGGTGTTTACTTCAAACAGTTTGCATTGACTTCTCTCCCCATAGGAATACATTGCCTGCACCTCTAAATTCAACCTGAAGCCTATGTGGGTTATGAATGCCTTATGAACCTGTCTTCTATGACAGTCCATCAGACCACTATGAGGTCTACCTGTGTCGAATCTAAGCATCCTGGAGCATCCGGAAGTGGTTAAATTCACCCAAAAGGTATTTTGATGTACATAACCTGCAAATGTGAAAATGACTGCATTCAACCCTGTCTAGATCAGTCAATTTTTAACATAAAGACTTTAAACTCAGGATTCTGTAAGAGAATACCCCAAGCAAGATATGTGTTTACGTATAGCTTTCCTGTGCCAACCGGAAGTGCCTTTAATTGGGTCACACTGTCTGTTTTGAACTTGCATTGGCCAAGTGCCCACATCAACCTACAATTTACTCATAACCCACTTCCAGGAGCACCCCATCACTCACCTTACCATATCAGGGTTACAGTCACATATAGGCTGGACCTGTGGGCCTCTGGACCTGTGGGCAGCACGGGAGTGGATCCAGAACCTACAGACAATAACACCAAATGGCCTGTATTAGAAAATGGGTTTTAACAGACAGGAAAATGGATGGAGAAGAACATGGTTTTATTCATAATTTATTTCTACTCTATATATTTATGGTTTGTTTGGTTTTAGTTTGGCACTTCCTCTTTTAGGTTTTTCCTTTCCTTTAACAAAACAATGAAACCATTTAAATGCACAATATGGCGTTTATGTTCATATTTAACAACACTATGGTTGAATGAATCTCTCACCACATCGACTTCTGCACTGCCACCCAGAAAAAGAGGCAACTTGGAGCTTACCTCAGTTTAATTTATGATCCTAGGAGGACATCTACGGGCCTTTAAGTATTACACCAAATGGCAAGGTGGCAGATTGGAATTTGAAGGGAAATAAACCAATACTAGTCTTGGGACACTCAAATGTTAATAGAATCCCTCCATTTCATAACCCATAACCCATACAAGTGGAGAGTTAC
The DNA here is from genome assembly GCF_057628025.1 of Oncorhynchus mykiss. Taxonomy (NCBI): domain Eukaryota; kingdom Metazoa; phylum Chordata; class Actinopteri; order Salmoniformes; family Salmonidae; genus Oncorhynchus; species Oncorhynchus mykiss. The sequence goes on from NC_143048.1 coordinate 303,380, forward strand.
CCTGGAGCAACATTTTACCATTTCAAAAAGGTCCTGGAGAAAACAGAGGTTCATTTAGACACCAGCATGCATAGTGGTTCTCTCGGTGGGCATAAACAATATGGATAATGACCCATACAAAACATCAAACAGAATGCATCAATGCACAAGGAAGCAAGAGTCACTTTTTCCCTAATGCAATTATTTACATCCCCATTATTAACCACTCACACCTCCTTTCACCAGATCGAAAACGGAACCTCAAAGTCATTAACGGTTACATCACCACACATGGCCCATTTCTCTTGGAGATACCACATGATGAATTCCACACAACAGACCTGATACACTGAACAACAACCACAGCAGACCTCATTTTTAAGAATTGGTGTGAGCAGCTAAATTTAGAATAGGCTCTACCCACAATTTGGACCCACACCACACCCTTCTTTTCCCCCCAACCCCCTGTACACTCCCCCTTTCCTCCCCCAGTTGCTTTCTTAGATTACCCAGCAGAGGGGGTAGTTGACCCCCTCTCATCATGAATTTATCCAAGTCTTTTCAACTCACAACAGCACAGACCCAACTTTTGGAGAGGGGGGGTTGTCTTTCATTTCACTCTACACTCCAAATGTCATATATGTATATAATCACTTGCACATTTAGCAAAAAACACTACATTGGGGAAACCCAGTATACAATAGAAAATAGACTTAAACAGCATTCTATACAATATCAAACGGGCCCATTTACACACAGAACTAGTGACTCATTTCCAGGATCACCCCATCAATGAACGCAATGAAAGCACTTATGCTGATTATAGACACTTAATAGCGCGTTTTTAAGTTTCAAAAGATTGCGACTCCCGCCCTTTGCCTCACAATGGTTTGATCCACTGCAGGTCATTCGTTTTGTTGGAAGCCTTCACACACACCTGCTGAATTTGCAGAGCTGGCGCGCAAACTAAAGCAAACGTTAACTATCAAGCTAGCTCACCCTAAAAGTGTTTTGAAACACATAACCTGTCATTATGAAAATCACTGTATTCAAACCTGTGTAGATCAGTCAATTCTTAACTTAAAGACTTAAAACTCAGGATTCTGTAAGTGGCTATGTCAATAAAGACATGTGTTTACTTATAGCTTCCTGTGCCAACCGGAAGTGCCTTTAATTGGGTCACACTGTCTGTTTTGAAGGGTTAAAAAAGTCACATCTTTCCAAAACTTCACATGTGTGACTAGGTAACCCTCCTAAACTGTAAATCAGTAATTTCCGCCAGCAGATGTCAAAGAAAAGCTCTCACACACACACACACACACAGCAAGGATGGAGTGAAAAGGTGTGGTGCTGAAAGACACAGAGAGCAGGCAAGGGCATAAACATAATCTCTAGGCCGTGCAGAGTTCAACGAGATTTCCCGTAGCTCGCTCGGTCTGAGCGCAGCGACCATGAGAAAAGTAGGCCCAAAATGTCATTTGTTTTGGGTGACAGTGAGAGAACTGCTAGGGTGAGAAGCACAATTCGACCTCAGGTACGTTCCTGAGATCCTCCCGATCCGTGCAAGCCTAACCTTGGCCGTGTGGCATTAACCCTTAGCAGTTAAAAGAAGGTGTTTACTTCAAACAGTTTGCATTGACTTCTCTCCCCATAGGAATACATTGCCTGCACCTCTAAATTCAACCTGAAGCCTATGTGGGTTATGAATGCCTTATGAACCTGTCTTCTATGACAGTCCATCAGACCACTATGAGGTCTACCTGTGTCGAATCTAAGCATCCTGGAGCATCCGGAAGTGGTTAAATTCACCCAAAAGGTATTTTGATGTACATAACCTGCAAATGTGAAAATGACTGCATTCAACCCTGTCTAGATCAGTCAATTTTTAACATAAAGACTTTAAACTCAGGATTCTGTAAGAGAATACCCCAAGCAAGATATGTGTTTACGTATAGCTTTCCTGTGCCAACCGGAAGTGCCTTTAATTGGGTCACACTGTCTGTTTTGAACTTGCATTGGCCAAGTGCCCACATCAACCTACAATTTACTCATAACCCACTTCCAGGAGCACCCCATCACTCACCTTACCATATCAGGGTTACAGTCACATATAGGCTGGACCTGTGGGCCTCTGGACCTGTGGGCAGCACGGGAGTGGATCCAGAACCTACAGACAATAACACCAAATGGCCTGTATTAGAAAATGGGTTTTAACAGACAGGAAAATGGATGGAGAAGAACATGGTTTTATTCATAATTTATTTCTACTCTATATATTTATGGTTTGTTTGGTTTTAGTTTGGCACTTCCTCTTTTAGGTTTTTCCTTTCCTTTAACAAAACAATGAAACCATTTAAATGCACAATATGGCGTTTATGTTCATATTTAACAACACTATGGTTGAATGAATCTCTCACCACATCGACTTCTGCACTGCCACCCAGAAAAAGAGGCAACTTGGAGCTTACCTCAGTTTAATTTATGATCCTAGGAGGACATCTACGGGCCTTTAAGTATTACACCAAATGGCAAGGTGGCAGATTGGAATTTGAAGGGAAATAAACCAATACTAGTCTTGGGACACTCAAATGTTAATAGAATCCCTCCATTTCATAACCCATAACCCATACAAGTGGAGAGTTACCCTGGAGCAACATTTTACCATTTCAAAAAGGTCCTGGAGAAAACAGAGGTTCATTTAGACACCAGCATGCATAGTGGTTCTCTCGGTGGGCATAAACAATATGGATAATGACCCATACAAAACATCAAACAGAATGCATCAATGCACAAGGAAGCAAGAGTCACTTTTTCCCTAATGCAATTATTTACATCCCCATTATTAACCACTCACACCTCCTTTCACCAGATCGAAAACGGAACCTCAAAGTCATTAACGGTTACATCACCACACATGGCCCATTTCTCTTGGAGATACCACATGATGAATTCCACACAACAGACCTGATACACTGAACAACAACCACAGCAGACCTCATTTTTAAGAATTGGTGTGAGCAGCTAAATTTAGAATAGGCTCTACCCACAATTTGGACCCACACCACACCCTTCTTTTCCCCCCAACCCCCTGTACACTCCCCCTTTCCTCCCCCAGTTGCTTTCTTAGATTACCCAGCAGAGGGGGTAGTTGACCCCCTCTCATCATGAATTTATCCAAGTCTTTTCAACTCACAACAGCACAGACCCAACTTTTGGAGAGGGGGGGTTGTCTTTCATTTCACTCTACACTCCAAATGTCATATATGTATATAATCACTTGCACATTTAGCAAAAAACACTACATTGGGGAAACCCAGTATACAATAGAAAATAGACTTAAACAGCATTCTATACAATATCAAACGGGCCCATTTACACACAGAACTAGTGACTCATTTCCAGGATCACCCCATCAATGAACGCAATGAAAGCACTTATGCTGATTATAGACACTTAATAGCGCGTTTTTAAGTTTCAAAAGATTGCGACTCCCGCCCTTTGCCTCACAATGGTTTGATCCACTGCAGGTCATTTGTTTTGTTGGAAGCCTTCACACACACCTGCTGAATTTGCAGAGCTGGCGCGCAAACTAAAGCAAACGTTAACTATCAAGCTAGCTCACCCTAAAAGTGTTTTGAAACACATAACCTGTCATTATGAAAATCACTGTATTCAAACCTGTGTAGATCAGTCAATTCTTAACTTAAAGACTTAAAACTCAGGATTCTGTAAGTGGCTATGTCAATAAAGACATGTGTTTACTTATAGCTTCCTGTGCCAACCGGAAGTGCCTTTAATTGGGTCACACTGTCTGTTTTGAAGGGTTAAAAAAGTCACATCTTTCCAAAACTTCACATGTGTGACTAGGTAACCCTCCTAAACTGTAAATCAGTAATTTCCGCCAGCAGATGTCAAAGAAAAGCTCTCACACACACACACACACACAGCAAGGATGGAGTGAAAAGGTGTGGTGCTGAAAGACACAGAGAGCAGGCAAGGGCATAAACATAATCTCTAGGCCGTGCAGAGTTCAACGAGATATCCCGTAGCTCGCTCGGTCTGAGCGCAGCGACCATGAGAAAAGTAGGCCCAAAATGTCATTTGTTTTGGGTGACAGTGAGAGAACTGCTAGGGTGAGAAGCACAATTCGACCTCAGGTACGTTCCTGAGATCCTCCCGATCCGTGCAAGCCTAACCTTGGCCGTGTGGCATTAACCCTTAGCAGTTAAAAGAAGGTGTTTACTTCAAACAGTTTGCATTGACTTCTCTCCCCATAGGAATACATTGCCTGCACCTCTAAATTCAACCTGAAGCCTATGTGGGTTATGAATGCCTTATGAACCTGTCTTCTATGACAGTCCATCAGACCACTATGAGGTCTACCTGTGTCGAATCTAAGCATCCTGGAGCATCCGGAAGTGGTTAAATTCACCCAAAAGGTATTTTGATGTACATAACCTGCAAATGTGAAAATGACTGCATTCAACCCTGTCTAGATCAGTCAATTTTTAACATAAAGACTTTAAACTCAGGATTCTGTAAGAGAATACCCCAAGCAAGATATGTGTTTACGTATAGCTTCCTGTGCCAACCGGAAGTGCCTTTAATTGGGTCACACTGTCTGTTTTGAACTTGCATTGGCCAAGTGCCCACATCAACCTACAATTTACTCATAACCCACTTCCAGGAGCACCCCATCACTCACCTTACCATATCAGGGTTACAGTCACATATAGGCTGGACCTGTGGGCCTCTGGACCTGTGGGCAGCACGGGAGTGGATCCAGAACCTACAGACAATAACACCAAATGGCCTGTATTAGAAAATGGGTTTTAACAGACAGGAAAATGGATGGAGAAGAACATGGTTTTATTCATAATTTATTTCTACTCTATATATTTATGGTTTGTTTGGTTTTAGTTTGGCACTTCCTCTTTTAGGTTTTTCCTTTCCTTTAACAAAACAATGAAACCATTTAAATGCACAATATGGCGTTTATGTTCATATTTAACAACACTATGGTTGAATGAATCTCTCACCACATCGACTTCTGCACTGCCACCCAGAAAAAGAGGCAACTTGGAGCTTACCTCAGTTTAATTTATGATCCTAGGAGGACATCTACGGGCCTTTAAGTATTACACCAAATGGCAAGGTGGCAGATTGGAATTTGAAGGGAAATAAACCAATACTAGTCTTGGGAGACTCAAATGTTAATAGAATCCCTCCATTTCATAACCCATAACCCATACAAGTGGAGAGTTACCCTGGAGCAACATTTTACCATTTCAAAAAGGTCCTGGAGAAAACAGAGGTTCATTTAGACACCAGCATGCATAGTGGTTCTCTCGGTGGGCATAAACAATATGGATAATGACCCATACAAAACATCAAACAGAATGCATCAATGCACAAGGAAGCAAGAGTCACTTTTTCCCTAATGCAATTATTTACATCCCCATTATTAACCACTCACACCTCCTTTCACCAGATCGAAAACGGAACCTCAAAGTCATTAACGGTTACATCACCACACATGGCCCATTTCTCTTGGAGATACCACATGATGAATTCCACACAACAGACCTGATACACTGAACAACAACCACAGCAGACCTCATTTTTAAGAATTGGTGTGAGCAGCTAAATTTAGAATAGGCTCTACCCACAATTTGGACCCACACCACACCCTTCTTTTCCCCCCAACCCCCTGTACACTCCCCCTTTCCTCCCCCAGTTGCTTTCTTAGATTACCCAGCAGAGGGGGTAGTTGACCCCCTCTCATCATGAATTTATCCAAGTCTTTTCAACTCACAACAGCACAGACCCAACTTTTGGAGAGGGGGGGTTGTCTTTCATTTCACTCTACACTCCAAATGTCATATATGTATATAATCACTTGCACATTTAGCAAAAAACACTACATTGGGGAAACCCAGTATACAATAGAAAATAGACTTAAACAGCATTCTATACAATATCAAACGGGCCCATTTACACACAGAACTAGTGACTCATTTCCAGGATCACCCCATCAATGAACGCAATGAAAGCACTTATGCTGATTATAGACACTTAATAGCACGTTTTTAAGTTTCAAAAGATTGCGACTCCCGCCCTTTGCCTCACAATGGTTTGATCCACTGCAGGTCATTCGTTTTGTTGGAAGCCTTCACACACACCTGCTGAATTTGCAGAGCTGGCGCGCAAACTAAAGCAAACGTTAACTATCAAGCTAGCTCACCCTAAAAGTGTTTTGAAACACATAACCTGTCATTATGAAAATCACTGTATTCAAACCTGTGTAGATCAGTCAATTCTTAACTTAAAGACTTAAAACTCAGGATTCTGTAAGTGGCTATGTCAATAAAGACATGTGTTTACTTATAGCTTCCTGTGCCAACCGGAAGTGCCTTTAATTGGGTCACACTGTCTGTTTTGAAGGGTTAAAAAAGTCACATCTTTCCAAAACTTCACATGTGTGACTAGGTAACCCTCCTAAACTGTAAATCAGTAATTTCCGCCAGCAGATGTCAAAGAAAAGCTCTCACACACACACACACACACACAGCAAGGATGGAGTGAAAAGGTGTGGTGCTGAAAGACACAGAGAGCAGGCAAGGGCATAAACATAATCTCTAGGCCGTGCAGAGTTCAACGAGATATCCCGTAGCTCGCTCGGTCTGAGCGCAGCGACCATGAGAAAAGTAGGCCCAAAATGTCATTTGTTTTGGGTGACAGTGAGAGAACTGCTAGGGTGAGAAGCACAATTCGACCTCAGGTACGTTCCTGAGGTCCTCCCGATCCGTGCAAGCCTAACCTTGGCCGTGTGGCATTAACCCTTAGCAGTTAAAAGAAGGTGTTTACTTCAAACAGTTTGCATTGACTTCTCTCCCCATAGGAATACATTGCCTGCACCTCTAAATTCAACCTGAAGCCTATGTGGGTTATGAATGCCTTATGAACCTGTCTTCTATGACAGTCCATCAGACCACTATGAGGTCTACCTGTGTCGAATCTAAGCATCCTGGAGCATCCGGAAGTGGTTAAATTCACCCAAAAGGTATTTTGCTGTACATAACCTGCAAATGTGAAAATGACTGCATTCAACCCTGTCTAGATCAGTCAATTTTTAACATAAAGACTTTAAACTCAGGATTCTGTAAGAGAATACCCCAAGCAAGATATGTGTTTACGTATAGCTTCCTGTGCCAACCGGAAGTGCCTTTAATTGGGTCACACTGTCTGTTTTGAACTTGCATTGGCCAAGTGCCCACATCAACCTACAATTTACTCATAACCCACTTCCAGGAGCACCCCATCACTCACCTTACCATATCAGGGTTACAGTCACATATAGGCTGGACCTGTGGGCCTCTGGACCTGTGGGCAGCACGGGAGTGGATCCAGAACCTACAGACAATAACACCAAATGGCCTGTATTAGAAAATGGGTTTTAACAGACAGGAAAATGGATGGAGAAGAACATGGTTTTATTCATAATTTATTTCTACTCTATATATTTATGGTTTGTTTGGTTTTAGTTTGGCACTTCCTCTTTTAGGTTTTTCCTTTCCTTTAACAAAACAATGAAACCATTTAAATGCACAATATGGCGTTTATGTTCATATTTAACAACACTATGGTTGAATGAATCTCTCACCACATCGACTTCTGCACTGCCACCCAGAAAAAGAGGCAACTTGGAGCTTACCTCAGTTTAATTTATGATCCTAGGAGGACATCTACGGGCCTTTAAGTATTACACCAAATGGCAAGGTGGCAGATTGGAATTTGAAGGGAAATAAACCAATACTAGTCTTGGGAGACTCAAATGTTAATAGAATCCCTCCATTTCATAACCCATAACCCATACAAGTGGAGAGTTACCCTGGAGCAACATTTTACCATTTCAAAAAGGTCCTGGAGAAAACAGAGGTTCATTTAGACACCAGCATGCATAGTGGTTCTCTCGGTGGGCATAAACAATATGGATAATGACCCATACAAAACATCAAACAGAATGCATCAATGCACAAGGAAGCAAGAGTCACTTTTTCCCTAATGCAATTATTTACATCCCCATTATTAACCACTCACACCTCCTTTCACCAGATCGAAAACGGAACCTCAAAGTCATTAACGGTTACATCACCACACATGGCCCATTTCTCTTGGAGATACCACATGATGAATTCCACACAACAGACCTGATACACTGAACAACAACCACAGCAGACCTCATTTTTAAGAATTGGTGTGAGCAGCTAAATTTAGAATAGGCTCTACCCACAATTTGGACCCACACCACACCCTTCTTTTCCCCCCAACCCCCTGTACACTCCCCCTTTCCTCCCCCAGTTGCTTTCTTAGATTACCCAGCAGAGGGGGTAGTTGACCCCCTCTCATCATGAATTTATCCAAGTCTTTTCAACTCACAACAGCACAGACCCAACTTTTGGAGAGGGGGGGTTGTCTTTCATTTCACTCTACACTCCAAATGTCATATATGTATATAATCACTTGCACATTTAGCAAAAAACACTACATTGGGGAAACCCAGTATACAATAGAAAATAGACTTAAACAGCATTCTATACAATATCAAACGGGCCCATTTACACACAGAACTAGTGACTCATTTCCAGGATCACCCCATCACTTACCTCAATATATCAGGATTACAGTCGTGTTCTGGGTGGACCCGTGGGCGGCAAAAAGCAGTGGACCGTAAGAGACCTACAATTACACCGAGCGGTCAACAAATCACTAGAAAAAAAAAAAAAAAAAAGGTTTCCGGACCCGTATCTCCCATTTCCCAAGTGGACGCAAACACGGCAAAAATCTACCGCATACACAGGATCCCAAATGGACAAAAACGCGATGGTTGCTAGACCATCCCGGAGCGGGACAAAGTAGTAAAGCCACCACAAGACCTCAAACCTCACAATTTCCATTTTCGACAGATAAAGTTCATTATAAACATACCAGCAGGTTAAAATATCAAAACAAAATATGTGACCAATGGCATTAAATTGGGGACAGGCCGAAAGGCATGAAACATGTATGGCAATTTAGCGAGTTAACCCGCTAGCTAATTTGTCCTGTGGTATAAACATTGCGTTATTTTTTTACCTGAATTACACAAATTCCTCTACTCCGACAATTAATCCACACATAAAACGGTCAACTGAATCGTTTCTAGTCATCCCTCCTTCTTCATCTTTGAATTTATATATATATAATTTATAACTAACCTGTCTCACGACGGTCTAAACCCAGCTCACGTTCCCTATTAGTGGGTGAACAATCCAACGCTTGGTGAATTCTGCTTCACAACACAAATCAGTTCTTCAATCAACCACGTGAGTGAGGAGATATCACGTGCATAGGCAGAAATCCCAGGGGGGGACACGACCCCCCTATCCTGGGAAAAATATGATTTCCCCCCCCAATATATCACTGTAAACATATCTATGTAATTTCAATAATATGAATGAACGCAATGAAAGCACTTATGCTGATTATAGACACTTAATAGCGCGTTTTTAAGTTTCAAAAGATTGCGACTCCCGCCCTTTGCCTCACAATGGTTTGATCCAACAAAACTAATGACCTGCAGTGGACGCCTTCACACACACCTGCTGAATTTGCAGAGCTGGCGCGCAAACTAAAGCAAACGTTAACTATCAAGCTAGCTCACCCTAAAAGTGTTTTGAAACACATAACCTGTCATTATGAAAATCACTGTATTCAAACCTGTGTAGATCAGTCAATTCTTAACTTAAAGACTTAAAACTCAGGATTCTGTAAGTGGCTATGTCAATAAAGACATGTGTTTACTTATAGCTTCCTGTGCCAACCGGAAGTGCCTTTAATTGGGTCACACTGTCTGTTTTGAAGGGTTAAAAAAGTCACATCTTTCCTAAACTTCACATGTGTGACTAGTGTAAGGAAGTGCTATTTCTTATGCAGGTGACCAGCCTACTGCTATTACATTGCTATAACTGAGACAACGTATTTTCACAGTAAAACATGTTAGGTCCCATACAGGATAGCTCCCACACCCACACACACAGCACACACACATTACACACACTAACTGCCGAGGACACACAGATAAGACATACACCCACACATTGGGAGGAAGAGACAGCCTTGACTTGCAGAAACCAGCGCACACACCTAATCTCCTTTCTAGCCGAACATTGTGTGACTGAGGACAGCGCACACACCTAATCTCCTTTTTAGCTGAACATTGTGTGGCAAAGAACAAGACTCAGAGGGATGACGGACGGCCCATCAGGGCCAATCCAAGAAGACTACACCTCAGCCTGAACCAACCCGAAGACCCGATCTTCTAGAATCAACCTACTTTCTGTTCTGTATATGAGACATGTGCACTCTGTTATCTGCGCTCTTTTCTGCTGGTTCCTTAAGAACCGAATGAAATGGGCCCGTATACGTTGTACCAGATATCTTTACTCATAATTAAACTGTCACTTGTCATACAATAGACCACCTTGTCTGAATCGATCCTTGACCGGCTCACCCTCCTACATATCCCATTATTAACAGAAACTTGGTAGCAGAGGGATGGTTTACTAACGACCCAGTCCAGAGTGGTTGATGTGGGTGTGAGGGGGCGAGTTGGTGAAAGGACGGTTCCCGGAGGACAGGTGAAAACCATTCGGGGGTGGACAACAATTCTGCTCAACTCGGGAAACTGATCTCTGGTCGACCACAAAATAAGGTAAGCAAAACCTGTTTTATCAAACTTTGCATATTGTCGAATAGTCATACCAAATTACGATCAGTAGTACCGAGTGTGGGTAAGAATTTTTGTGTAAATTTTACGTAAATAATGGACTTGAAATTGACAGTGAAGTAAACATATGTGGTAATTAGAATATCCCGATAGTCCGGCATGAGAACGGTCCGGTGGCAGACACCGGTAAGGGATGAGTAGTAGTTAGAATATTCCGATAGTCCGGCATGAGAACGGTCCGGTGGCAGACACCGGTAAGGGATATTTAGTAGTAGACCTAATATTAATAGAATATTCTGATAGTCCGGCTGTGAACGGTCTGGTGGCAGACACCAGTAAGGAATAAAATATAGTCTAGGATAGATTTTCACCGATAGTCCGGCTAGTGACCGGTCCAGCTGTGTCTGGTAAGGTGGTCTATTATTGAGTATTGATGTGATCAGGATTATATTCTTTGTATAAGTGATATTCGTTCGGGCGTCTGAAAAAGGGCGTGATCAGTTTTATCATTAACATCTGAGTGTGATTCGATCATCCATCTGCAAAAGATAAATTCAATTAGTGTTTTAGAGAAAACCAATAGCCGGTAGTGTCCGGTGAGGTAAAATCCAATAGCCGGTAGTGTCCGGTGAGGTGTCTACAATAGATTAATTGTATGTTGGACTGAAAAGTCCGCTTTGTGTTGTGGCCAGAATGAATGTGATAAATGTACGAATGTGTGATGTCATAGAATAAGATGTTCTAATTGATCAATTTTGTTTAAGACTATGTCCATGTAAGAATATTTGTGTGTTGACTATAGACTAAATGTAAACGGCGTTTCACAAGTCCCTGATATCATTACCAATATTTAAAATTATTGTGGAAAAAGTATTTCCTAAATTCAAAAAAATATATATATATATATATATTATATGAGGTTTGAACTATACTAATATTGTAGAATTACATAATCAACATCTGAACATACTTACGTTAAACATTAATTGAGCCACTGAATAATAGATAAGATATACACTAGGGACGGGGCGAAGGGTGTGTTCGATGTAAAACGGGAGTGATGTTCTAACCAAGTGCTGAGAAATAAGGTAGATTTATTTTGTTCTTTTAATTAATTTACACAAGTACTTCCCGGTTATTGATTTTGGTTTGATTGTTCAGATAACACCACTGAAATTAAACAGGAGGTTAAGGTATACTAACATTAGAATCTGTTTTCATTATGGGGAACAATGAAAGGCCCGCAGAGTGGATTGCAGGCTGATATTATTTTACGTTAAAGGGACAGTGCACGTTTATCACAATTGTGTGAGTTTATTGGCAGGGTATAAAGCATTTTGGGGAGACAATCCTTTAAAGACTGAATGAGTTACATGAAACATTGAGGAAATTTAAAACAAATTATTTGAAGGTATTATTATAATTATTAGGTTTTGTTTGTAGCAAACGTTTTGGGTTTAAGGGGATTTCCATGTTCCCAGAGACAAGATATCTTAAAGGGGTACACTCACATATGAATTATTATACGTTTTTATTTTCTGAGTCTTAATTAAATAGGTGAAATCTTTTGATAGAGGAATGTTGTTTAATATAGTAAGAAACACTTCTTTGAAGGGGTGGTATGACTTATGACCTCCATTGTAACTTTCCTTTGGGGTCTGATCAGCCTCATTGGAAAGCAATTTGGATGGAGAATCTAGGGTAATTTGTAATACTGATATTAAGGTAATTTAATACAAAAAGGCAGTGAAATTTACATTATAGTGTCATTATATTTTCTCTGATGAACGTGGTGTGAAAATTTAGCTAGGATAAGTTTTATTTATGGTAGACTCATGTTAAGTATTTGGGACATATTTTGAGCAAACAGGGCAGGGAAGAAATTGAGATATTTGTGTTTGGTTTTAACACCTGTATATAGGGGGTGCCATTTGAATATTTAATTTGTGGTCATGGGTAATACGGTTTGTTTTTGTTTTTATTTTTTAAGGTAAATTAATTATAGTGGGGTTTAATTAACCTATATAAGGACTTTAGAAAGTGCCACCATAGACATGTTTTTCTAAAAAAAAAAATCCATGAGTTTAGATAAAGCCAAACAGTGAGACATTTAGTTCAAATTTGGAAACATGAGAAAACGAGCTACAGACAGATAAGGGGAAAAGGCAGACAGAAGAGCCCTCCCCTGCACTGCAGAGACCTTGAAGGTTGGAGAGCAGAGAGGATAAGTTTTAAAAGGGAGCCAGGACGAGCAAAGATAACAGAATGTGTAGATAACAGTTACTGAGTGGAGACAAAAGGGAGAATTGGACATGTGGAAAATGAAAGGGGCGCTCCTACATGATAATGTCAGAACAGAAGGATAATATACTAATCTTACCTAAGTCATTATTTAGAGTAGGTAAGGTTGTTACCTGGGCAGAGCCAGGTATCAAAAGGGGGATGGGTAAATTGTGGTCTAGGATAGGATGGGGCCTATTGGATAAGAAACTAAATATATAATCAGATAAAACATATGAGAAACTGTTTGTTAACCAAGCCTGTATGTCCAGGATTTTATGCATTACAGGTGAACTACAGGTGAAGTCACTCAATCCAGTCCCAGAGGCTTGTTGGGGGGACCATACAAGGACTCCTGGTGACAGCTAGCTGAAAGAGCTACCCGGATTCATATCGCACGGGGGAGGGTAGGACACATGACACTGTCGAACAAAAAACAGTGTTCGAGAGGAGAACTGGAATTAACAGAATTCCGGGGGCCATCTCTCGAATGAAGTAACCCTCCCTGTCCTGTCACCCCTGTTTTTGTTCATAGAAGTGAAGATGTGTCTGTCTCTTGCTAGTGATGTGTTCTCTGGGAGAGGGTGGGGCTTTACAGGAGTGTCAGTGTACCTGTGTAATGGGGGAGGGTGTCCATATGGGGATTACATGATAACCAACTTGGGACAATTCTAGGATTGGAGAAGAGGGTATTCTTATAGCATAGGGGATCCCACAAAGGTGGATAGGTTTTCCATCATATGGGGAAAACCTGGTAGCACTGTTGAACTTTGTAAAGGTGATGAAATCCTACTAACCATCAAAACTATTAAGCTCTCTGATGCAGGCACTTACACCCTCGGACTACAAAGGACCGGGACAGACACGATGGGTGTGTTTTCTATTAGGGAGCTGCCAAAACCAGAGGTCCCAGACGAACCAGGGCCAGACACACTCCTCTACCACCCCTGGACCGAACCTGCCACCTACCACCACTGTGTTAAAAAATCCTATTCAGGTAATTAATGTTAGAGACTACACAGCTATTGATCAATTAGGCACTGAGACTGGGTTTGATGGTAGGGACAATTTGTGGCTGTCTTATATGAGGTACACAGCTAAAACCCTGAGAAGAAAGGACTGCACTATTTGTAGTCATGCTAGACTTGTTCTGGCTACACACCCATTTGCTATAGGAGAAGGAGAGGGGTGGTTGTGTATTCTGAGAGGTTTTTACCAGGTTCAGCCCAATTCAACCCTCTGTTCCTCTTTGAGCCTTGTGTTTCCTACAGTACCTCCTCACTGGGCCCCTTGGGGTGTTAAGGCATATGGGGGCAATTACAGTTGCATCACGGGTACAGGTAATGGCATGGACTATGGGAGATTGCCTGAAGCTGATTGCAGCAGTAACATAACCATTTATGCCACTTGGCCAGTTACAGGCCTAAACCAAACTAGTGGTCTGGCTGATGTGTGGTGGATATGTGGACCCAAAAGAGTACTGAGACCCATTCTTAGAGGAGACTGGCAAGGTATGTATGCTCTGACCAGTTTGATAATTCCACTGACCATTGTTGATGTTACTTCTGAACAGCTGTTGGGTTCTGTATCCAGGGGACCTGAAAACATTCCATCCCATGGGAGACATAGATGTAGTGCTCCATGGACAGAGGATGTAGTTGACATACACACTAACCTGTTGAGAGTGCCAATGGGGGTTCCTCATGAGTTTCAGGCCTTGGGTAGGAATGATGGACTCTGGCACTTACTACCTATTATAGGTCCAGCCATAGTGGATGCTAGACAGACTGCATGGATCAGTTATATCTACTATAATCAACAGCGTTTTGTGAATTACCCCCGTGATGCACTCACTGGTCTGTCTGAACAGCTTGAGGCCACATCTAGGGTTGCCAGACAGTCTGCAAGATGTTCGGTGAACAATGTTGCACGTATATTCCTAATAACACCACTCCAGATGGTGGTATAGCTAAGGCCTTTAATGGGCTTGGTGCACTATCTGCTGAGATGAGGACCATGGCGGGGGTGGAGGAGTCTGGACTGTTCTTTTGGTTGGGAGCCTGGTTTGGTAAGTACACTGGTATGGTGGTTACTGGATTTCTGACCCTAATTCTTGTATTTGTATTATTGATGTGTTGTGCTGCTTGCATCATACCGTGTTTTAAGAAGTCTGTTACAGATGTGACTCTAACATGTTTAATCCCATTAATGACTACGGATAACCCCAGTTGTAATTGCTCTGCCTGGGATGCTGTCTATCCCATGACTAAATCTACTGCTAGGAAACCATTGTTTTCCAACAAGGTTGCCAGGGCACATTTCACCTGTGTCAAAATGACGGGAGGCGGTACTAATGTGGGACAGGTTCCTGGGAATTGGTGTCTGGATACAATCAACATTGTTGGGAGTTTCAGTCCAATATCCAGAGCAGATGTGAGGTGGTGGTGTGGCAACACTGTCCTGTTTGATAAATTACCCTCCAATACTACTGGAAGCTGTGCACTTGTTACTCTCCTTTTGCCTGTTTCTATCTACCCTACAGAGGCTGGAGACCTCATCCTTAGGGTCCAGAGGGTGAACCCTGAATATCCAGGGGACGTTCCAGGCGTGCCACCACCCCATCTAGTGGTGATCCGACGTACATAGACGCCATTGGAGTCCCAAGGGGAGTTCCTGACGAGTACAAGTTGGTGGATCAGGTGGCAGCTGGGTTTGAGTCCTCCATTTGTTGGTGGTGCACTGTTAATAAAAATGTGGATAGAATACATTCCAGAATCGCATTGCAGTGGATATGCTACCGGCAGAGAAAGGTGGAGCTTGCACTATGTTTGGTGAACAGTGTTGTATTTTCATCCCTAATAACACAGCCTCCGATGGTAGCTTGACCGTAGCCCTAGAAGGTTTGAGGACTCTTAATGGTAAAATGAAATCTCATTCTGGGATTGATACCTCAATGTGGGACTCCTGGATGAGTGCCTTTGGTAAATATAAAACCCTGGTCTCCTCCATTTTGGTCTCCATTTCGGTGTTCGCGGCCATTTTGGTTCTCTGTGGATGCTGTTGCATTCCATGTATCCGTTCCCTCACCACTAGGGTTATCTCTAGAGCTATTGACCCTTCCCCCCTTTCCCAGATGTTTCCTCTGCTTGCTAATGACCTGCCCGAATTTGAGGATGAGGTTGAGAGTGCCTACTAGGTTTTGTTTTTCTTTTCATGAAATGCTATGACTGCTGAAATAAGGGATAATGAGTGACACCCTAGTGGGTGTCAAAAAGGGGGGCTTAAATTTCACATCATTTTCTTTTGTTCTGTTTTTCAATGAGCTGTTGTTCTCTTTTGGCATGAGGGTTGCAAGTTCCTAGGTGGCTGGTAGCCAATCTAGTACATAGTGGGATCGAATGGAGAACATGAAGGTATTTTCAACTTTGTAATTGTTAGCCTAGTTTATGTCACATCTCTTAGGAGATGTGAAGAGAGGGAATCACAACACTTTTCCTTCTGGGAAAAGTTTTCTTTTTGTGTCTGGATCTAGTTAGGTTGTGTCACGTCTCTGGGGAGACGTGAAGAGAGGGATTTGTAAGGAAGTGCTATTTCTTATGCAGGTGACCAGCCTACTGCTATTACATTGCTATAACTGAGACAACGTATTTTCACAGTAAAACATGTTAGGTCCCATACAGGATAGCTCCCACACCCACACACACAGCACACACACATTACACACACTAACTGCCGAGGACACACAGATAAGACATACACCCACACATTGGGAGGAAGAGACAGCCTTGACTTGCAGAAACCAGCGCACACACCTAATCTCCTTTCTAGCCGAACATTGTGTGACTGAGGACAGCGCACACACCTAATCTCCTTTTTAGCTGAACATTGTGTGGCAAAGAACAAGACTCAGAGGGATGACGGACGGCCCAACAGGGCCAATCCAAGAAGACTACACCTCAGCCTGAACCAACCCGAAGACCCGATCTTCTAGAATCAACCTACTTTCTGTTCTGTATATGAGACATGTGCACTCTGTTATCTGCGCTCTTTTCTGCTGGTTCCTTAAGAACCGAATGAAATGGGCCCGTATACGTTGTACCAGATATCTTTACTCATAATTAAACTGTCACTTGTCATACAATAGACCACCTTGTCTGAATCGATCCTTGACCGGCTCACCCTCCTACATATCCCATTATTAACAGAAACTTGGTAGCAGAGGGATGGTTTACTAACGACCCAGTCCAGAGTGGTTGATGTGGGTGTGAGGGGGCGAGTTGGTGAAAGGACGGTTCCCGGAGGACAGGTGAAAACCATTCGGGGGTGGACAACAATTCTGCTCAACTCGGGAAACTGATCTCTGGTCGACCACAAAATAAGGTAAGCAAAACCTGTTTTATCAAACTTTGCATATTGTCGAATAGTCATACCAAATTACGATCAGTAGTACCGAGTGTGGGTAAGAATTTTTGTGTAAATTTTACGTAAATAATGGACTTGAAATTGACAGTGAAGTAAACATATGTGGTAATTAGAATATCCCGATAGTCCGGCATGAGAACGGTCCGGTGGCAGACACCGGTAAGGGATGAGTAGTAGTTAGAATATTCCGATAGTCCGGCATGAGAACGGTCCGGTGGCAGACACCGGTAAGGGATATTTAGTAGTAGACCTAATATTAATAGAATATTCTGATAGTCCGGCTGTGAACGGTCTGGTGGCAGACACCAGTAAGGAATAAAATATAGTCTAGGATAGATTTTCACCGATAGTCCGGCTAGTGACCGGTCCAGCTGTGTCTGGTAAGGTGGTCTATTATTGAGTATTGATGTGATCAGGATTATATTCTTTGTATAAGTGATATTCGTTCGGGCGTCTGAAAAAGGGCGTGATCAGTTTTATCATTAACATCTGAGTGTGATTCGATCATCCATCTGCAAAAGATAAATTCAATTAGTGTTTTAGAGAAAACCAATAGCCGGTAGTGTCCGGTGAGGTAAAATCCAATAGCCGGTAGTGTCCGGTGAGGTGTCTACAATAGATTAATTGTATGTTGGACTGAAAAGTCCGCTTTGTGTTGTGGCCAGAATGAATGTGATAAATGTACGAATGTGTGATGTCATAGAATAAGATGTTCTAATTGATCAATTTTGTTTAAGACTATGTCCATGTAAGAATATTTGTGTGTTGACTATAGACTAAATGTAAACGGCGTTTCACAAGTCCCTGATATCATTACCAATATTTAAAATTATTGTGGAAAAAGTATTTCCTAAATTCAAAAAAATATATATATATATATATATTATATGAGGTTTGAACTATACTAATATTGTAGAATTACATAATCAACATCTGAACATACTTACGTTAAACATTAATTGAGCCACTGAATAATAGATAAGATATACACTAGGGACGGGGCGAAGGGTGTGTTCGATGTAAAACGGGAGTGATGTTCTAACCAAGTGCTGAGAAATAAGGTAGATTTATTTTGTTCTTTTAATTAATTTACACAAGTACTTCCCGGTTATTGATTTTGGTTTGATTGTTCAGATAACACCACTGAAATTAAACAGGAGGTTAAGGTATACTAACATTAGAATCTGTTTTCATTATGGGGAACAATGAAAGGCCCGCAGAGTGGATTGCAGGCTGATATTATTTTACGTTAAAGGGACAGTGCACGTTTATCACAATTGTGTGAGTTTATTGGCAGGGTATAAAGCATTTTGGGGAGACAATCCTTTAAAGACTGAATGAGTTACATGAAACATTGAGGAAATTTAAAACAAATTATTTGAAGGTATTATTATAATTATTAGGTTTTGTTTGTAGCAAACGTTTTGGGTTTAAGGGGATTTCCATGTTCCCAGAGACAAGATATCTTAAAGGGGTACACTCACATATGAATTATTATACGTTTTTATTTTCTGAGTCTTAATTAAATAGGTGAAATCTTTTGATAGAGGAATGTTGTTTAATATAGTAAGAAACACTTCTTTGAAGGGGTGGTATGACTTATGACCTCCATTGTAACTTTCCTTTGGGGTCTGATCAGCCTCATTGGAAAGCAATTTGGATGGAGAATCTAGGGTAATTTGTAATACTGATATTAAGGTAATTTAATACAAAAAGGCAGTGAAATTTACATTATAGTGTCATTATATTTTCTCTGATGAACGTGGTGTGAAAATTTAGCTAGGATAAGTTTTATTTATGGTAGACTCATGTTAAGTATTTGGGACATATTTTGAGCAAACAGGGCAGGGAAGAAATTGAGATATTTGTGTTTGGTTTTAACACCTGTATATAGGGGGTGCCATTTGAATATTTAATTTGTGGTCATGGGTAATACGGTTTGTTTTTGTTTTTATTTTTTAAGGTAAATTAATTATAGTGGGGTTTAATTAACCTATATAAGGACTTTAGAAAGTGCCACCATAGACATGTTTTTCTAAAAAAAAAAATCCATGAGTTTAGATAAAGCCAAACAGTGAGACATTTAGTTCAAATTTGGAAACATGAGAAAACGAGCTACAGACAGATAAGGGGAAAAGGCAGACAGAAGAGCCCTCCCCTGCACTGCAGAGACCTTGAAGGTTGGAGAGCAGAGAGGATAAGTTTTAAAAGGGAGCCAGGACGAGCAAAGATAACAGAATGTGTAGATAACAGTTACTGAGTGGAGACAAAAGGGAGAATTGGACATGTGGAAAATGAAAGGGGCGCTCCTACATGATAATGTCAGAACAGAAGGATAATATACTAATCTTACCTAAGTCATTATTTAGAGTAGGTAAGGTTGTTACCTGGGCAGAGCCAGGTATCAAAAGGGGGATGGGTAAATTGTGGTCTAGGATAGGATGGGGCCTATTGGATAAGAAACTAAATATATAATCAGATAAAACATATGAGAAACTGTTTGTTAACCAAGCCTGTATGTCCAGGATTTTATGCATTACAGGTGAACTACAGGTGAAGTCACTCAATCCAGTCCCAGAGGCTTGTTGGGGGGACCATACAAGGACTCCTGGTGACAGCTAGCTGAAAGAGCTACCCGGATTCATATCGCACGGGGGAGGGTAGGACACATGACACTGTCGAACAAAAAACAGTGTTCGAGAGGAGAACTGGAATTAACAGAATTCCGGGGGCCATCTCTCGAATGAAGTAACCCTCCCTGTCCTGTCACCCCTGTTTTTGTTCATAGAAGTGAAGATGTGTCTGTCTCTTGCTAGTGATGTGTTCTCTGGGAGAGGGTGGGGCTTTACAGGAGTGTCAGTGTACCTGTGTAATGGGGGAGGGTGTCCATATGGGGATTACATGATAACCAACTTGGGACAATTCTAGGATTGGAGAAGAGGGTATTCTTATAGCATAGGGGATCCCACAAAGGTGGATAGGTTTTCCATCATATGGGGAAAACCTGGTAGCACTGTTGAACTTTGTAAAGGTGATGAAATCCTACTAACCATCAAAACTATTAAGCTCTCTGATGCAGGCACTTACACCCTCGGACTACAAAGGACCGGGACAGACACGATGGGTGTGTTTTCTATTAGGGAGCTGCCAAAACCAGAGGTCCCAGACGAACCAGGGCCAGACACACTCCTCTACCACCCCTGGACCGAACCTGCCACCTACCACCACTGTGTTAAAAAATCCTATTCAGGTAATTAATGTTAGAGACTACACAGCTATTGATCAATTAGGCACTGAGACTGGGTTTGATGGTAGGGACAATTTGTGGCTGTCTTATATGAGGTACACAGCTAAAACCCTGAGAAGAAAGGACTGCACTATTTGTAGTCATGCTAGACTTGTTCTGGCTACACACCCATTTGCTATAGGAGAAGGAGAGGGGTGGTTGTGTATTCTGAGAGGTTTTTACCAGGTTCAGCCCAATTCAACCCTCTGTTCCTCTTTGAGCCTTGTGTTTCCTACAGTACCTCCTCACTGGGCCCCTTGGGGTGTTAAGGCATATGGGGGCAATTACAGTTGCATCACGGGTACAGGTAATGGCATGGACTATGGGAGATTGCCTGAAGCTGATTGCAGCAGTAACATAACCATTTATGCCACTTGGCCAGTTACAGGCCTAAACCAAACTAGTGGTCTGGCTGATGTGTGGTGGATATGTGGACCCAAAAGAGTACTGAGACCCATTCTTAGAGGAGACTGGCAAGGTATGTATGCTCTGACCAGTTTGATAATTCCACTGACCATTGTTGATGTTACTTCTGAACAGCTGTTGGGTTCTGTATCCAGGGGACCTGAAAACATTCCATCCCATGGGAGACATAGATGTAGTGCTCCATGGACAGAGGATGTAGTTGACATACACACTAACCTGTTGAGAGTGCCAATGGGGGTTCCTCATGAGTTTCAGGCCTTGGGTAGGAATGATGGACTCTGGCACTTACTACCTATTATAGGTCCAGCCATAGTGGATGCTAGACAGACTGCATGGATCAGTTAGTTATATCTACTATAATCAACAGCGTTTTGTGAATTACCCCCGTGATGCACTCACTGGTCTGTCTGAACAGCTTGAGGCCACATCTAGGGTTGCCAGACAGTCTGCAAGATGTTCGGTGAACAATGTTGCACGTATATTCCTAATAACACCACTCCAGATGGTGGTATAGCTAAGGCCTTTAATGGGCTTGGTGCACTATCTGCTGAGATGAGGACCATGGCGGGGGTGGAGGAGTCTGGACTGTTCTTTTGGTTGGGAGCCTGGTTTGGTAAGTACACTGGTATGGTGGTTACTGGATTTCTGACCCTAATTCTTGTATTTGTATTATTGATGTGTTGTGCTGCTTGCATCATACCGTGTTTTAAGAAGTCTGTTACAGATGTGACTCTAACATGTTTAATCCCATTAATGACTACGGATAACCCCAGTTGTAATTGCTCTGCCTGGGATGCTGTCTATCCCATGACTAAATCTACTGCTAGGAAACCATTGTTTTCCAACAAGGTTGCCAGGGCACATTTCACCTGTGTCAAAATGACGGGAGGCGGTACTAATGTGGGACAGGTTCCTGGGAATTGGTGTCTGGATACAATCAACATTGTTGGGAGTTTCAGTCCAATATCCAGAGCAGATGTGAGGTGGTGGTGTGGCAACACTGTCCTGTTTGATAAATTACCCTCCAATACTACTGGAAGCTGTGCACTTGTTACTCTCCTTTTGCCTGTTTCTATCTACCCTACAGAGGCTGGAGACCTCATCCTTAGGGTCCAGAGGGTGAACCCTGAATATCCAGGGGACGTTCCAGGCGTGCCACCACCCCATCTAGTGGTGATCCGACGTACATAGACGCCATTGGAGTCCCAAGGGGAGTTCCTGACGAGTACAAGTTGGTGGATCAGGTGGCAGCTGGGTTTGAGTCCTCCATTTGTTGGTGGTGCACTGTTAATAAAAATGTGGATAGAATACATTCCAGAATCGCATTGCAGTGGATATGCTACCGGCAGAGAAAGGTGGAGCTTGCACTATGTTTGGTGAACAGTGTTGTATTTTCATCCCTAATAACACAGCCTCCGATGGTAGCTTGACCGTAGCCCTAGAAGGTTTGAGGACTCTTAATGGTAAAATGAAATCTCATTCTGGGATTGATACCTCAATGTGGGACTCCTGGATGAGTGCCTTTGGTAAATATAAAACCCTGGTCTCCTCCATTTTGGTCTCCATTTCGGTGTTCGCGGCCATTTTGGTTCTCTGTGGATGCTGTTGCATTCCATGTATCCGTTCCCTCACCACTAGGGTTATCTCTAGAGCTATTGACCCTTCCCCCCTTTCCCAGATGTTTCCTCTGCTTGCTAATGACCTGCCCGAATTTGAGGATGAGGTTGAGAGTGCCTACTAGGTTTTGTTTTTCTTTTCATGAAATGCTATGACTGCTGAAATAAGGGATAATGAGTGACACCCTAGTGGGTGTCAAAAAGGGGGGCTTAAATTTCACATCATTTTCTTTTGTTCTGTTTTTCAATGAGCTGTTGTTCTCTTTTGGCATGAGTGTTGCAAGTTCCTAGGTGGCTGGTAGCCAATCTAGTACATAGTGGGATCGAATGGAGAACATGAAGGTATTTTCAACTTTGTAATTGTTAGCCTAGTTTATGTCACATCTCTTAGGAGATGTGAAGAGAGGGAATCACAACACTTTTCCTTCTGGGAAAAGTTTTCTTTTTGTGTCTGGATCTAGTTAGGTTGTGTCACGTCTCTGGGGAGACGTGAAGAGAGGGATTTGTAAGGAAGTGCTATTTCTTATGCAGGTGACCAGCCTACTGCTATTACATTGCTATAACTGAGACAACGTATTTTCACAGTAAAACATGTTAGGTCCCATACAGGATAGCTCCCACACCCACACACACAGCACACACACATTACACACACTAACTGCCGAGGACACACAGATAAGACATACACCCACACATTGGGAGGAAGAGACAGCCTTGACTTGCAGAAACCAGCGCACACACCTAATCTCCTTTCTAGCCGAACATTGTGTGACTGAGGACAGCGCACACACCTAATCTCCTTTTTAGCTGAACATTGTGTGGCAAAGAACAAGACTCAGAGGGATGACGGACGGCCCAACAGGGCCAATCCAAGAAGACTACACCTCAGCCTGAACCAACCCGAAGACCCGATCTTCTAGAATCAACCTACTTTCTGTTCTGTATATGAGACATGTGCACTCTGTTATCTGCGCTCTTTTCTGCTGGTTCCTTAAGAACCGAATGAAATGGGCCCGTATACGTTGTACCAGATATCTTTACTCATAATTAAACTGTCACTTGTCATACAATAGACCACCTTGTCTGAATCGATCCTTGACCGGCTCACCCTCCTACATATCCCATTATTAACACTAGGTAACCCTCCTAAACTGTAAATCAGTAATTTCCGCCAGCAGATGTCAAAGAAAAGCTCTCACACACACACACACACACACACACAGCAAGGATGGAGTGAAAAGGTGTGGTGCTGAAAGACACAGAGAGCAGGCAAGGGCATAAACATAATCTCTAGGCCGTGCAGAGTTCAACGAGATATCCCGTAGCTCGCTCGGTCTGAGCGCAGCGACCATGAGAAAAGTAGGCCCAAAATGTCATTTGTTTTGGGTGACAGTGAGAGAACTGCTAGGGTGAGAAGCACAATTCGACCTCAGGTACGTTCCTGAGGTCCTCCCGATCCGTGCAAGCCTAACCTTGGCCGTGTGGCATTAACCCTTAGCAGTTAAAAGAAGGTGTTTACTTCAAACAGTTTGCATTGACTTCTCTCCCCATAGGAATACATTGCCTGCACCTCTAAATTCAACCTGAAGCCTATGTGGGTTATGAATGCCTTATGAACCTGTCTTCTATGACAGTCCATCAGACCACTATGAGGTCTACCTGTGTCGAATCTAAGCATCCTGGAGCATCCGGAAGTGGTTAAATTCACCCAAAAGGTATTTTGATGTACATAACCTGCAAATGTGAAAATGACTGCATTCAACCCTGTCTAGATCAGTCAATTTTTAACATAAAGACTTTAAACTCAGGATTCTGTAAGAGAATACCCCAAGCAAGATATGTGTTTACGTATAGCTTCCTGTGCCAACCGGAAGTGCCTTTAATTGGGTCACACTGTCTGTTTTGAACTTGCATTGGCCAAGTGCCCACATCAACCTACAATTTACTCATAACCCACTTCCAGGAGCACCCCATCACTCACCTTACCATATCAGGGTTACAGTCACATATAGGCTGGACCTGTGGGCCTCTGGACCTGTGGGCAGCACGGGAGTGGATCCAGAACCTACAGACAATAACACCAAATGGCCTGTATTAGAAAATGGGTTTTAACAGACAGGAAAATGGATGGAGAAGAACATGGTTTTATTCATAATTTATTTCTACTCTATATATTTATGGTTTGTTTGGTTTTAGTTTGGCACTTCCTCTTTTAGGTTTTTCCTTTCCTTTAACAAAACAATGAAACCATTTAAATGCACAATATGGCGTTTATGTTCATATTTAACAACACTATGGTTGAATGAATCTCTCACCACATCGACTTCTGCACTGCCACCCAGAAAAAGAGGCAACTTGGAGCTTACCTCAGTTTAATTTATGATCCTAGGAGGACATCTACGGGCCTTTAAGTATTACACCAAATGGCAAGGTGGCAGATTGGAATTTTAAGGGAAATAAACCAATACTAGTCTTGGGAGACTCAAATGTTAATAGAATCCCTCCATTTCATAACCCATAACCCATACAAGTGGAGAGTTACCCTGGAGCAACATTTTACCATTTCAAAAAGGTCCTGGAGAAAACAGAGGTTCATTTAGACACCAGCATGCATAGTGGTTCTCTCGGTGGGCATAAACAATATGGATAATGACCCATACAAAACATCAAACAGAATGCATCAATGCACAAGGAAGCAAGAGTCACTTTTTCCCTAATGCAATTATTTACATCCCCATTATTAACCACTCACACCTCCTTTCACCAGATCGAAAACGGAACCTCAAAGTCATTAACGGTTACATCACCACACATGGCCCATTTCTCTTGGAGATACCACATGATGAATTCCACACAACAGACCTGATACACTGAACAACAACCACAGCAGACCTCATTTTTAAGAATTGGTGTGAGCAGCTAAATTTAGAATAGGCTCTACCCACAATTTGGACCCACACCACACCCTTCTTTTCCCCCCAACCCCCTGTACACTCCCCCTTTCCTCCCCCAGTTGCTTTCTTAGATTACCCAGCAGAGGGGGTAGTTGACCCCCTCTCATCATGAATTTATCCAAGTCTTTTCAACTCACAACAGCACAGACCCAACTTTTGGAGAGGGGGGGTTGTCTTTCATTTCACTCTACACTCCAAATGTCATATATGTATATAATCACTTGCACATTTAGCAAAAAACACTACATTGGGGAAACCCAGTATACAATAGAAAATAGACTTAAACAGCATTCTATACAATATCAAACGGGCCCATTTACACACAGAACTAGTGACTCATTTCCAGGATCACCCCATCAATGAACGCAATGAAAGCACTTATGCTGATTATAGACACTTAATAGCGCGTTTTTAAGTTTCAAAAGATTGCGACTCCCGCCCTTTGCCTCACAATGGTTTGATCCACTGCAGGTCATTCGTTTTGTTGGAAGCCTTCACACACACCTGCTGAATTTGCAGAGCTGGCGCGCAAACTAAAGCAAACGTTAACTATCAAGCTAGCTCACCCTAAAAGTGTTTTGAAACACATAACCTGTCATTATGAAAATCACTGTATTCAAACCTGTGTAGATCAGTCAATTCTTAACTTAAAGACTTAAAACTCAGGATTCTGTAAGTGGCTATGTCAATAAAGACATGTGTTTACTTATAGCTTCCTGTGCCAACTGGAAGTGCCTTTAATTGGGTCACACTGTCTGTTTTGAAGGGTTAAAAAAGTCACATCTTTCCAAAACTTCACATGTGTGACTAGGTAACCCTCCTAAACTGTAAATCAGTAATTTCCGCCAGCAGATGTCAAAGAAAAGCTCTCACACACACACACACACACACAGCAAGGATGGAGTGAAAAGGTGTGGTGCTGAAAGACACAGAGAGCAGGCAAGGGCATAAACATAATCTCTAGGCCGTGCAGAGTTCAACGAGATATCCCGTAGCTCGCTCGGTCTGAGCGCAGCGACCATGAGAAAAGTAGGCCCAAAATGTCATTTGTTTTGGGTGACAGTGAGAGAACTGCTAGGGTGAGAAGCACAATTCGACCTCAGGTACGTTCCTGAGGTCCTCCCGATCCGTGCAAGCCTAACCTTGGCCGTGTGGCATTAACCCTTAGCAGTTAAAAGAAGGTGTTTACTTCAAACAGTTTGCATTGACTTCTCTCCCCATAGGAATACATTGCCTGCACCTCTAAATTCAACCTGAAGCCTATGTGGGTTATGAATGCCTTATGAACCTGTCTTCTATGACAGTCCATCAGGCCACTATGAGGTCTACCTGTGTCGAATCTAAGCATCCTGGAGCATCCGGAAGTGGTTAAATTCACCCAAAAGGTATTTTGATGTACATAACCTGCAAATGTGAAAATGACTGCATTCAACCCTGTCTAGATCAGTCAATTTTTAACATAAAGACTTTAAACTCAGGATTCTGTAAGAGAATACCCCAAGCAAGATATGTGTTTACGTATAGCTTCCTGTGCCAACCGGAAGTGCCTTTAATTGGGTCACACTGTCTGTTTTGAACTTGCATTGGCCAAGTGCCCACATCAACCTACAATTTACTCATAACCCACTTCCAGGAGCACCCCATCACTTACCTTACCATATCAGGGTTACAGTCACATATAGGCTGGACCTGTGGGCCTCTGGACCTGTGGGCAGCACGGGAGTGGATCCAGAACCTACAGACAATAACACCAAATGGCCTGTATTAGAAAATGGGTTTTAACAGACAGGAAAATGGATGGAGAAGAACATGGTTTTATTCATAATTTATTTCTACTCTATATATTTATGGTTTGTTTGGTTTTAGTTTGGCACTTCCTCTTTTAGGTTTTTCCTTTCCTTTAACAAAACAATGAAACCATTTAAATGCACAATATGGCGTTTATGTTCATATTTAACAACACTATGGTTGAATGAATCTCTCACCACATCGACTTCTGCACTGCCACCCAGAAAAAGAGGCAACTTGGAGCTTACCTCAGTTTAATTTATGATCCTAGGAGGACATCTACGGGCCTTTAAGTATTACACCAAATGGCAAGGTGGCAGATTGGAATTTGAAGGGAAATAAACCAATACTAGTCTTGGGAGACTCAAATGTTAATAGAATCCCTCCATTTCATAACCCATAACCCATACAAGTGGAGAGTTACCCTGGAGCAACATTTTACCATTTCAAAAAGGTCCTGGAGAAAACAGAGGTTCATTTAGACACCAGCATGCATAGTGGTTCTCTCGGTGGGCATAAACAATATGGATAATGACCCATACAAAACATCAAACAGAATGCATCAATGCACAAGGAAGCAAGAGTCACTTTTTCCCTAATGCAATTATTTACATCCCCATTATTAACCACTCACACCTCCTTTCACCAGATCGAAAACGGAACCTCAAAGTCATTAACGGTTACATCACCACACATGGCCCATTTCTCTTGGAGATACCACATGATGAATTCCACACAACAGACCTGATACACTGAACAACAACCACAGCAGACCTCATTTTTAAGAATTGGTGTGAGCAGCTAAATTTAGAATAGGCTCTACCCACAATTTGGACCCACACCACACCCTTCTTTTCCCCCCAACCCCCTGTACACTCCCCCTTTCCTCCCCCAGTTGCTTTCTTAGATTACCCAGCAGAGGGGGTAGTTGACCCCCTCTCATCATGAATTTATCCAAGTCTTTTCAACTCACAACAGCACAGACCCAACTTTTGGAGAGGGGGGGTTGTCTTTCATTTCACTCTACACTCCAAATGTCATATATGTATATAATCACTTGCACATTTAGCAAAAAACACTACATTGGGGAAACCCAGTATACAATAGAAAATAGACTTAAACAGCATTCTATACAATATCAAACGGGCCCATTTACACACAGAACTAGTGACTCATTTCCAGGATCACCCCATCAATGAACGCAATGAAAGCACTTATGCTGATTATAGACACTTAATAGCGCGTTTTTAAGTTTCAAAAGATTGCGACTCCCGCCCTTTGCCTCACAATGGTTTGATCCACTGCAGGTCATTCGTTTTGTTGGAAGCCTTCACACACACCTGCTGAATTTGCAGAGCTGGCGCGCAAACTAAAGCAAACGTTAACTATCAAGCTAGCTCACCCTAAAAGTGTTTTGAAACACATAACCTGTCATTATGAAAATCACTGTATTCAAACCTGTGTAGATCAGTCAATTCTTAACTTAAAGACTTAAAACTCAGGATTCTGTAAGTGGCTATGTCAATAAAGACATGTGTTTACTTATAGCTTCCTGTGCCAACCGGAAGTGCCTTTAATTGGGTCACACTGTCTGTTTTGAAGGGTTAAAAAAGTCACATCTTTCCAAAACTTCACATGTGTGACTAGGTAACCCTCCTAAACTGTAAATCAGTAATTTCCGCCAGCAGATGTCAAAGAAAAGCTCTCACACACACACACACACACACAGCAAGGATGGAGTGAAAAGGTGTGGTGCTGAAAGACACAGAGAGCAGGCAAGGGCATAAACATAATCTCTAGGCCGTGCAGAGTTCAACGAGATATCCCGTAGCTCGCTCGGTCTGAGCGCAGCGACCATGAGAAAAGTAGGCCCAAAATGTCATTTGTTTTGGGTGACAGTGAGAGAACTGCTAGGGTGAGAAGCACAATTCGACCTCAGGTACGTTCCTGAGGTCCTCCCGATCCGTGCAAGCCTAACCTTGGCCGTGTGGCATTAACCCTTAGCAGTTAAAAGAAGGTGTTTACTTCAAACAGTTTGCATTGACTTCTCTCCCCATAGGAATACATTGCCTGCACCTCTAAATTCAACCTGAAGCCTATGTGGGTTATGAATGCCTTATGAACCTGTCTTCTATGACAGTCCATCAGACCACTATGAGGTCTACCTGTGTCGAATCTAAGCATCCTGGAGCATCCGGAAGTGGTTAAATTCACCCAAAAGGTATTTTGCTGTACATAACCTGCAAATGTGAAAATGACTGCATTCAACCCTGTCTAGATCAGTCAATTTTTAACATAAAGACTTTAAACTCAGGATTCTGTAAGAGAATACCCCAAGCAAGATATGTGTTTACGTATAGCTTCCTGTGCCAACCGGAAGTGCCTTTAATTGGGTCACACTGTCTGTTTTGAACTTGCATTGGCCAAGTGCCCACATCAACCTACAATTTACTCATAACCCACTTCCAGGAGCACCCCATCACTCACCTTACCATATCAGGGTTACAGTCACATATAGGCTGGACCTGTGGGCCTCTGGACCTGTGGGCAGCACGGGAGTGGATCCAGAACCTACAGACAATAACACCAAATGGCCTGTATTAGAAAATGGGTTTTAACAGACAGGAAAATGGATGGAGAAGAACATGGTTTTATTCATAATTTATTTCTACTCTATATATTTATGGTTTGTTTGGTTTTAGTTTGGCACTTCCTCTTTTAGGTTTTTCCTTTCCTTTAACAAAACAATGAAACCATTTAAATGCACAATATGGCGTTTATGTTCATATTTAACAACACTATGGTTGAATGAATCTCTCACCACATCGACTTCTGCACTGCCACCCAGAAAAAGAGGCAACTTGGAGCTTACCTCAGTTTAATTTATGATCCTAGGAGGACATCTACGGGCCTTTAAGTATTACACCAAATGGCAAGGTGGCAGATTGGAATTTGAAGGGAAATAAACCAATACTAGTCTTGGGAGACTCAAATGTTAATAGAATCCCTCCATTTCATAACCCATAACCCATACAAGTGGAGAGTTACCCTGGAGCAACATTTTACCATTTCAAAAAGGTCCTGGAGAAAACAGAGGTTCATTTAGACACCAGCATGCATAGTGGTTCTCTCGGTGGGCATAAACAATATGGATAATGACCCATACAAAACATCAAACAGAATGCATCAATGCACAAGGAAGCAAGAGTCACTTTTTCCCTAATGCAATTATTTACATCCCCATTATTAACCACTCACACCTCCTTTCACCAGATCGAAAACGGAACCTCAAAGTCATTAACGGTTACATCACCACACATGGCCCATTTCTCTTGGAGATACCACATGATGAATTCCACACAACAGACCTGATACACTGAACAACAACCACAGCAGACCTCATTTTTAAGAATTGGTGTGAGCAGCTAAATTTAGAATAGGCTCTACCCACAATTTGGACCCACACCACACCCTTCTTTTCCCCCCAACCCCCTGTACACTCCCCCTTTCCTCCCCCAGTTGCTTTCTTAGATTACCCAGCAGAGGGGGTAGTTGACCCCCTCTCATCATGAATTTATCCAAGTCTTTTCAACTCACAACAGCACAGACCCAACTTTTGGAGAGGGGGGGTTGTCTTTCATTTCACTCTACACTCCAAATGTCATATATGTATATAATCACTTGCACATTTAGCAAAAAACACTACATTGGGGAAACCCAGTATACAATAGAAAATAGACTTAAACAGCATTCTATACAATATCAAACGGGCCCATTTACACACAGAACTAGTGACTCATTTCCAGGATCACCCCATCAATGAACGCAATGAAAGCACTTATGCTGATTATAGACACTTAATAGCGCGTTTTTAAGTTTCAAAAGATTGCGACTCCCGCCCTTTGCCTCACAATGGTTTGATCCACTGCAGGTCATTCGTTTTGTTGGAAGCCTTCACACACACCAGCTGAATTTGCAGAGCTGGCGCGCAAACTAAAGCAAACGTTAACTATCAAGCTAGCTCACCCTAAAAGTGTTTTGAAACACATAACCTGTCATTATGAAAATCACTGTATTCAAACCTGTGTAGATCAGTCAATTCTTAACTTAAAGACTTAAAACTCAGGATTCTGTAAGTGGCTATGTCAATAAAGACATGTGTTTACTTATAGCTTCCTGTGCCAACCGGAAGTGCCTTTAATTGGGTCACACTGTCTGTTTTGAAGGGTTAAAAAAGTCACATCTTTCCAAAACTTCACATGTGTGACTAGGTAACCCTCCTAAACTGTAAATCAGTAATTTCCGCCAGCAGATGTCAAAGAAAAGCTCTCACACACACACACAGCAAGGATGGAGTGAAAAGGTGTGGTGCTGAAAGACACAGAGAGCAGGCAAGGGCATAAACATAATCTCTAGGCCGTGCAGAGTTCAACGAGATATCCCGTAGCTCGCTCGGTCTGAGCGCAGCGACCATGAGAAAAGTAGGCCCAAAATGTCATTTGTTTTGGGTGACAGCGAGAGAACTGCTAGGGTGAGAAGCACAATTCGACCTCAGGTACGTTCCTGAGGTCCTCCCGATCCGTGCAAGCCTAACCTTGGCCGTGTGGCATTAACCCTTAGCAGTTAAAAGAAGGTGTTTACTTCAAACAGTTTGCATTGACTTCTCTCCCCATAGGAATACATTGCCTGCACCTCTAAATTCAACCTGAAGCCTATGTGGGTTATGAATGCCTTATGAACCTGTCTTCTATGACAGTCCATCAGACCACTATGAGGTCTACCTGTGTCGAATCTAAGCATCCTGGAGCATCCGGAAGTGGTTAAATTCACCCAAAAGGTATTTTGATGTACATAACCTGCAAATGTGAAAATGACTGCATTCAACCCTGTCTAGATCAGTCAATTTTTAACATAAAGACTTTAAACTCAGGATTCTGTAAGAGAATACCCCAAGCAAGATATGTGTTTACGTATAGCTTCCTGTGCCAACCGGAAGTGCCTTTAATTGGGTCACACTGTCTGTTTTGAACTTGCATTGGCCAAGTGCCCACATCAACCTACAATTTACTCATAACCCACTTCCAGGAGCACCCCATCACTCACCTTACCATATCAGGGTTACAGTCACATATAGGCTGGACCTGTGGGCCTCTGGACCTGTGGGCAGCACGGGAGTGGATCCAGAACCTACAGACAATAACACCAAATGGCCTGTATTAGAAAATGGGTTTTAACAGACAGGAAAATGGATGGAGAAGAACATGGTTTTATTCATAATTTATTTCTACTCTATATATTTATGGTTTGTTTGGTTTTAGTTTGGCACTTCCTCTTTTAGGTTTTTCCTTTCCTTTAACAAAACAATGAAACCATTTAAATGCACAATATGGCGTTTATGTTCATATTTAACAACACTATGGTTGAATGAATCTCTCACCACATCGACTTCTGCACTGCCACCCAGAAAAAGAGGCAACTTGGAGCTTACCTCAGTTTAATTTATGATCCTAGGAGGACATCTACGGGCCTTTAAGTATTACACCAAATGGCAAGGTGGCAGATTGGAATTTGAAGGGAAATAAACCAATACTAGTCTTGGGAGACTCAAATGTTAATAGAATCCCTCCATTTCATAACCCATAACCCATACAAGTGGAGAGTTACCCTGGAGCAACATTTTACCATTTCAAAAAGGTCCTGGAGAAAACAGAGGTTCATTTAGACACCAGCATGCATAGTGGTTCTCTCGGTGGGCATAAACAATATGGATAATGACCCATACAAAACATCAAACAGAATGCATCAATGCACAAGGAAGCAAGAGTCACTTTTTCCCTAATGCAATTATTTACATCCCCATTATTAACCACTCACACCTCCTTTCACCAGATCGAAAACGGAACCTCAAAGTCATTAACGGTTACATCACCACACATGGCCCATTTCTCTTGGAGATACATGATGAATTCCACACAACAGACCTGATACACTGAACAACAACCACAGCAGACCTCATTTTTAAGAATTGGTGTGAGCAGCTAAATTTAGAATAGGCTCTACCCACAATTTGGACCCACACCACACCCTTCTTTTCCCCCCAACCCCCTGTACACTCCCCCTTTCCTCCCCCAGTTGCTTTCTTAGATTACCCAGCAGAGGGGGTAGTTGACCCCCTCTCATCATGAATTTATCCAAGTCTTTTCAACTCACAACAGCACAGACCCAACTTTTGGAGAGGGGGGGTTGTCTTTCATTTCACTCTACACTCCAAATGTCATATATGTATATAATCACTTGCACATTTAGCAAAAAACACTACATTGGGGAAACCCAGTATACAATAGAAAATAGACTTAAACAGCATTCTATACAATATCAAACGGGCCCATTTACACACAGAACTAGTGACTCATTTCCAGGATCACCCCATCAATGAACGCAATGAAAGCACTTATGCTGATTATAGACACTTAATAGCGCGTTTTTAAGTTTCAAAAGATTGCGACTCCCGCCCTTTGCCTCACAATGGTTTGATCCACTGCAGGTCATTCGTTTTGTTGGAAGCCTTCACACACACCTGCTGAATTTGCAGAGCTGGCGCGCAAACTAAAGCAAACGTTAACTATCAAGCTAGCTCACCCTAAAAGTGTTTTGAAACACATAACCTGTCATTATGAAAATCACTGTATTCAAACCTGTGTAGATCAGTCAATTCTTAACTTAAAGACTTAAAACTCAGGATTCTGTAAGTGGCTATGTCAATAAAGACATGTGTTTACTTATAGCTTCCTGTGCCAACCGGAAGTGCCTTTAATTGGGTCACACTGTCTGTTTTGAAGGGTTAAAAAAGTCACATCTTTCCAAAACTTCACATGTGTGACTAGGTAACCCTCCTAAACTGTAAATCAGTAATTTCCGCCAGCAGATGTCAAAGAAAAGCTCTCACACACACACACACACACAGCAAGGATGGAGTGAAAAGGTGTGGTGCTGAAAGACACAGAGAGCAGGCAAGGGCATAAACATAATCTCTAGGCCGTGCAGAGTTCAACGAGATATCCCGTAGCTCGCTCGGTCTGAGCGCAGCGACCATGAGAAAAGTAGGCCCAAAATGTCATTTGTTTTGGGTGACAGTGAGAGAACTGCTAGGGTGAGAAGCACAATTCGACCTCAGGTACGTTCCTGAGATCCTCCCGATCCGTGCAAGCCTAACCTTGGCCGTGTGGCATTAACCCTTAGCAGTTAAAAGAAGGTGTTTACTTCAAACAGTTTGCATTGACTTCTCTCCCCATAGGAATACATTGCCTGCACCTCTAAATTCAACCTGAAGCCTATGTGGGTTATGAATGCCTTATGAACCTGTCTTCTATGACAGTCCATCAGACCACTATGAGGTCTACCTGTGTCGAATCTAAGCATCCTGGAGCATCCGGAAGTGGTTAAATTCACCCAAAAGGTATTTTGATGTACATAACCTGCAAATGTGAAAATGACTGCATTCAACCCTGTCTAGATCAGTCAATTTTTAACATAAAGACTTTAAACTCAGGATTCTGTAAGAGAATACCCCAAGCAAGATATGTGTTTACGTATAGCTTCCTGTGCCAACCGGAAGTGCCTTTAATTGGGTCACACTGTCTATTTTGAACTTGCATTGGCCAAGTGCCCACATCAACCTACAATTTACTCATAACCCACTTCCAGGAGCACCCCATCACTCACCTTACCATATCAGGGTTACAGTCACATATAGGCTGGACCTGTGGGCCTCTGGACCTGTGGGCAGCACGGGAGTGGATCCAGAACCTACAGACAATAACACCAAATGGCCTGTATTAGAAAATGGGTTTTAACAGACAGGAAAATGGATGGAGAAGAACATGGTTTTATTCATAATTTATTTCTACTCTATATATTTATGGTTTGTTTGGTTTTAGTTTGGCACTTCCTCTTTTAGGTTTTTCCTTTCCTTTAACAAAACAATGAAACCATTTAAATGCACAATATGGCGTTTATGTTCATATTTAACAACACTATGGTTGAATGAATCTCTCACCACATCGACTTCTGCACTGCCACCCAGAAAAAGAGGCAACTTGGAGCTTACCTCAGTTTAATTTATGATCCTAGGAGGACATCTACGGGCCTTTAAGTATTACACCAAATGGCAAGGTGGCAGATTGGAATTTTAAGGGAAATAAACCAATACTAGTCTTGGGAGACTCAAATGTTAATAGAATCCCTCCATTTCATAACCCATAACCCATACAAGTGGAGAGTTACCCTGGAGCAACATTTTACCATTTCAAAAAGGTCCTGGAGAAAACAGAGGTTCATTTAGACACCAGCATGCATAGTGGTTCTCTCGGTGGGCATAAACAATATGGATAATGACCCATACAAAACATCAAACAGAATGCATCAATGCACAAGGAAGCAAGAGTCACTTTTTCCCTAATGCAATTATTTACATCCCCATTATTAACCACTCACACCTCCTTTCACCAGATCGAAAACGGAACCTCAAAGTCATTAACGGTTACATCACCACACATGGCCCATTTCTCTTGGAGATACCACATGATGAATTCCACACAACAGACCTGATACACTGAACAACAACCACAGCAGACCTCATTTTTAAGAATTGGTGTGAGCAGCTAAATTTAGAATAGGCTCTACCCACAATTTGGACCCACACCACACCCTTCTTTTCCCCCCAACCCCCTGTACACTCCCCCTTTCCTCCCCCAGTTGCTTTCTTAGATTACCCAGCAG
The DNA here is from genome assembly GCF_057628025.1 of Oncorhynchus mykiss. Lineage (NCBI taxonomy): Eukaryota > Metazoa > Chordata > Actinopteri > Salmoniformes > Salmonidae > Oncorhynchus > Oncorhynchus mykiss. The sequence goes on from NC_143048.1 coordinate 339,677, forward strand.
AGGGGGTAGTTGACCCCCTCTCATCATGAATTTATCCAAGTCTTTTCAACTCACAACAGCACAGACCCAACTTTTGGAGAGGGGGGGTTGTCTTTCATTTCACTCTACACTCCAAATGTCATATATGTATATAATCACTTGCACATTTAGCAAAAAACACTACATTGGGGAAACCCAGTATACAATAGAAAATAGACTTAAACAGCATTCTATACAATATCAAACGGGCCCATTTACACACAGAACTAGTGACTCATTTCCAGGATCACCCCATCAATGAACGCAATGAAAGCACTTATGCTGATTATAGACACTTAATAGCGCGTTTTTAAGTTTCAAAAGATTGCGACTCCCGCCCTTTGCCTCACAATGGTTTGATCCACTGCAGGTCATTCGTTTTGTTGGAAGCCTTCACACACACCTGCTGAATTTGCAGAGCTGGCGCGCAAACTAAAGCAAACGTTAACTATCAAGCTAGCTCACCCTAAAAGTGTTTTGAAACACATAACCTGTCATTATGAAAATCACTGTATTCAAACCTGTGTAGATCAGTCAATTCTTAACTTAAAGACTTAAAACTCAGGATTCTGTAAGTGGCTATGTCAATAAAGACATGTGTTTACTTATAGCTTCCTGTGCCAACCGGAAGTGCCTTTAATTGGGTCACACTGTCTGTTTTGAAGGGTTAAAAAAGTCACATCTTTCCAAAACTTCACATGTGTGACTAGGTAACCCTCCTAAACTGTAAATCAGTAATTTCCGCCAGCAGATGTCAAAGAAAAGCTCTCACACACACACACAGCAAGGATGGAGTGAAAAGGTGTGGTGCTGAAAGACACAGAGAGCAGGCAAGGGCATAAACATAATCTCTAGGCCGTGCAGAGTTCAACGAGATATCCCGTAGCTCGCTCGGACTGAGCGCAGCGACCATGAGAAAAGTAGGCCCAAAATGTCATTTGTTTTGGGTGACAGTGAGAGAACTGCTAGGGTGAGAAGCACAATTCGACCTCAGGTACGTTCCTGAGGTCCTCCCGATCCGTGCAAGCCTAACCTTGGCCGTGTGGCATTAACCCTTAGCAGTTAAAAGAAGGTGTTTACTTCAAACAGTTTGCATTGACTTCTCTCCCCATAGGAATACATTGCCTGCACCTCTAAATTCAACCTGAAGCCTATGTGGGTTATGAATGCCTTATGAACCTGTCTTCTATGACAGTCCATCAGACCACTATGAGGTCTACCTGTGTCAAATCTAAGCATCCTGGAGCATCCGGAAGTGGTTAAATTCACCCAAAAGGTATTTTGATGTACATAACCTGCAAATGTGAAAATGACTGCATTCAACCCTGTCTAGATCAGTCAATTTTTAACATAAAGACTTTAAACTCAGGATTCTGTAAGAGAATACCCCAAGCAAGATATGTGTTTACGTATAGCTTCCTGTGCCAACCGGAAGTGCCTTTAATTGGGTCACACTGTCTGTTTTGAACTTGCATTGGCCAAGTGCCCACATCAACCTACAATTTACTCATAACCCACTTCCAGGAGCACCCCATCACTCACCTTACCATATCAGGGTTACAGTCACATATAGGCTGGACCTGTGGGCCTCTGGACCTGTGGGCAGCACGGGAGTGGATCCAGAACCTACAGACAATAACACCAAATGGCCTGTATTAGAAAATGGGTTTTAACAGACAGGAAAATGGATGGAGAAGAACATGGTTTTATTCATAATTTATTTCTACTCTATATATTTATGGTTTGTTTGGTTTTAGTTTGGCACTTCCTCTTTTAGGTTTTTCCTTTCCTTTAACAAAACAATGAAACCATTTAAATGCACAATATGGCGTTTATGTTCATATTTAACAACACTATGGTTGAATGAATCTCTCACCACATCGACTTCTGCACTGCCACCCAGAAAAAGAGGCAACTTGGAGCTTACCTCAGTTTAATTTATGATCCTAGGAGGACATCTACGGGCCTTTAAGTATTACACCAAATGGCAAGGTGGCAGATTGGAATTTGAAGGGAAATAAACCAATACTAGTCTTGGGAGACTCAAATGTTAATAGAATCCCTCCATTTCATAACCCATTCAAGTGGAGAGTTACCCTGGAGCAACATTTTACCATTTCAAAAAGGTCCTGGAGAAAACAGAGGTTCATTTAGACACCAGCATGCATAGTGGTTCTCTCGGTGGGCATAAACAATATGGATAATGACCCATACAAAACATCAAACAGAATGCATCAATGCACAAGGAAGCAAGAGTCACTTTTTCCCTAATGCAATTATTTACATCCCCATTATTAACCACTCACACCTCCTTTCACCAGATCGAAAACGGAACCTCAAAGTCATTAACGGTTACATCACCACACATGGCCCATTTCTCTTGGAGATACCCCATGATGAATTCCACACAACAGACCTGATACACTGGGCAACAACCACAGCAGACCTCATTTTTAAGAATTGGTGTGAGCAGCTAAATTTAGAATAGGCTCTACCCACAATTTGGACCCACACCACACCCTTCTTTTCCCCCCAACCCCCTGTACTCTCCCCCCTTTCCTCCCCCATAAGCCACCACAAGACCTCAAACCTCACAATTTCCATTTTCGACAGATAAAGTTCATTATAAACATACCAGCTACGTGCTTGCAGACGCGATAAAGACACGCAGGTTAAAATATCAAAACAAAATATGTGACCAATGGCATTAAATTGGGGACAGGCCGAAAAGCATGAAACATGTATGGCAATTTAGCGAGTTAACCCGCTAGCTAATTTGTCCTGTGATATAAACATTGCGTTATTTTTTTACCTGAATTACACAAATTCCTCTACTCCGACAATTAATCCACACATAAAACCGTCAACTGAATCGTTTCTAGTCATCCCTCCTTCTTCATCTTTGAATTTATATGGTAATTGCCATCAACACAAATCAGTTCTTCAATCAACCACGTCCTTCAATCAACCACGTGAGTGAGGAGATATCACGTGCATAGGCAGAAATCCTAGGGGGACACGACCCCCCTATCCTGGGAAAAATATGATTTCCCCCCCCAATATATCACTGTAAACATATCTATGTAATTTCAATAATATGAATGAACGCAATGAAAGCACTTATGCTGATTATAGACACTTAATAGCGCGTTTTTAAGTTTCAAAAGATTGCAACCCCCGCCCTTTGCCTCACAATGGTTTGATCCACTGCAGGTCATTAGTTTTGTTGGAAGCGTTCACACACACACACACACACACCTGCTGAATTTGCAGAGCTGGCGCGCAAACTAAAGCAAACATTAACTATCAAGCTAGCTAGCTAGCACCCCTCAACTGAAGCTAGACAGCTAACTACCAGCAAACCATTGCTAGCGGTCTTCAGCTAACCTTCAGCGCGGAAAGCTCTCGCCAGTTCGAACAACGCGACTCTAACCAGAGCATAACGGACCTATTATTATTATTTTTTTATCCCCGGATTCCCACCGGATTCCCACCGCAAACGGAACATTTTCAGCTGGGTCTTCACAACTAGCTAACTGCAACCCCGGATGTTAACTCCTGGCTAGCGTTTCCATCCATTTAGCTTGAAGCTAGCCCGGCCAGAGCTCCTGTGCTACCACCGAAGCATACTCCTGGGCTACAATATCCGGACCCACGACAGGTCTATCGATGTCACCGCATGAAGAGGCATAAACAGACTCACCCCATCGCGACGTCCCCCAAAGGCTAACTTTCTAGCCCTTGCTATCTCCTTGCTTGCTAATTCGGCCTGCTAACTGCTAGCTTGTTTAGCCCCGGTCCGCTAACTGCTACCTTGTTCAGCCCCGGCCTACTAACTGTTAGCACAGGCCTGCTAACCGTCTGAATCGCAGCGTCCCAACCACTCACCGGACCAAATATTTTCTTTCAATCTCTTTTCGATTTTTAATTTGATTATACCTTCCGGTAACCTGCCTCACCCAATGTGATACGGAATCGCTATTATTTTTAATTTTTAGAACACATTCAAGAACCTCCAGAAGCTAACCAGCTAACTAGCTATTTAGTCATTGTTAGCCACTGCTAGCGGCCTTTACCTTCTGCACAGCCAGCCAGTTTTCTTAACCTGGATAATACTCGCCAGTCTAGCTTCGCTGCCCCCTGGACACTGATCACTTGGGTACAAAACAGTATACAACCACAGACACAGCTAAGGACAATAATAAAAAGACTACGACCAACACTACATCACAGCAAAACAACGGGACTTTCTCAACGGTACAGACACCCCACGACCTAGACTATTCTACTTACTGTTAAAAGTACACAAGGAACCGGAGACATGGACAATTCCCTTTGAAGTTCCTCCTGGCAGACCGATTGTCTCAGACTGCAATCGTGAATCCTATAACATTTCACAATATATAGATCACCATATCAACCCTCTCTCCACAAGGCACCCCAGCTTTCTCAGGGACACCTACCACTTCATGGAGAGGATTGGACCCATAGTTGTTCCCTCCCATACACACATATTCACGATAGATATTGATAGCCTATACAGCAACAGGAATACAAGCAATTAGAAATATCTTTAAGAGATACCCAGACAACACTAGACCGGACAAAGAAATATTACAACTGTTAGAAATCAGCCTGACTAGCAATGACTTTTTATTCAATGATCATTATTACCTGCAGGTGGAGGGAACAGCTATGGGCAAAAAATGTGCACCTGCTTACGCCAATATATACATGGCTGAATGGGAGAGAGAGGCACTGGCCAAGTGTCCATATCAACCCACTTGTTATTACCGCTTTTTAGATGACATAATAGGAGCCTGGCCCCACGACATCCAGTTATTCACAGATTTTATAAACATTCTCAACGGTCATCATCCATCCATTAAGGTTAAATACACAATTCATCCGCAAGAACGGTTTTTTTCAGTAATAACAATCAATCACAGAAAACACTACACACTAGAGTTTACTTCAAACCAACAGACACACATGCTTTACTTCATAAACACAGTTACCAGAACGAACCAGACCAGACCAAACCAGACCAGACCGAACCAGACCAGACCATACCGAACCAGACCAGACCAGACCGAACCAGACCAGACCGAACCAGACCAGACCATACCAGACTATACCGAACCAGACCAGACCGAACCAGAACGAACCAGACCAGACCGGACAGGACCAGACCGAACCAGACCGAACCAGACCGAACCAGACCAGACCAGACCGAACCAGACCAGACCATACCGAACCAGACCAGACCGAACCAGACCAGACCAGACCGAACCAGAGCGAACCAGAACGAACCAGACCAGACCAGACCGAACCAGACCAGACCGAACCAGAACGAACCAGACCAGACCGAACCAGAACGAACCAGACCAGACCGGACCAGACCAGACCGAACCAGACCAGACCGAACCAGACCAGACCAGACCGAACCAGACCAGACCGAACCAGACCGGACCAGACCAGACCGAACCAGACCGGACCAGGCCAGACCAGACCGAACCAGAACGAACCAGAACGAACCAGACCGAACCAGACCGAACCAGACCGAACCAGACCGGACCAGGCCAGACCAGAACGAACCAGAACGAACCAGACCAAACCAGACCAAACCAGACCAGACCGAACCAGACCAGACCGAACCAGACCGAACCAGACCGAACCAGACCAGACCAGACCGAACCAGACCAGACCGAACCAGAACGAACCAGACCAGACCGGACAGGACCAGACCGAACCAGACCGAACCAGACCAGACCAGACCGAACCATACCAGACCATACCGAACCAGACCAGACCGAACCAGACCAGACCAGACCGAACCAGAGCGAACCAGAACGAACCAGACCAGACCAGACCGAACCAGACCAGACCGAACCAGAACGAACCAGACCAGACCGAACCAGACCAGGCCAGACCGAACCAGAACGAACCAGACCAGACCGGACCAGACCAGACCGAACCAGACCAGACCGAACCAGACCAGACCAGACCGATCCAGACCAGACCGAACCAGACCGGACTAGACCAGACCGAACCAGACCGGACCAGACCAGACCGAACCAGACCGGACCAGGCCAGACCAGACCGAACCAGAACGAACCAGAACGAACCAGACCGAACCAGACCGAACCAGACCGAACCAGACCGGACCAGGCCAGACCAGACCGAACCAGAACGAACCAGAACGAACCAGACCGAACCAGACCAGACCGAACCAGACCAGACCGAACCAGACCAGACCGAACCAGACCGAACCAGACCAGACCGAATCAGACCGGACCAGACCGAACCGGAGCGAACCAGAACGAACCAGACCATACCAGACCGAACCAGACCGAACCAGACCAGACCGAACCAGACCAGACCAAACCAGAGCGAACCAGAACGAACCAGACCAGACCAGGCCAGACCGAACCAGACCAGACCAGACCAGACCGGACCAGAACGAACCAGAGCGAACCAGAACGAACCAGACCAGACCGAACCAGACCAGACCGAACCAGACCAGACCAGACCGAACCAGACCGAACCAGAACGA